>NC_069124.1:50824387-51424387 GCF_026914265.1 Mya arenaria | reverse complement strand
ATGTATTGGTCATTACTTATTACATGCTTCCATAAATATCAGTTAGGGACAAATTGGTGTCATATCTATAATGCACATCATGACCAGCCATTAAGTTATGTATACTGATCTATTTCTGCAAGCTAAATATAATTTGATCAACCAAAGTCAAAATTATCCTTTGATCTTTATTAAATATTGTTTTTACTGCAATTTGATTTCTTTGTAGTGACAGATTTTCTTTTAATATTATAGTCATTTGTATTATCAGGGAGTCTGCTGTTTTATCTTAAAACATGTTTTTACCTTTTTTAACTATCAAATTAATTTGAATACAAACAGTAGGCTGTTGAAAATGTAAAATATTATATCTTGACAAAATTGTTTCATGAAAATATTTATTGAATAAATGGAAATTGAGTAAAGACTTGGAAGTTGGACTTGGATTGATGACCAATATGCCTAATGTTTGTTTCCTCAATAGACAGAATACTTACCATTAAACTTAATAATTACTTTAATTCATTTCATAGCTAATCTTGTATCAAATATGTACTAGTTACCCCAGCAACTAGTTTTTGCACTGGCCAGACAGTCCTGACCAGCTGCATGTCATAAAACATATGTTTTGCTTCTGTATACACAAACTTGACAAGCTGTAGGCCATAAAACTTTTCTGCACATGAAAATTAAAAAGTGACTTTATGGTTAGTCCAGTTGCATGTCATAAAATGAGCCCTTTCTGCAGGGCCTTTGAGGTTCAGTTGAAATCAGTTTGCAATTATATATATATGTAAGAATATATACACTTACGTGCAATGACATGTAACAATTGATGTTTTTTTTTAATTAGTTTCAATATACGTTGGATTGAAAAAAATGATGATTTATTTATCTTGTCAAAAACACTTTTTAAAGCTATTTTTATTCAGCAATCTGTGTAATAAAATAATATAGAATAACCTAGAAAAAGCCCCAATACTGGTATATACATCTAGTGCTTGCCATCTGCATGTTTAAACAGTTGAGCCCTGCCTTTAAGCTTTGATCTCTTTGAAAATAAAACTTCAGTACACAATTTCATTTAAATGAATTACAGCACATTCAGTTACTGTAAAGTGATGTTACCATGTTTTACTTTTAATACATAAAATGTTTAAAATCACTTGTAAAGGCCAATAGCATGTATGATCAAAGAGGTACGGATAATATCCCCCCCCCCAGATGATTGCCCCCCCCCCCCCCCAGACATTAGCCCCTAGGACCATAGCCAGTATCCCCATCAGTTTCGGAATTCTCGTCGTCTGTATCTCGCTGCGGTTCAAAGCGATATGCCTGTATGTTTAAATCATCTAAATTCAATTGGTTTTCATCATCAGACGAAGAATCTTCGTAATTATTTGAACTATCGGCGTTATTGTTGTCCATAGAAGCCATTTTGACAGATGGGCGCTTACTGCGCATGCGCGGTTAACTCTCGCGATATTGGAACGCGAGCTCGCCTACGTCATCGGTCAAAGATGGCCCAGTGCATAAGCTGTATTACACGTTAATTTACCTGTCACATTTCATGATCAGTGTGTCAAAAAAAAACCCATCGTCACAAATAATCATGATATAAAACCTGTATTTATTAGAAAATCGTATTTTCCCATTGACTCTACAACTCCTTTAAAATGACTCTTTTTCACTCAAACGAGGTATGTAAGTTTATATTATATTGCCATAATGGTACCTTTCAATAGAATTCAAAATATGTTTTATTCTTTCAATTAACGGCGGTTTGTAAGCTGTTTCTGGGCAAATTCATATAAGGAAAAAAGACATTGATTAAAATATCGAAGTTATCAAATAAATGTCTTTTTTTTTTAATTAACAAAGATGAAGCAAATTCAAAATGCTACTAGCTTTCAGTTTTAATATGTCACCGGATGTATATTTCAAAATGAAAAGTCATTACACAATAACATGTGTTGAACACTTTTTTTATTGATATCCATTGTATTTTAGATTCAAGAAAGTACACCACTGAACGATTTTCAAGAGATAAAAGAAATGACCGCCATTGACATTTTTGCCGGCGCAATAAAAATCATTAAAAAAGAGCTTCTGGAACATTAAGACAGGTGAAGCAGTTGTGTACGAGAGAACGACATACATTGGGTTCTTACAATGCCATCAATATGAAATAATTCTGCAAATAATGTTATGCGTAAGGCAGCTAAAAAGGCCGCAGTATGCAATAATTCTATTTGCAATTACTATGCAACAACATCAATAGCTCTGTTGTATTTTATTTTCATTTTCAGGCTGGGGTATGAGAAGAAATTCTTTAATTAGCTCTAGAACCTGGAGAAGCTTTCGTTTACTGCATAGAATCCTTTCCTTGCATTGTTAAAGGAGAAACGAGATTATTTGTTCTTGATCCCCATGGTAAGTACACGACGTGTTCCTGATATATCAGATACATAAAGTGAATGTGTTGAACGATTACTGGAGTAGTGTTAGTGCTGCACTTACCGTAACATAATTATTCATCAATGGGTGTTTCATGATTTCAAAGGTTCTATTTCATGAGCATTATTTACAATCCAACAGTTTTGTTTCCATCAGGTATGGAGAACATAACGTGTCACAAACATGTAGATGGTGGAATTTTGTGAAACAAAGATACTGTTGGAAGTCAGGAATAGCCACGGCCACATAATTAAAGACGCGAGGTTGGATATGTTAGGCTAGTTCACCCTGTCTGACGTGGCTGAAATTTATTGAGTTTGTGGTGTATTTAATCCCTGACCAATCTCGATATGTTTAAACTTTAATACACGCTGGTATAACTACTTAACGCAATTATATGCAAAGCAATCGTATTAATTATCGCAGGCGAATTACCATACAGATGCAGGGTTGTTGTGATTAGATAAATATTTCAGGTTTCAGACAGAAGTCACAAAAATGAACAAAAGCAATATTAGTGCCTGTATAACAGAACGGTTATTTTTTTAGAAATATGACATGTGATCGTTCGTACAAATAAAAGTATGGATTATGTATGATGGGGTTCCCTACTATTTTGTTCTCTAAGCATGAATTCATCTCTAAATACTTAAATGTTCCTATATTCTGGATGAATTATTTGTATAAATGAGTTGCCTTTCTACATTTAAATACGTAATATTTTTGTAATCGGTACAAAAATGAAAGTGAAAGAGGTTAAAAAAAAAATTCTTGCATTCTAAGAAATTACCAAACAGTTAAAAATGATTTTAGAACGCTATTCTATTATTTTGATACAAACTCTTATATATCGAATACTTATCAAGGAACTGAATAAGCAAAGCATTGCACAATTAGCACCGATAAAAGAAACAACACAAAACAATACGAGCATTCACAGACTGCCATATCCCCCGCCGAATCAAGAACAGTATCAACTTCGCCAAATGACAAAGGATTACATTGAAAATTAATAAACGGAAATGACTTAACAAAAACTGCAGCAACAGTTATGGTTTCTGTATAGTTTGAAGTAAATACCTCAACAACCTTTCCAAAATAACAAACGAAAATGACTTAACAAAAACTGCACCAAGAGTCATGGTTTCGGTGAAGTTTAAAGTATATACCTCAACAACTTTTCAAGAAATGCTCAAGACAAAAGTATCATAATATACAAAGGGCAATAACTAAACAATATTCTGCACTCAGAGTTTTGGTTTATATGCACTGCACTTATCTTTAATGAGATCTATCTGTATGTGAAATTTGTGGTCAATTCCTTTTAAACTTCGACTTATGCAAATATAAAAACATACTGTACCCAGAGTTATTGTTTCATTGTACTGCAATTTTCCTCAATGAGATTTAACTGTATATGAAGTTTGAAGTCAACACCTAAAAGAATTTTCAAGTAATGCTTTGGAACAAAAATATAAAAAGGGCAAAAACTATATAAATACAACAACCAGAGTTATTTCTACTGTTTTCCGCGTTTCTCCTAAATGAGAAATATCTGTATATGACGTTTATAGTAAAAACCTCCTGAAGAAATGCTTTTGACTAAACAGTAAACACTAATAAAGGGCAGAACTAAAAGTTTTCATGTAATTTAAACTAATTTGCTGACATTATCAGAAACAGTAATGAACAACGATGAGTTTGTTCCTATGATTGTATCAATCCCTACCCACGTTCATCAAATGCAGGAATAGGCTGATAATGAGCTTTTGATATTGTCTGTTTAGTTTCCCTACCAATATTTGGAGTACCTTGAAACATCTGCTTCATGATTAGGTCAATATAATGGTTAGGTATCTTAAGATAGGTTTAGTTTACAACCTAAATTACCTGACCTGGGTGTTTCAGGAGCTAAACTAAGTATTTCCGGGCGAAATGACTACGAGGCAACAATATGGTGGTTTACAGTTCACTCATCTTCAGTGGATGGTTGCCAATTTTTCATCAGAATCCCGTTCTTTTTACGACAACAGACTGGGACCTGTAAAGTTTCATATTCGCTCCAAGCCCTTTCAAACAAAATTGTTATCTCAAAATCATATTGGTATACCTGGATAAGCTGTGACTTTGACAAAGTATCATAGCATATGTCATTCAACCTTGGTAGAGCACAATTAGTTGTGCACATTTAAGCCACACCTGCATGTTAATCTATTTAATGTATTCAGTTTGCAGTCCACATGAAGAAGCTGATATTAAATATTCAGCAAACAACTTTATTCTTCATGGATTGAGTTGCTTACAAGTGCACATAAACAAATGTCATTGTCTTAGCAATATTTTTTTTCAACAAATAGATGACATTTGGATAAAAACATGGTCTCTTTATTTCAAAACATGATAATTATATGGACCACACGCGGCCCGCCCGAGTACACGGATACCCGTCCTTGCCCTTCTGAAGACAATAGCCTAAATTCTAACCAATATCGTGTTTAAGGCACAAGCATAAAGGCCAGGTAAACACTTAAAGACAGACACACAAGAATCAGAGCGTCATATTGAGGCGTTTGAAAATGCTCTCAGCTGATGGAAAGGATATAGTCACGAATAATACAAAGCGTTATTGAAGGACATGTAGATACAGAACGGCTTTCTTTATAAAACGTTGACCAACCACATATCCCGCGGTTGAACAGTACAATGTGTAATGTATATTCAAAGTATGCGTACTAAACACTGATCTTAGTTGTTTTTTTCCAAATATCGTGACTTTCATAATCATGTCCGTTTAATCATAAGTTTCGAAAACAACTGAAGATGGGGGAAGTAGGTTGTTTTGTTAAAGGCTGGGTCATATAAGGTATCCATGCGATCTAGTTCTGTCCCTGCTACACAATGATAAGAAATATTTAGTCTAATGCTACCTTAAAGTTAAATGACACTCGTATTTCGTCTTCCAATTCACTATCTCTTATCGAACAGATATAAATCTTGACCTTATATCGCAAAAAATGTGTGATCGATTATATTTTATCCGTCTAGATAGAGTTATCTCATTTACCTGGGGCATTAATTTTGCAGACAATGTTTGTTTTGAGCGAAATATTATTAGTTATTTGGATGTAGATGATGCCAACGTGGTAAGCCAATTTTGTGTAAATACTTCAAATTCAAACAAATTATATCGAATATCATTCTCGGTTATAATCGAATATAAAGTAAATTGTATATGAAAGTAACTAATAGAGAAGAGGTCAGAACCAGTATCAACCAGAAACCTGAAGGTTTATCACCGATGTCTAAGGTGTACCTCCAGGAAAAGGAAATTGGTGTTGAAGACTTGATGCTTTGTAATGTTTACCGTAACAACTGTCAAATTTGAATATGCTTTTGCGCCATATGAAACATTTATCTGTTTCGTCCAGATAGGGAAAGGTCGTTGTGTTATCTTTGGTGAAGAAGGAAGTCAAATAAAGAAAAGTAGCGTCGTGTTTTTGCATGTTTTTGTTTATTCGAATAAAGTTTTATTTATTGTTTCTGTTCTGAATCATTAATTGATACGATTGTAACTGCGATTGATAGTTTAAGCAATAAAACTATACACAAATAACATTGTTGCCTATATTATCAGCACTTTAGCTTAGAAATTGTGTAATTGTGGGCAAACTATAGTTAACAATTATTGCAAACATTTATATTATACGAACGATACCTGTATTATTTATGAGCCAGTCTCTGTAAACACCGTGATATGTACGTAAATATCAACTATGGGTCTAAATTAAAGATTGCCTAATTGAAATGTTGCTGTTGTTGTTTTAATGATTTACATTTTAAACATTGAAAGTGTTCACTTTTATTTGTAAATAATAATGGTGTAGATAATAGAAAATTCTTAACTAGGTTTAAGGGACTCGCTCATTTTTGGCACTCCTCCCCGGTAATGCACCTGAAAACACTTAAATTATAACTATTTTACACTTCCATACCGAAACTGCAGAAGGAATACTCTTAAAGCTGCACTCTCACAGATTGAACATTTTGACAACTTTTTTTTATTTTTTGTCTTAGAACGAGCCAATTTTTGCGAAAATCGATTGAAACCAGTTATATAAGACTGCTGACAAAATATCAGATCGCAGATTTTTATATTTAAGTTTAAAAATTGATGTTTTATGCTTTTTTCTTAAACCGTTAGTAACGGTTAAAGCCATAAAACATTCATTTCCGAACGGTCTCAGTCTTATATAATTGGTTTGCAGATTTACGCAAAAAAATAAAAGTTGTAAAAAATTGTCAAGCTTTGAGAGTGCAGCTTTAAAGAATAAAACATCTGGTTTTAGTGGAGCGCGAACGGACGACCAAACAGCCGAGTAAAAAATTGAAAACTAACAGCAAAACCTCAAGCCTACAAGAACTCATATATTGATTAATCTTTTCACGTTTTATGAATCGCATTGCTAATGCTTTTCAAAATCGTTGATTTCAAAGACATTATTTGAGCATATATTAATATTAGATGAAGGGTTCCAGCCAACGTTATCTTAGTTTTAGTTTCACACTTTTTTGTAGGACGAAATAAAGTGTGGCAAATCATTAGGAGTTTTAAAACTAAGGTACCAACAGCTAAAACCCTTTAGTAAATGTTGATATAAGCTCAAATATTTAAAGTTAAGAACAACCGCACATTATTTTGATTAAATCATAGTATATTAGAAACCCAAGTGTGTACAAGTTTAACGCACTAGTGTTATCAAAAACGTAAGCATACTATGTAGCTTAGGTAAGTTTATAAATCAAAATGTTAAATAGATAACTTCGTTTAGATATTTGGAGTATTATGACATTTGTAAATAGCCTCCCATAGTACTACTCTATGTATGTTATACATCACACAGTTTGTTATTTTGATATGTTTCTTCTTCTTTTTTCTCTTTTGTTTTGATAACTTCTTGTATGTTCTTTAATTTAAATTACTTATTCTGTTCCCTTTTCATTTTATTTATGTCATGCATCGATGTGACCATACTGACTAGTTATACATGCTTATATGTATCATATAAGTGCGAAGAAACTGTTGTATACCATGTTTACGACAATACACTTTTCTGGCTGACTGTCGGTATGTCTGTCGGTATGTTATTTACGTTAATGGTCGCTTAATTACGGTATTGATTTTGCATAATTGGCTATTTACATTATCACAATATGTTATCAATGTATTCTTAAGAGTTCAAAATATCCATCTATTTTGTTATCTGGTGGCGTGTAAACGCGTCGTTCTTTTAAATATTTACCTTACCTGCCCAACCCTCTAAAATCAAAATACTTTTACATCCGAACCCCGTTGGCTCGAACTCCCAGGGACTGGCGAAAATACTTCGGGCTTCGGAAAAATTGAGCCATGTGTGAATGTTTACTTTCAGTTTAAATAAGTCGGTCCTTTACATCTGGTTTGAGTCAACTAAGAATGCGAACCAAGCGAGTTCGAGCCAACGGGGATCGAGTGTAAATATTATAATCCTTTACCCGGAAAATATGTTTGGTCCAAAAACATGAGCAAGTGCCTTTGATATATTTCTCATGTTAACAATTGAAGACAGTAGATTCGAACCCTCCTCGTGAACATGCACCAATGTTTAAAGTTAAAGTAAGCATATAATTTATAACAGAATTGATATAACCGTAGCCAAATGTTGCATAGCTCTAAGCACATAAGGTAGAAGCTAGAATGACCATTTTCAAAATAGACTTTAAATGGAAGGAATGCTACTTTGTAAGGAAAGTACATGCTGTATTGGCATGGTTGCTATAGAAACAAGTAATAACAAGCATAAGATAAATAGCAATTTTGATCGGATTTTTACAATAACAATAAACACATCTTAGCTTTTATGAGCATGCCATTAAGCATGTTTTGACAGGCGGACTCAAAAGTTTGCATGTTATTTGATATGCATTTGATGTAATGCACTGATCATTCAAAAAATTGAAATGTTAAGTTCACTTGTAAACAGATGTATGAAATAGTTATATGTACGGGATAAATCAAAATTATAGTAATCCCTTTGAGTACATGTATATATTTTAACATCTGCCCATATTATTTTATCTTTTCAGTCAATAAGAAATATAGGCCATGGGTGGATTATGCTGCCGCCGAAAAGGTGATGATGTTTCTCTTTTCTTCTTTTTATTATTCATGCATTTCATTGTTTAAAGGAATGATTTATTTAACACATTTAATATAATTATTAATTATGTTATCATTTACTCTTTATGGAGCCTGCAATTTATTTGCGATGATTTAAACTTATCTTACATAGTAATTATAATTTTCAGTCGATCAAATCTTTTACAAGTCTCACTTACTTTTGGCACACGCACTATAATTATTATTATAAACTCGGTCGGCTGATAATACACTTTCATTTCAGAAACGTCGCTACATGATCTTGGGTTAGGTTAGATTTATGTGACTATGAATGCATATAATTGGAAATAATTTAAAAGATTGTTTCATACGTCTTTTCCAAATTTCCAAACCATTCCACCTACACTCGTGAAACTTCATAGGAATATTCGCAGACGTGGTATAATGTGCACCTTGTGTCACATTCTTCTTTTTCTAACAAAAGATACGGTTCTTGGTTAAGTAATAAATAGTCTGTTAAATTAGTTTGTGGTATGAATGCTCCAACAGCTATGTCGAATACTTGTCTTTGTATAAATTATCGTTGGCACTGTAGATCCGACTGGATCCATTCGTTTGCATGTGATGTTTTATTTGGTCGTTAGTAATTGCAGATTGCACATAATTTGTCTTCTTATCTTCAACTTCTTCAAGTTATAGCTAGATCCGACAATGCGTACACTTTTCATTGTATCAATATAAGCGTTGTTTGCAGCTTTTTGACCAGGCGCAAACCTTATTGAGCCTTTTTAACGCTGAGCCTCTAACCATTGTATACGTTTAAATTGTTGTCTACTTGGAATGTATCTGTAGTTTCCATTGTATTTATTTTTAATAAAAATGGTCTTAAGAATCTTGTGTCGCATTTCGCTCCAGCAGAATTGCACCTCAGTCATAAAACTGCATAGGAATTTTTGAGTCATGTAAGTTGAAAACGGATTTGTGTGTATTTAACTTAAATCTTAGTTCAAATAAAGAAGGTTAAGGACAAAATCAACTTGTTTCCGTCTATTAATACGAAATATTTCAACTAAGACCTTTTATGAAATTGGTTCCAGTTTAACAATTACTGATTGTGCAGTTGTTACGATTATAATGACAATGTACGAGTTATTTATCTGTTATAGATAATGTATATACCGAACTTAATTATGACACTTACTATATTAAAGGTTGTAAATCATTTTTTTATAATGAAAAATCTATTTTCAAAACCGTGTAATGACAAAAAGGACTTTCATCTAATAATGCCCTCCACACCTACCATATTGACCCCCTATATAGTTTTGCCACGGGGGTCTAAGTTCTATATAGAAAAATGATCCCATCCCTTAAAACATATATACTTATAAAAGAACTCAATTTAGTTACATTTATTACTTGCTATAAGATGGTACCATCGCCAGTACGTCCAGAACCTGTACTTGTACTATGCCAATAACAAACTTGACAAGAAACCCTTGATACTGCAGTTGCTGCTGGTACTGCTACAACTACTACATCTACTACAACTACAGCTACAACAACATTTTTCAATATAGAATTATGACAACAGACTCAAAGTTATTTGAGGTGTCAGTATTCTACGTCTGGAGTGTCTTTTCTACGTGTGTGTCTTTTTTAAGGCTTGAGCTTTAGCTTGTGAATTTTGTAATGAACCACAAAAATTCAGCCGAGTTCATGTGGAATTGAACATCATACTTAAAAGTATAAGATTTCAGTGAAAATCAGACTCTAAAACATACCTGGAATAATGCTTGATCTCCAAAATAAGTTCATGTATACTAACACACGTATAAAACAGGGATATGAAAGGGAAAACTTCTATTAACTGGAAAACTCCTTGAAGTACTGGTTTTGACCTCATTGGAACTATGTTGCATACTTATTCTATAAATAAGATACTTTAGGTGAGGGAATTCAGATGTACAAGAAATTCAGTTCTGTTTTCTCCTCTGCTTGCACTGCTCTAGCAGTGAAATATACCAAGTAGCATTCTATGTTAGATGGAAGAACATAAATCTTATATCATTAAACATTGATGTATACCTCAAATTTTGCAAATGTATAATGGCGTTCATACTCCAACTTCTTGATAAGCTGTGTCCTTTTCTTCTGTATTGCTGTTTATGTGTTAACGTTAAAACATATCCATCCCAGTGTATGTAATGCGTATGCTCATGGACATTCTGATAATTCCTTTTTCCATAAAGTGCTGTTATGGATGATGGATAATTGGTTAAAATGTGTACATATGAAAATAATATGTTATAATTGTTTAAGCTATGGTCTGAATTAAATTACTCCCAAATCAAATTTGCCACAACTAATGATATTGTTTGAATATTCCAAATAGGATGAACAATGTCGAAAAGAATGGTTCTTATGAAGGAAACCGAGTTAAAATTGAAAGAAATGCGCATACAGATGGTATATGTACCTTATGAGACAGTAGTAAACAACAGAAAATCTTTAAGCATTCACCAATCATTTAATAGTTTATGGCTTTCTGCTATTAAATACAAGGTTGCAATCTTGTAATCAGTAATTATTATTTTCCATAAGGCCACAACAAATTGATCATTTGTTCTACGGATTTTGCCCAAAAAAAGTAGGAGCGAGCGAGCGAAAAAAAAATATTTTTTTTTTTTAAATTTAAGGCAATTCAAAGGCGAGCGCAAGGCGAAAAATAAAATAAAAATTAAAAAGTTTATTTCTTACTAAATTCATCATGCAATATGTCAAGAAATGCTTTTTAATTGCAAACATAGGTTCTTAGTTTAAATATAAATGAAGTTTAAATATAAATGAAACGGTTTTCATTGTATCACATGAAAATCTGTCTCAATATATAACAAATGGCAATAAGCAGTATTAAACAAATCTGCAAATGTGGCACCGGTCATTATATTAGAGCAGGTGGTGGAATAAAGATGTTTCCCTTTCAAGACCTCGCCTTTACCACGAACCAATGGTTTATAGGTCCGTGCCTTGAAAAAAACAATCATGACACCCTCCATAGCTTCAATGCCCGTAAGAAACAGGCCACTTTAATAACAGGCCACTTTACTACAAATCGATCAAAGAAAACAAATGGATAAGAACAAAGAATTGAGAAAATTAAAACAGTCATTTTACTTATAAAAGGTTTTATTTTCTGATTTTACTGATGTCATTTTTATACTGTACATGTACATGTATGTGTAATGCACTAGTCAATTGTAACCACGACCCCCATGGTCCGGGGAATAGCGGGGACTTTGACTTTCGGTCCAGCCAACCCCGGGTAAAACCAACAGCACTGCGGGGCCACCTGGAAGGTGAAAACACGGCCCATTTCACCGGCTATCTCCGGTATACCCCCGGTCCTGGGGGGGGGGGGGGGCATGGTTACAATTGAATGGTGCATAAATACAGACTGTTTCTGAAACATTTACAAGTCCTTCTATTTTTAACAATTACGAGTATAAAACTGAGAAATGCATTTTAGAATTTAAAAAAAACCTCACGAAAACATGTTCATTTGTTGTAAGTCGAGTGTCCGTGTATTTTAATATAAGTTTTGCACTCAAAATCTGATTTAGTTATTATTTAACACTAAATTTTGAGTACAAAACAATGAATTACTTAAAACACACATAAATAATTATTGCCTTCGACGCTGTGAAACTGTTGTTGTTTACTGAAGACTATAATCCATTGACTATGACACTGATTTTCAATTAAAAGTGTGTATTTTACATTAACGAAAACGGAAAGTATCCTGCAAATTAATACTGGAAATAGATAACAACGGTGCGTCCTGCAAAATATTCCCGACAAAAAAGACTGTCAACAAATATCGACTGTTTTGCGATTACCCGGACCTGATATTGTTCTGACACGAGGAAAGTTTGCTCGCGGAAAATGTAAAGCATGGAAATACCTTCAAAAAAAGGCGAAGTCGACGTTGCAGGTTCAAATTTTAAGTAAAAAAACTTCAGAAAATAGAGGAAATTCAGAAGTAAAAAAAATATATAATATGCGCGGCCAAATAGTAAGTGCGGGCGCAAAAAAAAGTTTTTTTTATTTTTTTTTCGTTTTTCGAATTTTAGGTGCGGCAAATCCGACGAACAAATGATCAATTTGTTGTGGCCTAAATGTACTTTTAGTAGGAAGTTTATCAGTCCAATTGATGTTTGAACATGTGTTTTTATTGATTTAGAAAGAGAGTGTCACTTTATCTACAATTGTGCTCACATTCCCTTAAAGTTGATAGGCAAAATAAAGTAGCATACTAGTGTAAAAGTTTAGTTGAATCCGAACACAAATTTTGCTATAATACCCATTTTATTTTGCTGCTAATGGAATACAACCGCATCAGTATGTTAGGTATGCTGTCCTTTATATTTTCTTGTTTGAATAACACATGAAAAGAATCATCACTGAAACCGCTCAGCACTATCAGTGCTTTGCTATTTATTTATTGAGGAGTCATTAGTTTTCATTACAACGTCACTTTTATCGCTCTCTATCTCTCTCTCTATTTCTTAATTTGCCAATTTTATTGTTAATCTATTAATAGTATTTCCCATGATTAGTACACAAAACTTCTCTGGCTTAAATTGCAATGTTGATCAATTGGTTTTGTTTGTATAATATTTGTCTTTTTGAACAGATGATTCGCCCGAAAGGTCCATATCTGACCAAGGTGAGTTGATATTTGTGCGTAGGATTACCAGACCGTTTGGCTCGTATTGCAAAGGCCGCGTTGATCGTCAATGGTCTAGAGCATTTCATATCCAATCTTTACCAACTTTCGTAGCATTGTCAATATAATGATATGATGACCAGGTTCTTTAATCCGACATATTTCACAATTCACTCTCAAGTTCTGGCCCTTAAAAACTCAAACTGTGCCAAATGTGCGTTCATATTACCCATTAGTTTGGTGACACATTTCCTGTATATGGAAAAGCAAAGTACATTTTATAATTAAATGTTGACCGTGGAATAAAAAAGCCTTGAAGTAACATATTGTTCGATAAAAAGTAGAAAAAACCCAAAACAATGTATGTCTTTAAACTTATTATATTTAAAACTGAAGTCGTAACAAAACATTTCTTTTCCAGTTACTTATGTACCAGGAAGAATCCACCTTCACCCTCTAAGTGCCCCGAGCATAGAAGAAGAGACCAGTAAGTTTTGCAAGAAATGAAATTGTACGTGAAGCATCCAGACATATTGTATAGACAAATTAATATATCGAATCAACTTAACTACTGAAATAATCTTTATTTCCACAATTATGCTCTTCAAATTATGTTAAAATAATCATTAATAAATTATGGCAATTATATACAAACGAATCAGCAAGATGGCATTTACAAATGAGAACTTGCATATATTAAATACATCTTTAAAAGTAAACGAATATCTCATTTTGAAGGTTATAAAGTCGGTTTAGCTTCTTTTTATAAAACGTATATATTTTAACAAACATCAAAAATATATAATATCTTAAAATTATTTAAAAATATATTTTTTTGCAATCTTTCAAGAACAGTTAATGTTTTGTTTTCATTATGCATAACAGTGTACTAGAAACTTGTTTCTAAAATACCAGGCCAAGTGATATACTCAAGGACAAAATCGCTCGACCCAAAAAGCTCGATTTACCGAGCTTCGGCTAACTGTGAGTTGACTCGTTTTTCATATAATTATTGTTTCAAATTATTCATTGTGAGGTACTTTATTTTATGAATATGTTAATTGTTGTCTGAATTTTCAGGCAGAATCGAATAACAAAGATATTATATATTCTATAACATCAAATTATGTCCCAGAACTTGCTTTCGTTCTAAAGAGTTTTGTAAGAAAGCGCTGTTCGAGCAATTTAAGAAAACGTTTGAAGAATCGGATTACCAGTGAATTCATTTTTGACCGATTTTATTTTACTGATTAAATATTCTTCTTTCTCCATAAAATCTTAAATTTCTATAAATAGTTGCAAAGACAGTTGGTCTATAGCCCAAAATGATACGTTATACATGCGTCCTCAATAACTGAACAGTAGAGCAACTAAATTAAAGCCAATTGTATTGTGGCATTTAACTGCCATAACCTGTTTACGTTTGCAAATTGTTTCGTGCCAATCTAGATTATTTTGCTGACAATGATTTTAGCCTTGCCCTTATGCGTACATGTAGACTAACATCATATGCAGATTTACATCTGTTTGAAGGGTTTGACCTTAACTAAAAATATATTTTTGTAACGCTGAATTCAGTGCTGTCTATGGCTAAATATGTCAATGGCAATAAGACGGCTTATCAAAGCCAAAAACAAGACCCCAGATGCACAATTTCAAATGCTGGTTAACATTCCTCAAGCAATTCACAAAACCCACAGTGCCCGACTTAACATTCTTAACATGTTTGTTTATTTCATAATTTTGGCTTATCTACATCCGTTGATTTGTTACAAAACAAGACAGTTAAGGGCAAAATCAACCCGTTGCTGTCTATGAATATTAAATGTACGATTAAGATTTTTTATGAAATTTGCCCCCAGTATAACAATCGATGATGTTTCTCGTTGTTACCATTGTAATGACTATGCACGAAACACTTGAAGGACGGCCATAGAATAAGAACCCTCACATCTATCATAATGACCTTTGCGTATTTTGCCCTTTTGGGTCTAAAAAGCTCTATATAGAAAAATGACCCCATTCTCTAAAAACAAAGAAACTAATGATAACAACTCAACTTTTATAACTTGCTTTAAGATGATACCCCAGCCTGTACGTCCAGAACGTGTACTTGTAGTAGTCATATTACAACAATAACAAGATAAACACTTGATACTTCTGTTGCTGCTGCTACTGCTACACCTACTACCTCTACTTCTACTACTACAGCTACACTAACAATTGATTTTTTTTATCTGTATAACGATCTAGGGGATTATTTGTTAATAAAGAATTATAACAACCAGTTATATGAGGGGTCATGATTCTACGTGTGAAGGATTTCTTTCGACGCTTTGGTCTTTTTTATTATTATATAGGGTGTCATTAGTTTTTACTGCAACGGCACTTTGGTGCAGCGAAAGTATGATTACTCCCAATAAACTGATTCAATTTAAGTTGAATACTTTTTTGGGCAAGTGGTTCTCTCTCTCTCTCTCTCTCTCTCTCTCTCTCTCTCTCTCTCCAACTGTTTCGCTTTTTTACGTCTTTGATAAACGATATATATATATACATTTTAAAAGAATGTCGTTGAATAGTAGAACTCGTCAACTCCATGTTATATATCTTTGTTATTATGATCAGAAATACAATTTATTTTGCAAAAATTTTATGTTTTTATTTTTGTTATTTATCAAATATATTTATAATGATTGGTTGACAAACTTTCTTTGGTTTAAATTGCCATCTTGAGCTATTGTTTTTGTAGGTAAAATATTTGTCTTATTTAGCAGATGAGGATGCGCCAAAAAGGTCCATTGCTGGCCCAGGTGAGTTCATTTATGTGCGTGGTATTACACGACTATATGAATCGTTTTGGCTGCCTCATTGACCGTACATGGTCGTTTTATACGTGCTAATAGCGTTTTTTTCCAATCTCTACCAACTTTTGTAACAATGTTCATGTAATAATATAACGACCAGATTCTATCATCGGCTATATCTCACATTTCCCTGAAGTAAAGGCCATTTCATTAATAAACTGTGCCAAATGTGCATTTGCATGGCTCATTTTCCAGTGGCACATTTCCGGTATATGTAAAAGATAGGTACATTCATAATATAATTTTGATTTTTGAATAAAAACACACATTATAAATGATATTGATCGCTAAAAAGATAAGTGAATATAATATGTGTCTTCAAACACAGATGTTTAAACAAGGTGAAATAAAGCATTAATTTTCCAGTTGACTATGTACCAGGAAGAAACCACCCTGCGCCCACCCTAGAAGAGGAGACGAGTAAGTTTTGCCAGAAAAAAAAGAAATATATAATAATATATTTATAAAGAATAAAGGAAACACTTTGTAAAGATAAATGAATATATCAACTGAACTACTTAACTGTTTTTTTTCACCATGAATGATAATTTTCGAACTTTGAGAAAGTAATGATATGGCAATGCTATGCATACACATTTGTATCTTTTCACATTGGAATTAAGCATATAACATACACTTCATAAACATAAGCGGATATCTCATTTTGAAGATAAAAAAATCGGTTAGATTGTCGTATTTAGAGTCTTTTTCATATAGCATAGTTACTGTATAGAGTATATAGAAGTCTATAATTTCAAAGATATTATAAAAAATTGAATGAAAATAACTAGAACCATCGTTTTTATGCATCACAGTGTAATAGAACCCTGTTTATAAATTATCGGGTCAAGACATGAACTTGGTTATATATGGCAAGTTCGAATAACAAAGTCAAACAATTCGAAAAGAGTTTAAATATTATCATATATGAAAAAAGTAAATACTCACTTTTCACATAGTTTTTTGGAAACGTACTACTTAAAGTTTTTTTAATTCATTTTAAAGTTTGCAGTAAAACTATAATTTCCATCGATGTTATTTCTCTAATAAAACTTTGTACTCCTCCGTAAACGTTGAACAGGTATACATTATTGCAAGAACGAAAAGTTTAGGGGAAGCCGAAAAACTGGTTCAACATACATGCGCAGTTTGTTGAACGCAATAAATGACTGACAGCAAAGCAACTTAATTAAAACAATCTTCCAACAAAAACAACCAGTGTGCTGTCGTCGTAGTTCAAAACTAAATTTGATGAAATGTGCGGACATTGTTCCATTTCAGATGCGTCTGATGTCTACAGGAGGAATACAGCATATGATGTGTCTGATGTCTATAGGGGGCATACAGCATATGGTGCGTCTGATGTCTACAGGGGGCATACAGTAATATCAAGTGATTAAGATTAATACAAACGGCAAATATTCAAAAAATATCACATAGCTTACCGTGAATTTAGAAATTAACCGTCCACGGATGCAATTGAACTCAGCAAGTACTATGTCCATGGATATGTAGGATACATGAACGAATGTTTTAAGGTGTGTGCAAAGATTCTATGTAACTGATATTAATGATGAGTAATAAACGTTAATGATGAGAGTTTCAATGCTATAACTCCTCTTTTTGTACGAATTATTATCGGGGTTTTAATGAGTTCTCGGGACTCGAGATTGTTGTATGTGTACACTCAATTTTGGCATCATCTATGAAGTAAAAGCTTGATTAACCAAAGTTACTTTGACCCAAGAACACAACTTCAAACAAAGAACAACATTAATTCAGACTAACACTTTTTTACAAGTTTATGACTTTAACTCAAATTGAATTAAGGAATTAATTGCGGGCTTGATGTCATTATCGGGGATATGAACGCAATTGGGCTGGTCTAAGTGTGTGGAGTCCGAATGTATCTCAATGCCAATAATTCTGAAACCCCGGATGAACAACCTAACAGGTTTTAACATCCGTCTAACTGCCTCCTAATTACTCCGGCCCATATCTTTATTGGAATAGGGGTGACAAAAGTGTCCATGTAAAATATATGCAATTCTAATTAAGTCAAGGGCCATAACTCCACTCATTTTTGAAGCATACTCACGCTATACGCCACAAAGTGGAATACTAAGTAAAATGTGCAAGCCTCTATAATTCGAAGATCTAACTCATTATCTGCTTTATTAAACAGGCGACGACCGAGACAAAAGCACAGTTTCATGTGTAAGTATAGTTCTTGGAGTAAATAGATATATGGCAGATGGTAAGAATATTAAAATGAATTGTAAAGAAGATTGATGGTAAAGCATATCTTTATTTACAAGCAATGCATCACTGATATGAAGATAAAATGAATTCAACCAGCGTAACAGATAAAAGTTTGTGTGCCTTTTTCTTGTGTTTCTGATTAAAGATATCCGATGGTGGTGTCAGCCGGAAGAGGTCCGCCTTGTTCTGTGCCGCCATAGACTTCGGTACCACTTACACGGGCTATGCATTTTCCTCGAGACATGATCCGAAAACAGTGTTAACAATGATCTCAGCTGAAGGCTCCTCAAAGGTACGTAAGTTCTCAATAATCTATGGGCACTTAATTAACTTGTTATACAATGGAAACTACAGAAGGAGAAGGATTGATTCCCAACTGATACAAAAAATCCAGCATAAAACAGACACATATAACAAACACATTATAGGCGGTTTACGCGATCGAAACAACACACATCACCCAACTTGTGTCACTATGTACTTGTGATGTTTGTTCGGTGGATGAATATCATATAAATAGGTCAGGGTCTGTAACACACTTACGAAGCACACTTCAAACAGACTTCAAACTTTTATGGATAAAGATATTTTAATGCAAGTATGGTCAGTCTGTGTTGTTTGTACGCTTTCGTTCTGTGTCTGTTACTTACAAGAGGAAATACGTATATTCATATTCCAACTGGTAGATAGGCTAGAAAACGTAGTGAACGAAGCCAGATATTTATATAGCCTATGTTGTAATTCCAAATATATCGAATATAAGTTTCAGTTTGTATGTGTATGTCCATCTTTGAATAATGTTAGAAAGAAATGCTTGAATATAATTGATCGTATGTATTAAATATTTACAATTGAAATCAATTAACATAACTAAGGTTATTAAACTTTGTATGTGTTACCCGTGTTCCGTCGCTTAGCACTTACAACAAGTAATAGCAAGTTACGATTCAGATATTCGTGTTTTTTTATAATTTAATGATTCCAAACATTTGATTAAATCCTAAAATGTACATTAATAAGACAATAAGTCCTGAGTACCAGTAAAGGTAATAAACTACACAATTCAAATAATTAAGTATTAATTCTTATCCAATACATCAGGCACAAGATAAATTCATAATACAGTTACAATACATTTTCCACTGTGAGGGAGCAAGAATTGTGACGTCACCTCAAATGTGTACGACCACGGCGATCTTGACACAACAAAAGGTATGTTTGTGTATATTTCTTTACTAAATTGAATCAAATTAAAACAATACCTAGCCCATGGTACGCCACATGATTTCCGCTTTCATGTGGTAAACTGTCTGTTATTCTTGTTGTTGTAGTTTTTGAGAACATTCAAAAACAAATTTGGAATCGGCGATGCAGACGACCACACATTTTGTTTATCTCGCAAAATACAATGATAAATCGGCTAATTTCTACTGGTTCTTTACAAAAATATATATAAACAGTAAATATATACCATTGACAACCCATTTTCAAGGCGAAATTATGTTTTTTAAAGAAATCGTACAATATTAAATTATGCGAACGACCACACTGCAAATTTTCGTCTGCATCCTCGATTCCAAATTTGTTATTGAATGTTCTCAAAACTACGACACCAAGAATATCAGACAGTATACCACATGAAATCGGAAATTATGTGCCGTACCATGGGCTAGGTCTTGTTTTAATTCGATTCAAGATAATAAAGAAAACATCAAAAACATACGTTTTGTTGTCTCAATTTATCCGTGGTCGTTCGCATTTGTGGTCACGTGATTGTTTTTGCTCCCTCACAGTGTTTTCAATAATACAAAGTACTGTAAATCAAAATCTTACCAGGCAGTGGATTGAATACGAAAAAGTTAAAATATCTCAGAGATGCTTACACCTAAAAACCTGACTCCAAAGTAACTTGTCAAACTAAGAGCGGGAATAGAATGTTAGTATTTTAAAGTTGAGTTCACATGTTATCATATTTACATGATATTTTCCTTAAGGGATTAACCATTGAAATAAGGCTCTATGAAACCTGGGTAACATATGTTTGTTTTTGTTTCTCTTTAAATAAGATCCTTTATATTTAATGTTAGAACTAAATATTGTAAAATATGTTCATGCACTGATTTAAATCGAATGCCACAATATCAATAGTATCCCAATTTGTTGTATCGTATTAACCTTTCTTTAAATATACTCGATTGTAATTTATTGTTCGTAACAACACTTACACGTAGCGACTGATCATTATCTGTCTTATTATCTGTCTAATTGCCTGTCTGTCTGTCTGTCCGTCTGTCTTATTGTCTGCTGTCTGTCTGTCTTATTGTCTGTCTTATTGCCTGTCTATCTGTCTGTTGGGAGTGTTTAAACAAATACCAAAACCTGTTTTCAAACGATAACCGTCTTCTGGCTATTTTGGCTTCTGAACATGTCACTGTAGTTTTTATTGTATCATTCAAACAATGTGGTAGATGGTCGTAAGAATCAGTTTCCAAATGTATAAAGCAAATAGCAGATTTAGTGTTGTTTATTTGAAGCTTTAAGATCTGAAATGCACATGATTAATTACACATTCTTAATAAAGCTATTTGGTCATTTAATTGTCAGGTTCCAACAGTGGTATTATTTGACCAGAACAAAACATTTAATTCGTTTGGCTACGAAGCACAGAAAAAGTATAAAGAACTCTTAAAACTGGACAACCATAGGGAATGGTACCTGTTTAAGGAATTCAAAATGACGCTTTTTCAAACAAATGAGGTATGTAAGATTGAATTCTAGACACATTTGAAGAATTTTACAAATAACTACCGAATATAAGCGAAGGTAGTGCACGTTTTGAGTCTGGAAATAACATATTGGTATTAAGTATCATAGGATGCATTGCAGAATGAGAATTTCCATACTGATATGTTTTTTTATATTTATATCAATTGTATTCTTTAGCTTAAAGAAAATACACCTGTGAAAGATTTTCAAGAGAGAAAAGAAATGCCCGCCATAGACATTTTTTCCAATGCAATCAGATACATAAAAGAGAAGCTTCTAGAACATCTCGGGAAGCAAGAAAGTGGCATTTGCGACAGAGACATACATTGGGTTCTTACAGTGCCCGCAATATGGAATGATGCCGCAAAGCAGTTTATGCGGACTTCAGCTACAAAGGTCACAGTATGAATTGAAATTAAAGACTTAACACCTATTTGCTTTTAAACAAAGTATTCATATCCATTGGAAACCCCGATAGCGCTGTTGTAATATAGAAAAAGTAAACGCCGAAACCTGGAATGGATATCTGATTGCTGGATTGCTAACCCATTACAACTACTATTAGACCGTTGCGACGGCGTAATTTATACTTAAATGGTTCGTTACAAATTTGCTGAAGCGTGTGTCCCTCTCTCCTATTAGGCTGTTTATCACCCGGGTTAAAGTTATTGCTTTAAACCAAAAAGTCATTTAATGAGTTGCCGGGGTAGGGGATTAAATTCAGGTAAATAGAACGTGGTTATCTAAATTTGCAAAGGTCAATCGATGTAACGAGCTAAACATGGATGCCTAAGAATTATATAAGCAGTTTAGTAGTGAAATTGTCGCCGTTGCAGTGGTATAAATGTTGCTGCAATGGACCGGATGCAGCGGCTACTGAGATTTGTTTATTTAAATTTCCTGGGAAGGAAGTCGTTCTTATTTGTCTATATATTCCAGCCTGAAAAAATAAGTTCAAAAGGCAATATATATATATATGAACTCTTTTTCAGGCTGGAATATTGAACGAAATGCTTTCTATAGCGCTAGAACCAGAAGCAGCTTCCGTTTACTGCAGAGAAACCTTTCATTATCTTGGTAATTTAGGAACGAGATACATTCTTCTTGATCTCGGTGGTAAGTGCACTCTATTTTTCTTATATATTTTAACTACTGTCGTTAAGATTTTGTTTATACTAAGCAACCATGCCAAACCGACTCTTTGTTTAGCACCGGAATTCATGTTTAAAAAAACCTTATTTTCGGGCGTAAACAACAGTGTCAAAAGGGATAGCAGTATCTTTTCAACAAACGTATATACAAATGCCGATTTCACCAATGAAAATCGTAAAGAAAACATGAACAAATTACATTTACAGGTCCAAACATAAATCTTTTCTCGTAAATTGTGAATTCCTTGTCTCGCATTATTAAGCTTTACATTTTATCTCAAGAAATGCATTGTCCTTAGCTTTTAGATTTACAAATGCCCAATGATGCTTAATATAATAAAGTTGACATTGCACTGAATTGATATATATTCAACGTTAAATGTCTACTGCACTCACCGTAACGTTGTTTTTTAAATGTATGATATACACATGCCTTTCATGAGTTTTATCTTGTAATCCATCTTGAATCTAATTCTCAGTTTTGTGTCCAGGTGGTACGGCAGATATTACGTGCCACAAAGTAGTAGATGGTGGATTAAAAGAGTTAAGAGAACCGGAAGGTGGAAGGTTTGGTGGAACGAATGTAGACAAAAGTTTTATAAAACAACTCGAAAATATCTTTGGTTCGAAAGCGGTAAAAAAATTCAAAGAAAACGACTTGAATGGGTTTTGGGATATGATGGCAGACTTTGAGCTGTACAAAAGAACTTTTGATGGGACTGAGCAACTCCGAGTCAAGCTTCCTGCGCGACTAAACCAATTATATAACGAACAGAAAGGGATCGATGACACTTTAGGCATAACAATAACACGCGACAAAATGTGTATTTCAAAAAGCATAGGACAGCGGATCTTTAATGAAACAATTGATCTTGTAATCGAAGAAATGCAAATACTTCTTAAAGCGCTAAAGTTGCTTGGCAGTGTTGATTATATAGTATTAGTTGGCGGGTTTTCAGAGTCAAAATACCTTCAAACAAGAATGAAAGCGGAATTTGGGATTAAGGTTGTTGCGCCTGCAGAACCAAGAACTGCTGTTATGAAAGGTGCCGTGTTGTTCGGTCAGAATCCAGCTGCTATAAAAGCAAGAGTTTCAAAGTATACCTATGGTATCGCCACAATGATACGTTTTGAACCGGGATTACATTCAGAAAAGAAGCGTATGATGATTCGTGGTCGGGCGTATTGCGATGACATCTTTGAAAAGCATGTCACAATTGGACAAGAGATAACTGTCGGACAAACCATGAAAGAGTGTACCTATCATCCAACGTTATCCAACCAGGCACACGCTGTATTGCAGGTGTTCGCGAGCTCAAAGGAAAACCCCAAGTACGTGACGGATGAAGACTGTCGGCAGGTTGGCCTCGTGCTTGTGGAGATGGACACAGGCGGTAACAGGAACTTTGAACTTAAAGTAAAGCTGATATTTGGTGGGACCGAGATACAAGTGGAAGTCCGGGATGGACATGGAATCTTGATAAAGAAAGCGGAGATGAACTTTTTAGTTTAGTACACAGCCAGAGTAACCATTATATCATTGATTATAATTTGAAAGCATTTAAATCCTACTTACGTTTAAATATATTTCAATCATGCTGTCAGGACGACAGGTTTTACCACAGTGATATATCATATGAACACAATAAAATGCATGTTTTAAGTCCATAATAGCAATAGAATGTCTATTCAAAATTAATGAAATAGTTTGTTTCAGACCAAATTCATCAAACAATGTAAATACATGTTTGACAGTTTTAAAATACAATGAAATATTTAACCAGAAATTTAAAATGTCACTGTATATCTTATGATTTTAGAATAGTTTTGTTGCGATTGTAAATGGAGCTTACTTGTGCATTAGGTTGCACGTTATGCGTGTATTGATTTTAAGTATTTTTCTGTTCACAGCCTCTAATATTCTATACGAACTATTTTGTTTTTATTAATATGTTGCCTTTATACGTGTACATACAAGTTTATTTTGTAATCGGAATTCAATAAAAGAGACAATTACCATCACAGCGGGTCAAACATGATTTGTGTTTGCCGAAATTTAAGTGAGGGCAATAGTGTGAAGCCAAATCAAATGGCGGCGTTTGAAGGAATTTCGGGGTTTCAGGCAGATATTTTCACCTTGTAAGTAAGTTACCTCACCATTCTCGCAATATAAATACGCCTACCCGGAGACCACAAGTGTAAGCGTCTCTCGTTTTTTTAACTTTTGTTTCTAGAGGCAAAAAGTTATTGAATGTATAAGATGAGCGATTGATTGTTTACAAAGTGAAAATACAAAATTGGGTGACTTGAAACTGTTTTTACCATTCTTTTATCTATTTTAGCTACATGTTATTGAAGTTTTGCACTATTTATCTTTTCGACATTCTTTGGAAATCTTAAAAATCACTCGCTATCATTTCAAAACTATTGATTGGTCTTATCAGGCTGTTTTCTTCGTGATATAGTTATTCCATTGTGCTATCTGTTGTGAATAAGATAATCTCTGGACCTATAGTCATCAAACTTGACATGAAGGTTGGACCTGACAAGTAGATGGTCTCCAATGTCAAGTCCACAGTGACCTTTAACGGGAAAAGGTTGTCAAAGCTTGCGAATGATAGCTAAAAAAGTACATGACCTATGGTCACCAAACTTAACATGAAGGTTGGGCCTGACCAGTAGATGACCCTTATTGATTATAGGGGTCATTGGGTCAATGCCTGTATCCATGGCCCACGAACTGGACATTTAAGTTTGGGTCGACCAGTCTATGACCCTTATGAATTTGGAGGTCATAGTGCAAAGGTCAAGGTCAAATTTTCGACGACCCACGAATATGATTTCGCAGTATATAAATTCACCATTATTTTCCTCAGACGCACTCGACATCCTTTCAAAAGCTAAGCTTGCATACTGACACGATTTATTTCCACGACATGCTTATGTTACGCAAGTTTAATGACATACCTCGTACCGTAATTAGTCTAAGAAGGCATTTCGCTAAAGGCCTGGTAAGATGAATGTCTAGCCTGTAAGTTGCTTAAGTATTGCCCTGTCATTTTAGCAGGATGCCAAATTTCCTGTGTAATGTCTATTGGATAATTGTCATTGAGGGCTGTGTCCACATAAACAGTGTTATACCTGTTATGCTTTGACAGATCAGTATTCATTGATTCATCTGAACGATTCCAACAGACACAATAATGCAATAAGATAAGGACTATTATAAAACCTTATGCAATACAATAGGTCTTGAGGGCAGAAGGGACAGGTTTGTCAAAATATATATGTACAGAAAGGCGAAAACCAATCACTAAGAGAAAGAAAAAAGCAAATGAGAGTCATTACTTCTGAATATGTTCGATATATGATCTTTTTTTTAAATAAAGTATAGCGTAGAATGTTTCATGACACAAGAGGACTTCTATTAAAAGATAGATTCATAACGTTTCTGAGCGGTCTAGAAAGGGTTTACTTTTCAAAACTGTGAACTAAAATGTTCTTTTGCTGTATATTTTCCTTTAGCCTTTATTGCCATTTGATAAGTTTTAATCGTTTTAGTCTATAAATAAATTAAATTTCATTCACTATCAAAACCTCGATACAACATCCTAATTAAACTGAACTTCGTATCTATTTTGTTATTAACTTTTACTTATCTATTGCTGTTCTCCTTAATCAATATAGTTCTAATTCTCATTATATATATATAATAAATTATAATAATATATATAGACTTAATCTTGAACTTTTAGTATAAAGCTTCCTAGTTTATACTCGGTTATTTGTACTTGTGTACATGTCTCCCGAGTGGCTCTTAGGTATTTCAGTGTTAAAGGTGTACGCCACAAGACAGCGCAATACTTTCCGTGTGTTCATCTATCCCTTCTAAAGTAATTACTCTAAGCTTATCTTCGAATCTCATTGGATCAAACAATGAAATCCTTTTAATTCCACATTCCCAGTGCTTGAGGTGTATCCAACATTGCTTTAAGTATGAATTTTCAACTCAAAACCAAAGCAAATCTTTATTCATTGTACTTCAATTAAGACTCCGTGTGGAATTTATCACATTGATCTAGGCCTCACACTTGCTATTTCAAGGCTTAAAATCTCCGAAGCTCTTTGGATCAAACTATGTAATCCTTTTAATTCCACATTTCCAATGCTTGAGATGTATCCAACATTGCTTTCAGTATGAATTTTCAACTCAACACTTTAAAGCAAATCTTTATTCATTGTACTTCAATTAAGTCTCCGTGTGGAATTTACCACATAAATCTAGGCCTCAAACTTGCTATTTCAAGGCTTAAAACTACTCACTATAATGTATTTTGTTCTGTGCTAGAGTGTAAGGAACTGTTTTAATCTATTTTAAATATGCTACTTCAAAATTAAAGAAAATCACTACAAAGCTTTATTCTCTCAGTTACCCCAAGCTCGTTCAACTTAACTTTGTACACAATTCAATGGTCACATTTAAAACATATTTATAACGAAAATCACAGGTTATATGATATCAAAAACCGGGCGGAAATGTGATTGGGTGGGCGGTCTTATGTTTTTTACGATCTGTATTTAATTTGTTATTTCATGTCATAATTTCAATAGTCATTACCCAATTGCTTTACTTTAGCAGAATACTTATCTGCATGTTGTCCTGAACTATTATGAAATTAGATTATAAATACTTTAGGTCAAAACTTAAAAAAATCCCGTCACAAATGCAATAATCTTCATCCAATTGTTATGAAACATGTTCAAAATACTTGCCTGCGTCTTAAAAATATGCATACGGGTCACTGCAATTAAAATATGAGGTCAAATATTCTACACTGTTTTCACAGATGTCATGGAAACCCTCCGATATAACAATAAGGCTGCGTATCGGTTGCCTTTTCTAAGTGTTTACCATCGTCATCATACCTACATGATACAAATAAAACTTATCAATATTAGTCAACAACTAAAATCACTCTCTTTTCTTTAAACAGTTGAACGAAAAACCGCATCGTTAGAATATTTGAATCACACAGTTTCAAACTAAACAATACATAAAAGTAAAAAGCAATCTTCAATTTGCCTCTAAAGACAGATTTAATAAATAATTATTAATATGATCAACACCATGACCTTACAAAAGATACATCGATTTAACTCCACTTAATTAGTTTTTGATAAAATCCACTGATTTAAAACTCCTACTAAAAATGTGCATACAACTGTAACGTATCTGTCGACACTGGCAAAAAACCTAATATTTATGCGAAAAGCTACAGAAACAATCTCAGTAGCAAAAAAAAACATAAGCCCGGTTCAATGACACTGGGTAAACGCCAAAGACACAGTTCATAAAATCACAGACAAGAAACCTGGAAGAACAGCACAAAACTCCGCAAACAGCACAGTACATACATACTATATAAAAACTAAGTATGTTTATCAAGGATTGTTAGGTACCGCCTTGGAACTGCCAGTAAAATGTAAATTGACTGGGGGTTCAAACCAGTTTAAGTGCACAAACTTCTCTCGTATTCCAACAATCCTAAATAAAGATATAACGCAAAAGGTAAATCTTATCAAAGTATGCATTAACTTGAGGAAAAATAACAATAAAACAAATAATAACAATATTATAGGTAAACCCCAAGTACGTCTATGATTAGAGATCCCAACTCTATCTGCAGACTGAGGAATACAATTCAGAGCACCTAATGCAAAAATATTTCACAGATACGATGCAGTCATTGTTTGAAACTATAAACATCACACACTGGCTGCCTTATAAAATAAAAGGTTTAAAGCTGTGTGATCATAGAGTTTCATTATAAAAAGCATCATTGTACAAAAACTAGGAACAAATAAAGAGAATATTATTAAAAATAAAAGCGACATGTATTAGCTAATATTTCCTTCCAAAAATTTGAAAATGTAAAATATTTGAAAAAAATCAAATCACATGCCAAAACACTCCGAGTCAGCCAAAAAAGGTTTTATAGATAACATGAATTAGCAAAATCTTCATAAAATCAAAGGACTGAAAGCTTAGTTATGGATGGATTCTATATTCAACCCTATATTTTGTTTCAGGAATTCATCTTCAAAAACTAAAAGGCAAGTGCTCTTAAAAATATTGCCTTTATATCCACGGTTTAAATAAAATTCAAGTAATTCATTGGGTTTATCAGCTAAACCAAAGTATGTATTAAATGATAAAAAATACTCTATTTGAATCCTTAAATTCATTCTGGAGCTCTGTGCATAAGCCCTCCGTTGACATTTTCATACCTGTTTTAAACTTCTTCAATTTTTTTGTCTGTAAAATTAAACAATATGCTTTATATCAACTATACTGTGAACCAAACTAAAACAAATCTACATATTGACTTCATTATTTCAACAGGACTATTGCCTAAATTCCCTTCGTCAGCATAAACCACTGACTACTTTTGTCTTACTTCTAAATCCAACCTTGACAAATAGTCAGATATACATACTGACATGTTATCACTCTTAACCCTTATCCGTAAGTGTTTGAAACATTTGCCCAATCAGTGTACACATACCACTAATGTCAGCATTGCCAATGCCCAAATATGTGTATTCTTCTCCAGAATGAAATCAGGGAAGTCGAATATGGCACCAGTTTTGTTACATATAGGAACTGAGATTTTTTCTGTAGCTTTTCATATAAATATTGTTATGTACATGTGTTCTAGAATCTAAATGGATTAATAGAAGGCATCAAATAGTTCGCTAATCTTGAGAAAAAATAGAGCAAAAGACCATATCTAGACTTACTGTTAACAACTCAGTAATAAATGAGCCTGTCAATATACTATTAACACTAAGCTATTCTATAATAACCTTTATCAAAATTAAATAGTAGAGGAATCAATATATGATTTATGTAAGAACAAAAAAGTTTAAAAAAAAAGAATCATGTGAAGGAGAGCTAACAGAAAATGAGTGTGCTGAAACAATGAATAATAACAAAAGTCCTGGTTCTGACGGTTTAACGACATAATTCTATAAATTATTCTGGATTGATACAAAGTTGATTCTTTTAATTTCTTAAACAGATAAAGGCTTCTCCATTTTGAATAATTGACGTCCGTTTTCTTTAAATATATAATATACGATTGACACAAATTCTTAATAGAATACGACTGGTTGGAGTTCATAACTCTTAAACAGGTTTCATGAAAGGCAGATATATTGGGGAAAATATCCGAATTATATATGATATTTAAGATCATTTAGATAAGTCTAATAACCCGGAACTTCCTACGTTTGAAAAAGTCTTTGATAGCCTTGATCATGAACTCATGTTTAAAACTCTAGAAAATTTTAATTGATGAAATATGTTTTTTGTTAATGGTTCTAAAACTTCCTTTACGCTTTTTTTACACAATTAACGATTTAAGCAATAGCTCACGTTTAAAACTGAATAGGAATACGTTTATAAAATTACGGGCTGGTTCACGACGCTCCAATGATATAATCTTTTGCAAAATGAAGTAGTTTAATTGGACATCGGATCAAGCGACAACGTTAGGTATTGTATTTATAAATGATAGAAACAAACGCATAGAATTAAACTACAAATGTTAAATTTTATTCAACATTGAATATATGGTTTGAGTTTGATTGGTAAAATAATGGTTATTAAAACGTTTGCAGTTCAAAATATCGTGTTTCCATTAACTGTTCTTAAACCTACCAGAACAAAATACTACAGGCAATGTAAAACACCTCTGCAATTTGTTTTGGTATAGAAAGCCAAAAAAAGAAAGCGAGAAACATTAATACACATGATTATAAAAATGGTGGATTAAAAATGATCGTCTTCAATACATTCATATCAACAATAAAAAAGATGGATTAAAATGATATTTGGCGATTCCAATACTGGTAGTTGAAAAGTACTTTATTTAAAGGAAATAAAAACATTTGGTGGTATAAATTGCGGAAATTTTAACTAAAATATATCTTACCTAATATACAAAATAAATTTCTAGAAGATGTAGTTCCAAGTTTGACAAGGTGAAACTTTACTAAGGAAATAAAACATTATCTAACGGAAATAATTTGTTATGATGAATATATTAACACATGTTAAAAGCTATTCTTTTACAATGAATGGTATATACATGGCGACATATACATTAACTGTTTATTGAAAAACACGACGAAACTTTTGTACACATTTGAAGAACTAAGAATAAAGTACAATGTACCGAACACAGATTTTTTTAAATACCATTCACTATGTGGCATCAAGCCAGGATTTAAGACAGACCAATCGACTTTAGAGCTCACCCGTAACACTTAAGAGGACCAGGTTACTTTCAGATAAACAATAATGTCATTAATCACACATAGTACCAAAACCAAATATAAACTGCAATTAGGGAAACCGTAGAAATTAACAGTAACTAAAGCCCCAATACTCTTTGGGATATGATCAAAGGAACCATTAGAAACATTTTCATTATAAACTCACATACATTTAAACAGAAAAGAAGAAAAAAAATGAAGTAATCGAAACAAATCAAGAAAATAAACGCTCAAATAGCAATAACAATTATGATGAAGAAATAATTTTGCTACATCAGGAATTACATATTATTACAACAGAAAAATAATGGAATTAAACTACGGTGCAAAAGTACAATATGTAGAACACAACGAAAAATAAGTATTTTTCGGCAAATCTTGAAAAACATCACTAAGAACAAAAAAGATAACAAAACTTAAAGCAAACCAAACTGTATTAACAGGTTTTAAAGATATTTTAACCGAACAACGACATTTTTATGAAACATTTACAAAAAAGACGCAAAACAAAACTCAAATCAACTCTTTTGATGCTTCACTGAAATCATAAACAGTGAAGAAAAACCTAAATGTGAAGATTTTATTAACTGAATCTGGATGCACAGATGCATTAAAAATATGAATTTTAATAAAAGTCCTGGTTCAGATGGGCTGACAGTTGAATTTTAGAAAGTATTTTGAGATATATTAAAAGAGCATTTCGTAAAATCTATAAACTACTCTTTTGAAACTCAATCACTTTCTGAACAGCAAAAACGAGGTATTATTTCTCTTAAACCTAATCCAGGTAAAGATCTGAATTACTTTCAAATTGGCGTCAAATTGATCTTCTCAATATAAACTATAAAAATGCACCTAAAGCAATTGAAAATAGAGTTAAAAATTGATGCAATTATATCACCCAATCAAGCGAGTTTATCAAAGGGACATGCATTGGTGAAAATATAAGACTAATACAAAGGTAATTAAACATTTCAACAGCACAAACAAACCAGGACTTCTGATAATTGTGGATTTTGAGAAGGATATTGACAGCATAGATCACGAATTCATAATAAAATGTCATAAACGTTTCAATTTTGGAAATAATCTTATTAACTGGGTAAAATTTTATAGTTATATCAGAGGAATTATTCAACTAAACAACTATACATATCTAGCTTGCGTTCGTTTTTCAATAAAGCAAATCTTAGTTTTATATACATTGATTTTAATTCCCATTGAAAAGAATAAGGGGAGATAGCTTCCATCTAGGCTTGCAAACTCACTGGATCTGTGGTAAATAATATGTTCATTTTTTTTTATTTATAAACAAAATAAATAAAAAAGGAGAAAGTGGTTCGCCTTGTTTCAGATCGACCGTTACCTCGAAAAATTTGATAACTCAATTCTCAAGCAGGGCGTAGTTTAACACATGTCTGTTCGTCATTATAATAAGATTGATCATATATTAAGTAATTTTACAGCTTATTTCTGTTTGACACATTGTCTTTCCTTGGTTATAAATCAATCCTTCAGAAATGCAATCATAATACTATTAATCTTTTCTAAAGAATATAATCGCTTGGCTTTAAAGAATACATCTTCTCTCCTTTAACATTTTTTCTTCAAACCAAGGAGATTTGTATGGCATTATGAAGCCTTTTTGACATATGTTTCCTTAGCAGTTTAACGATCTATCATAAATATATGAAAGTATTACATACGTTCACCATGAGACATACTACTAAACAACAAAATATTATTTATTTCCATAAATATTTGAGAATTGATTTCCAAATTTTCGTAAAATATTTCGCTATGTTTTGTATTCCAAACAAATAACTTGTATGCAAATTATCAATTATAAGATTATGAATATTTATACTTAAAGTCGTTGGGAAGTGATCTGATACTTCGGTCGAGTCTGTTGCATACATGTACAGCTAACTGAATTATAACTGTCATGATTACAATTTAGATAGTCAACCGTGCTGGTAACGGAATTATTTCTATAAAAACCATGGTACGTATATTTTCATTCCTCTTATCACCCATTCAAAATAATAATGGTACATGTGTGTAATAATAAATCACCATCATTTGCAAACATATGCTTCCCGGTCCATCAATTTGACATTTCCGTTACATGATTACAGGCGACCAATAAAAAACGTAACTATTCGGGAACCGTCAATTCAATTCAACATTGCATTGTTCTTTTTAAGAATGTTTACAAGAGAAAAAGTAGGCAATCATTAACTCTATCAATAACAAAATAACTCATCATTTTACTGCTATTTGTTTGCATTTTTTTCAAAGATGAACACTACGAATAGAAATCGAAACGCAAATAAATAAAAACCACTCCATTCGTTTTAAAAAGAAACACATTTAAAAATAGCCCCAACACTTTGTTACGATAAGTGCAACTAAGTGTAACTCTATTATAGCCTTTCTCTTCTTGACTAATCATGTAAAATGTGTTCTGATTTTATATTCGACATTGAAATTCAATGATCCCGACGGATCCTTTTTCACTCTGAATAATACAGAAGATTACATTTTACGGCCTTCATACAGCATTACATGCCAATTAAAATTATTCGGTATAAATACTTCAGATTGGACAGCATGGCATACGAAACAAATCCGGTGGATGAAAAAGAATACTTTTCAAGAGTCAGTCATGCACTGAACGAGTGTGGTAGACAAGTGTTTTTACATCTTCTGCAAAGAAGAGTTGGGCATTAAACAAGGCAATTTACCCCCATTATTTTGGCCGTATTGTCGGTGCTGTGGAACGAATATGTGACTTCATGCAAGAACCGGAATTGAAAATACCTCTCTGTACAGAACTTGATAAGTACCAAAGCCTAAGGCATATATATCCCAACGGTCTTTTGTCAGAGTTGGGTTGCAAATTTGTTGACATGATTAATGAGGGTGATTATGTTTACTTAGTATTGATGAATAATTTAGCAAATAACTTTCAGTATACATATGATTATATATTATAAATTTGAATTACTTATTGACCTGTCAGTGACACACTTCTGCTTCTCAAGGATTGCATAATCTTTCTGGCAAAAACATGTATCATACTATATATTTGTAGAATGATGTGGGTTTTTTAAACTGTCGGATAAAGACAGTATTGGAGGTACAATTTGAGTATGGATACTTCATGTAATGCAGAATATATGTTCATATATGTTATATATACACATGAAATCGCTTTGCTATTTCAGCTGACGCAGCATTTGAAACCTGTTCGCAAAAAATACAGCAGATCATTCAGAACAAGGGGTTATCAGTATATATACCAGGTAATCTTTAATTCTCTGACACATCATGGAATGTTTTTTTCTTACAATATGACTGGATTATTTAAGAAAACTAAACACGTTTTCCTCCATTTGCAAGATGAAAACGTGAAATGTGTTGCCCAATCGAGCAAGAGTAAATCACCAGATATTTAAGATTGTTGCCTGATTTAGTAAGCATCGATTTATACATTATGTATGCAGTTAATCAGGCTGAGATTTTCAGTGTAAAACTTTTTCTCTTGACGTTACAAAAATATCCCTTACTAGATGTAATGTCGATATGCGTATATATTCTATATGAGTCGTTTTTACTTATAGCTGACCGCAGTGAGCTGGAAGTTGAAGTAACGACCCTCGTTCGTAAATTACTTGACGGTAAGTTTGTTCATTTGGCAACACTGTCCATATAATTTCCAATGGATATTTCCATTACTTCGTCAAACACATTTGTACGCAGTCATTAAAATGAAAATTTCATTTATTCTTTTTCATAAAAAAAGAAATAATTAAAGTCAGTCGAGGTTGTGTAGTTCTCTCAATCCAGTGTCACACTATGGACGCAGTTATTTCTCTTGTACAAGACAACATTTCGGGAAAGCTTGGTAGTTTATTTGAAAATATTGAAGTAGTAATGCTGACTAAAGAAGACTATGCTCTTTTTGAAGTGTGTATTGGCATTACAAGCCAAAGCTGTTTGGCTCTCCTTAACGAATTGTGTAAGTTGAGGAAGGAAAGAATAGATTTTCATTTTTCATACAATTCTGATAATGACCATCCTCATTAGATATTCGGTTTTTAGCTCACCTGAGCACAAGGTTCTCAGCGGGTGCTATACAATATGGCCGGTTGTCCGTCGTCGTCCATCCGTCGTCCGTCCGTCGTCCAAAGTCGATCAGTCGTCAACATTTTGCTTCAAGCAACTTATTTTCCTAGACGACTTGAACAATTAAAAAAAAACTTGCGTGGTCCTCTTCCAGATGCATCCAATAAAGTTGCTATATGCAGAACTCTTGATTCCATTGCCACCAAAAGAAGAAACAAAAACAACATCTCCTCCGATCCCCTGGCCTAATTTCAAAATATGTTCACAGAAATGCTCATTAGGTGTCTCTGTGACGAATTCCTTCACACCATATTGATTCGTTAACAAACATGGCCGACATTAGGCGGGGCTAATTGACAATATATTTCTATATATACTATTATTTAGTATGACGTATTTCCGGTAGCAACAGCAGGTGAAAATTTTAGTCAGAGATTTTTTCGATTATTTAAATATAAGTAGGGTAAGAAAAGGTGAAATGAGTGCTGAGGGGACATTAGATACATCAGTTTCGGATGTGAACCGGTTCTGTGAGCAAATAGAGCAGATGGAGTATTATGTAAAGACTCAAAACAGATTCACAGGTACGACAGGTGAAGAAATGCAAGATGGGGATGGCGAAAACTGGACACTGGTCAATGGTAAACAAAGAGATGCAAAGAGGAAACGTATGACAGACAGTCTGAGCAGTGAAACTAGTGACACATTTAGTACGTTAACACAAGATGAGAAGTTAAACCACATATTCGATTGTATGAGCCGAAACAGTCAGACTTTAACAAAGGTAGATGCTAACCAGACTAAATGCCTATCGGACATCGAACATTTATCAGTAAATATGCAAAGTGTAAACAAGAAAATCGATCATATAGAACACCAAATGAATGAACATGAACGTTTACTCAAATTATTAGCATACAAATCAATCGACAGTGAGGCAAGAGATATGAGAAACAATCTAATTTTTATGGTATCAGTGCGAAAAACAATAATGGTCATTCGGACACGAGAATTATCCTTGATTTTATTGAACGTGAGCTTGGCATAAACGCACAAGACGTCTTAATTGACAGGGCCCATCGGTTGGGACAGCTACGATTTACACCAATACACCGTAGGGGTGACCCCAAAAGACCAATCATCGCCCGCCTCCACTACTATCAGGACACCGAAGAGATTCTTCAAAAAGCGTACGGGTTAAGGGGGAAAAGCTATGGCATTGATAGACAATACCCACAAGAAATCATGAAAGCTAGGAAATATCTGTATAATTCTCAGTCAGCAAAAGACGCCAGACAGAACAGAAAAAAGTCCAGATAAGGTACCCCGCTAGACTTTATATTGAGGGGCGATTTGTTGCAGACAGATTTCCTGACTGGTTCACAATCCTACGAGGAAGCAGAATTCCGGAACAAATTACCGATCAGTCTCAACAACAAATCAAGCAACCGACACAAACTGAAAATAACCAAAGAGAACAAGAGCGTATGTATTCCAGCTCAACTGTCATTGACAGCCCCCATAGAAACAGCGTATTCGAAACACCTGAGCGACACGCCCACTCAGAGGTAAACAGTTCACAGAATGTAAACATTGTACATGTTCATGATTCGTTATCACGTGACACAAGTGTGAATGAGAATGCATCAACAATACAGACAAACACTCAAACAAACTTACCTTCAGAGCAAGTCGATGTTATCCTAGATGTTATCCGTAAAAGAAATCGTGCAAAGAGCCGATCACAATCACGTTATTCGCAAACAAACACTTTAAATCCAAATTCACAGGAATATACACACGAGGGAGCAACACAGGGAATGGAGACCAGATCGAGGCCTAGTTCTAAACATAGACATCGGGAAAACCAGTCGAGAGAGAAACCAGCTGATTCCACTCAACAGACACGGGTCAAAGGTCACAGGAATAGGAACACGAGGAGAAAAGTGATATAGACTTTTGTCTTTTGAACATACAGAGACTTGTTGGGAAACGATACAATAAATTGCAATCGAGTGATTTGAAAACATTTTTTGATAAACATGATATTATCTTATTAACAGAGACTTGGTCAAATGAATATTTTGATTATGAGATAGATGGTTTTAGTTATTATTTGGTAAATAGATTGAAACGACCTAATGCAGTTCGAGACAGTGGCGGCCTTATCGCTTATATTTCACAGAGAATTGATAAATATGTAACATTGGTTAAAACTATAGATGACTGTATGATATGGTTTAAGATTGATGGTCAGTTAGTGTGTTTAACTGAACACTTGTATGTTTGTCTGTGTTATAATATTCCTACAAACAGTAGTCGTGAAGGTATTGCTTATAATGATTTGTTCGATAATATTTTGAATGATATGATTTTTTTTTTGAAAATGATGTTCAAAATATAATTTATATGATAGTAGGGGATCTGAACAGTAGGGTAGGGAAACTACATGATTTTGTTGAAAATGAGTTTTTACAGAATTTAGACTTTATGCCTGACGACTATTTTGCAGACGATTTCTTACCGAGAAACACTAAAGATTTAACGGTAAACGAAAACGGAAGGTTACTTATTAATTTTTGTAAGCTGACGGGTCTACGCATAATGAATGGCAGGGTAGGAAACGATAAAAATATTGGAAATTTTACCTGTATTAAAGGTCAGGGTCGTAGCGTTGTGGATTATGTATTGTGTAAACCGAATTCAATCCCCCATTTCTCGTCATTTACTGTTAATGACCCGAATATTTTAAGCGATCATTGTGAAATATCGTTTTCTTTGTCAAAAAAGGTAGAAATAAATAATGATAATAATTTTGCTGAAAGTAATCACGAAAGTCGAACGGTAGGTTTTATATACAAATGGAATGATGAAATGGTGGATACTTTTAAAAGCAATCTCATTGAAGACTCGTTTGTTTTAAAATTAGATTCGTTAACAAATAATCTACAAAATGTTAATACTACTAAAAACCTAGAAGCCAACTTGGATATATTTTATGAGGAAATGGGGAGTATCTGTAATCCGCTTTTCAAAAGATATATACTGCATGGTACTACCTCGACTAACAAAAGTAAAAATAAAAACGAATGGTTCGATAGAGAGTGTACAGAAAAACGAAAGTATTTCTTTTCACAATTAAATAACTACAGAAATAACGACTCCGATAAAAATAGATCACTTTTAACAAAGTCACGAACAGAATATAAAACTCTTTTGAGAACAAAACGATACCTACATGATAAAATTGCTACAGAAAAACTGGTTCAAGCAAGATACAAAAATGCAAAACTATATTGGAATATGCTCAAAAATAGGCAAAATAATAACAATAATAAGTCATCGGGCAATATATCAATCTCGCAGTTTGAGCAATATTTTTAATCCATCAATAATCCAGATTCGGTTTTCTATCAGGAAGATGAAGAAACCGATTATTTTAATAATAGATTCTTAAATGGGGAACTACAAGTCATGTTCTCAGAACTGGACATCGATATCTCAATTAAAGAAATAAAGACAGCATGGGTTGTAAATACAAAATATTTAATACACACCTTTAAGATGAGGACTAGAGATTGTTTCATGCAAAAATGGAATGAAGAATTACGAGAGTCATCAAGAGCGTCAACATACATACTATTTGCAAATTTTAATTATCAGTCATATTTAGACACCAAACAAAACAATAAATTCAGAACAGCTTTAACACGACTAAGAGTAGCATCTCACAGATTAGAAATAGAAGTGGGCAGATGGCACAAGCCCCAAATAATTCCAAGAAATGAACGAAAATGCCAACTTTGTAATACACTTGAAGATGAATTCCATTTTCTCTTAGAATGTCCTTTATACCATGAATTAAGAATCTTATACTTTAAGCGATATTATTGGCGCAATCCAAATATTCCTAAATTCATCGAACTGATTTCGAGCGAAAATGTAACTACTATTAGAAAACTATGTTGTTTTGTCTATAAGGGCTTTGAAATGCGTCAGTTAAGAATTAGTCTTAGACACTTTTCTCCACGAACTATTTTTCAGTATTTTAAGCAAATGTGATATAACTTTACTTTGTTTATACATTATGATTGATTTTGAAAGTCGGAAATGTTTATATACTGTACATGTTTATATTATATGTAACTGATGGGCTGTAAGCTTATAGTTAATAAAATCTTCTTGTTCTCCTTCTTCTTATAGAAAACTTTGAAAATCTGCTCCTCGGAATCCGTTGGCCTGATTTTAGAATAATATCATATTAATGGTCCTGGTGGACCTTTATTAATTTCATTCATCCAATATTGAATCATGAAAAAACATAGGTGCCAGTTTGTGTGTGTATGGGGTGGGGACTTGGCTACTTTTCTCTTTATACCTACATTGAAAACTTTGAAAATCTTCTTCTCGGAATCTGCTGCCCTGATATAAAAAAATTGGTCACACAGACATTTTTCTTAGGTGACCCTCTATTAATATTGTTCACTCCATGTTGACTCGTTCAAAAACATGGCCATCAGGGGCGGGGCTTGTTTTCACTACATGTCTATATGGAACACTTTCAGAAACCATTTGTTATTTTTCGTATACATGACTTTATTGTTTTACAATCATTGAAGACTTCTTAACAGTAGCAATATGATCTTTGTAACAAAGTATATAACATTAAGATATTGTAAGAGTTATTTTTTATACGGCGAGCGTTTCGGCAGGCGGCGTCCAATATGTTGTAAATATCTTTATAATACTTTGTCCAATTTGGTGACCGACATAGGACCATCTTATCCCTCTGGTTTTCTTTTTGTTAGTTTTTTCCATTTATTTTTACTCTAGTCTCTCAAGTGTCCGCGGAATGTGAGCAACGCAGTTACAGAGTACACAGTGGTGGAATTTTCGTTAGAATTCAACGCTTTCTGCAAAGGTTTACAAAGAAAGAAAAGAAGTCATTTTCATCGAAAGAAAGACAAGAAACATACAATACAATTATTGAAAAAATGACGTTATATCTTCAACAACCTGGCATGGAAACGGATGTTTTGTCACCGATGCAATCTAAAGGTAAATGTATGATAAAGTCTGTATTAAAGTAAAGAAAGTTAAGGACAAAAACAACTTGTTTCCGTGTATAAATACTAAATATACGACTAATACCTTCGAATGAAATTTGTCCCAGTATAACAAACGATGATTTTCTCCGTTGTTACCATTGAAATGACAATGTAACTGTTTTTGATCACTTATATAGCACTCTGCCTTATGAGATTAAAGGTTGTAAAGCATTTTATTTTATAATGGAATACCTATTTCCAAGCTCGTCCAAGGACATTCATAGGAATAGTACATCAACACCTACAATATTGACCCCCTATATAGTTTTGCGACGGGGGTCTTAGTTTTATATAGAAAAATGATCCCATCCCCTAAAAACAAATATATACATATAAAAACTACTCAATTTAGTTACCTTTATTACTTTCTTAAAAATGAAACCACCGCCCATACGTCCAGAACCTGTACTATACCATTATAACAAACTGACCAAGATAAACCCTTGATACTGCAGTAGATACTGCTACAACTACTACATCTACTACAACTACAGCTACTACAACATTTTTCAATATAGAATTATGACAACCGATTTAAAGTTATTTGAGGTGTCAGTATTCTACGTATGGAATGTCTTATTCTACGTGTGGAGTGTCTTTTTTATGGCTAGAGCTTTAACTTATGAATTTTGTAATAGACCACAAAATGTTCAACCGAGTCAATGTGGATTTGAACATCTATTTAAAGTATATGATTTCAGTGAAAATCAGTCTCATATAAATAAACATACCTGGAATAATGCTTGATCTCCAAAATAAGTGTATGTTAGAGTATGTAATATGTGTGTATACTAACAGTAAAACACACGTATAAAACAGGGATATGAAAGGTAAATCTTCTTTTAACTGGAAAACTCCTTGAAGTTCTGGTTTGCACCTCATTTGAACTATGAAGCCTAACAATTCCATTAATAAGATACTTTAGGTGAGGCAATTCATGTGTACAGGAAATAATCAATTCAGTGCGGTTTTCTCCCTTCTGTCTGTACTGCTTATCCACCCCAGCGTAGTTAAGTCGTATTCTAATTTCCATAAAGTGCTGTTATGGATGATGGATTATTGATTTAAATGTGTACATATGAAAATAATATGTTACCGTTACATTATTGACCCCCTATATAATTTTGCCAGCTGGCCCAGGTGGTTTTATTTATATATAGAAAAGACACAATCTCCTAAAAAAACCAAATATACTCATGATAATAACACAATATAACTAAACTGTATAACTCGCTTTAAGATGAAACCAACGCGTATACATACGCCCAGAACTTGTATTTGTACTATAACAATAACAAAATTAAAAAGAGAAATCCTTGATACTGCTGTTGTTGCTATGACTATTATCTCTACTTATATAATATATAATTGAATATAATTGAATATAGAGTATGAAGTCAGCTGGACTACTTTACTGATTTTTATCTCAACCAGGGAAGGTGATATTCATATTATGGAAAAAAAATAATGATTTATCAGGTATGGCAATATTGTACAAAAATAATGTAACTTTTCATATTTACAATGAGAACTAACTTGTATAGCATATTTAAATGAACGCAAATATTTCATGATAGAGGTAATAAAGTGTTGCGGTTGAACTTGAATCGTTTTTATACTTTATATATTAATCGAATACATGTATACATCCATTTATAATACATTAAAGATGTTAAATGACGTTGTTGTTGTTTTAAACTAATAAGAACAGTAGATTTGTTATGTATCCTGATCATCGCTTTGCACTAGAAACCTGTTTGTTTTTAATTACCAGGCCAAGATATCACATTGAGTTATTGAGTTCCCAATCATTCGACAAAACCAAGGTTCGGGTTACTGTTGGTTGTTTTACATTACTTATTGTAAAGTATATTTAGGTGTGCTATTTTTTGTCTGAATTTTTAGGAAAGTTCGTATATATAAGTTAGACAGTTTAATTGAGTGTTGATATTATAAATAATTTTCATAAAATTAAGTATTTACTGAACATAAAAGTGAAGTTTCTACATTTTACACAAGTAGTACTTAAAGTTTACTATTACACTTTTAAGTTTGCAGTGGAAAATATTATTATCATAGTTGTTATATCACTGATAAAACACAGAATATTTCTAAAATCTTAAATTGCTATAAATAATTGCAAAAACAGTTTGATAGGAGTCGAAAAACTCTTATCGTAAATTTTTCATATACTATCGCAAAGATTACGGTGCATTTAGGATTAGTCATTGTAATTAAACATCCTTAGCCATTGCAATTACCCGTCTTTAGCCATTGCAATTAACCGTCCTTGGCCATTGCAATTAACCGTCCACGGATGCACATGAACTCAGTAAGTAATATGGCCAAGGAAATGTAGAAGGAGAGGGATATATATATGCGTTTGCATCATGGTATGCGCAAAGGTGTTATGTTTCTGGTCATAGTGAGTCATAACGTTTGTGTTCAATGGTGAGACAGTTTTGAGTCTGAAACCCATCTTTTTCATATGCATCATTTTCGGGGTTTTACGGAATACTTAAGACAGTTTGTATGCGCTTCGCCGAAACACAATTTTGGCTTCACCTATGAAGTAAAAATCCTTTAAGTAATAATTGTTTTTGACCTCGCCCGAGATGTAGAACTAAATACGAAGACTAACATCTCATGCAGATTAACATCTTTGTGAAGGATTATGATTTATGATCTCATATTTGTTGGTAACGCTAAAATCAATGCCCCATATTAAGTAGTTCAAGGGCAATAAGTTCATTGGGCACAAACAAAACCCCGGATGCATAATTGCAATTGTTGGTTAACATTCGTTTAAAGTTTCATTACTCTGGCTTGTTAACATGTCTGTACATTTTATGACTCTAACTATATTCTTTTGGAGATTTACGCGACACAAGATTACATGTTCTTTAAAGGTTTTTTACCTGAGTCAATAACTCCGCACTCAAAGGTAAAACAACATATACAAGGCTTATCGTTCATGTAAGGATTCATCCCTCTGTCTAATTGTTTTGGACGTACAAGCGACACAATGTTTTGTAACCTAGGCAGGACGGACGAACAAGTGCAAATCTATATATCCCCTTGCAGAGTAGTGGCTTACCAAATAACAGTTGCACGGTAGCCTCCATTATTTGAAGTTTTTACTCATGATCTGCTTTATTTAACAAGCGACGACTGTGAATATAGAACATTTTTAAGTGTAAGTATTGGTTTGTGATTGAAAGTAAATCAGATGGTTAGAATAGTAAAACAAATTGCAAGCAGTTCTAATTAGGGTAATAAATGCATACATTTGATATAGCGATAATTACTGATAAACGGTGTTTGGAACAGCGAAGCTATCATGATATATAAGGATTATAAGGATTATGTAAGTATTCCAAAAGGGAATATATATATATATATCTACTTAGGGCATTAAGGAGACCGTATGTATTTTACGGCATTAAGGAGACAATTTGTATATTTTTTATTTTATACTTTATTTTGCTTTTTTGTTGATAATTTAGTATTGAAATGATCATTTATTATGTGTACAAGATTTAGGCTTCTTAAATTAATTAACAAAAAATATACGTAATTTGCGGTCTCCTTAATAATTTGTAAGTATGTTGCAGGTTTTAAGGGGACAGGTATATATGTCGAAGGGTTTATGGAGACCAGTGTATATATTATATTATTTTTGAGGCATTAAGGGGACCATCCATATTTTATGGCATTAGGGGGACAAATTATATATATCTTACTTTTGACAGTGAAGGCTCCCGTAACCTTAAGAGACAACTTTGTAATAGTATTTTTTATATAATTGTGTGTAATAAATCCACAAACAATGACCGGTCGAAACGGGAAGACTGCAAATTTCATAGGATATTCATCAGAAATCTTTTACAGACCATCTCATTCATTAAATGAAATTCAGCTTCAGTCACTTGGTATGTGTACCGTTTGATAAACAAAAAATATAATGGCCAGGGGCGGATCCAGGAATTGTCGTTAGAAGGGGGCGTTACTAAGGGGCGTTTGCAGGAGGATTGAGGGTTACTCAATCAAGAATTTTTTAACAATTTGTAGTCGGAAATGATGCATTATGTGCGTATTTATTTTCTTCTCATATATTGACACAAAAAGTAAACTTGGACGATTTTAAAGGCAGCGCACGCCGATTGCGCCCCATTCTCAATCCGCTAGTGAATGGTGACTTAATATTTGATATATTATGGTGAAATAGAACTCTCAGTTGAATTATATAGAAACTGTTAATTCTAAATACAAGTTCTGTGCTTGTAAAAACAATAAAAGTTTCGTATGCACAGGAATGTGTCTGTTAACGCTTGAACAGTTAGCTCATGATTAAAGAACATTGTTCATTGGGTTCATTGTGACCCGTGGAAGTTTTTTTTATTAAATTCCAACTTCCCCTTAAATTATACTTGCCTAAAACTTTAACCTAAGTCAATCAGGGGCCATAACTTGTATTATGGAGTTATGTAACCTCATTGGCTGATGGTCCTGAACAATTGTGTGAAGTATTAAGGCAATTGAATGAAGGGTATAGAACGCCTTAACCAATAGGCTACGGAGACGGTTTTAATGCATGTACTCAATTGCAGATTCAGGGGTGGGGGGGGGGGGGGGTTGGTCCCAGCGCGCGCGCCGTCCCCCACCCCTTTGAATCGTCCGTTTATAAGACGTTCTCAGTCAATATCGGGAAAAAATACAATATTAAGATAAAAATGCACTATTCCGGACTATAAATTAGGGGAGTCTAACCTCCACCCCGGTCCAACATTTTAAGCCATTCAATTTCTGTTCTGAGGGAGGGGCGGATGTGGAAAGATTAAGCCCATGAGTTTCACGTACCCCTTCTTAAGTCAATTCCTGGATCTGCCACTGACATCTGTAATCAGATTTGTTGTTTCATAATGTTATAGTTCCTTTAAACAATTTAAACCTTTTATGGCATCAAAATAAACAGACGCATGTTCAGTAAAAACATACTCTGTATACAACGTTCTAATACTCCAGAGGGATGATGCTATGCATTATATTTATCATCATCTGACTGACTGAGTAACTGCCAAAACTTTTCCGTTTAAAGAGACTCTCTCATGTTTTGGCACCAAACATATTTTTCCTCGTAATGCATCTGAAAACACTTACATGTATATTTATTTTACTCCTTGGTACTGAAATTGCAGAAATAATAGTAACCAGGTTGATTTTCTTTTATACTTCAATTGCATTTTTAAAAACCCGATTAAAGTATTAAAAATTAATCTTGTTCAAGTTGGGAGCAAGCACATGGGGGTGCAGATAACACATAGAATAAAAAACGGACGCTTATCCACTCGCCCACAGGGACTCATACTAAGGTGTTGAATATTTTAACCTTAATGGAAGTTATTGGTTTATCACGTGATTATGTCAATCAACTGATTGTGCAACAGCCTTTTGTTGAATCGGGTTAGTAACACATGTCAAAATTTTGGACTTCAAAGACTATATTTTAGCACATATCAACATTTATTGAAGGGTTTCAGCCATCAATAGCTTGGCTTTAACACTTCGTTTGATTCGCCATACTTTATTTCGTAATAACAATCTATAAAATCCAAGTAAAAGATGCATTTTCAAAACACTTAACGCTTCGCTTATATTCACTCAAAAACTCATGTTCGAAAGATTTAAAAAAAGTATGTCATAATCATATCCTCTTTAGCGGCTGAGTTTCTTAATATTTAAATCTCTTATAAATTTGCCAAATAAAATTCAACATGGGTAAACAATTATAACAAATAACGTATTTTATGTATTGCAACATATTTATAAAAAGATAGTCAATTGAATCAAATGACCATTTTCTTTCTCGCGGAAAGTGGACATTTCATCTTACTCCAACAAGTGTGGGGTATGGTTGATTCTCTTCTTGACTGAAATCAACTTTTTAAACACTTGGTGCATTTCAAATCTAGTCCATATAAACAGCCCCTTCAGATTCTTTGACGATTTCATTTCCATGGGAGATCACTGCGTATGATAAACATTCAAGTGTTGTTTAGCCACACTGTGGTTTCAATTATGTCAGGGGCGTAGCTACCCCTCTATTCATGTGAATTCATAAATGTGCTGGGGGGTTCAGGGGCGTGCCCCCTCAGAAAATTTTGAAAACCATGGTGTAATCTAGTGCATTCTGGGCGTTCCGATGTGCATTATTTAGTACTGGAAAATAACCAGTTTTAGATTCATGTAGTCAAGTTCGCATACTGCAACTTTAGTTGATTTTTTTTGTCAGAATCATGTGGATTCAGCCGCGTATTCACGTATAGGCGGCTACACGCCTGTATGATGTGCATATGAAAGTATAATTTGGTTTAAATGATGCATAATTAATGTAACACCTCCTTGCTGCTACACCAATAGAAACTTCATGGGATGTTAATAGTAAAAGAACTAGCACTGACGTTCCCATTTTTGTCTGAGTCATTTAAATAACAGATAACAAATTACAAGGTAAACAAATTTGTTTTGACTTCTTTAATGAATTATATAAAAACATTGTGCAAAGATATCATAACACTTTTAAACAATAAGTATGGTTGTCAATTAAACAGTATGCTAGCTTTAAAGACTTAGGCAAACCATTGGAATTTTACAGCGGTCTTAAAAGGTGTATTTAAAGCTGCAATCTCACCGATTGATCGTTTTGACTACCGGTACTCTTTTATTGTTTGTCAATAAATGGAGTATTTTTTGCAGAAATGTCTAGACCCAAGTGATATAAGACTGCTGAAAAAAGATCAGATTGCAGTTCATCATATTCATGTTAAAAAAATGATGTTTTATGACAAAAAGCATTACGAACAATGACTAAAAGCATTACAAACAATTTAATGTAAATTAACTTTTCGGCAGTTTTACCAAACATTTTTGATTGGTTCTATTGTAAATTATCTAATATGACTGAATTAAAGGAATGATAACCAAATCAGCCGATTTTGAGACAATTTTGTGTCTAAACTGACAATCTGTAAGAGTGCAGCTTTAAGTGTTGATCTAAAGCTTCATATACACATTGTTATATTGTCAATAACTCTTTAAAAGGTCTCATGTACTAAATAAGATAATAATTTTCATAATATCTCAAATTGATTAAAATAAATAAAGTACCATTATACCTATTTCTTAATAGTGCCGTTTCTCATCTGACAATACCATTCAAAGCCATCATTTCAACTATGAATTTATTTTTAACTTTCAACTTTTCTATAGCATATGCAACAAAATATACCAAAAATACAAGCCATGAACAATATGATTGTTCAACTTGCATTATCTTTGACCTTTTGATATGACCATTTTCCAGTTTTGTTTATTTGTAAGTTGTGCCCTGAAGAATAAAGTATGACTGTATGAATCAAAAACAAGCAATAAAAACACTAAAAATATGCCCCAACCCCTGTAATTTCAAGCAATTAAACATTTAGAGCTGCACTCTCACAGATATACCGTTTCCACAACTTTTTTTGTCTTCGAATGAGCAAGTTTTTGCGTAATTATCTGCAAACCAATGATAAAAGATTGCTGACAAAAGATCAGATCACAGATTTCATATTTCCGTTCGAAAATTAATGTTACTAACGGTTTAAGAAAAGTGCATAAAAAACATCAATGTTTTAACTTAAATAGAAAAATCTGGGATTTAATTTTTCGCAAAAATTGGATGGTTCCAATCCAAGACATAAAATGAAAAAGGTTGTCAAAACATCCAAAGTGTGAGAGTGCAGCTTTAACGTTTGAAAGTAACTCTGTTTGCCTCGTGCCCCTAAACAGGGTTTAATTATATTATATGCCCAGTGGGCTTGTCCCTGTATATTTGATTGTATGATTGCAGTAATGGATACTGGTCTAATTATCTTCTGACAATTTTTCACCAATTTTAAAGAATGAGAAAACACATATTAAGCTCATATAACGCTGTACAATTTAATCTCATTCATTAGGTTGAGAAAAATTCCCTAAAAATATTAATTGTGGAGACATATCTTATTTAAATACATACAGGAAATGGCGACATCATTTACCCTTTAGTATGAAAAAGGCAGTTTCCTGATATTTGAATAGCGTTTTTTTATTTAAGCATCTCAATTCATAGTATGTATCAAGTTTCAAAGGAAACCAAATCATTGTAACGATTGTTTTCAAAATAGATTCACTCTTGATAAACTTCTTTTCCTAGTTTCAACTTTTGAGACTTTTTGATGAGCCTGCACCTTCCCCCTCTTATGCAGTGGCTTCAAGCAATAAAGCTACCAGCTCAAGTTGCACAGCTGGTGAACAAGACTGCTGATAGTCGACAGACTGCACACTTGATGCCATGATAAATCATGTCCATCGACTTCCAGAATGAAGAAATGACAGCAGCACAGAATTGATTTCAATTGGACCTTTCTGTACTTTCATCACCTTGTTGTAGTCAAAGACTATGTCTTAGTGTGCAGTGCGGGATCTTGAGAAGCTTTCTGCTCGTCTGATGAAGTAAGTTTGGCAGAGTGTGACACTCCTATCTACTCATATGGCTAGACGCCTGTGATATATGTCTTCTTGTGTGTGCCCAACCATCACCTGAAGAGAATTTAGAGGAAGTTAGTGCTTGATTACAAGTCAATGTGACAAAACAAGGTCTTTCATTTATGCCACCAAGAACTAGTATTCCAAGTTTCATAACTCGTATGTTAACTCAAAGCAATTGAGCAGAAACTGTTTGGTAATTAATTTTAAGTCACTGCTTCCACTTATACTGCAAGTAATATTGAACGTGAACCGACTGACCCAAATACAATTCTAAATTAGTTTTATGTGCAGAAACCTTAATCCTATTGACACAAAAGTAATCCAATTGTATGTCTTCACAAAACATTCTACAACAATATTTGTCAATTTAACTCAAAGATTGATTATTGTTAAGGATTCTAACTTAGTTATTGTTTGGACACTTACTGAACACTTTTGGTCTGACTTTATAATGCAGCTGGTGAAAATATTAAAAGTCCCTTAATAATGGGCTTACAAAAACATGAAAAAATGTATTTGTTTAAAAATTACAAAGGGCCATAACTCTTACAATATTTAAGTTTGTATTGAGCAGAATAAAAGGCTTTGCCTAAAATACAACCTTAAAACTATATTTACAAGTAAAACAAAAAATCTACAAATATGTTTTTAGTATCTGGTTTTTGAGAGTGAATGATCAGAAAAAAACATCACACATTCACAATCATATTAAATAATAATTTAGTTTTTTTTAAATTATATTATATTTCAAAAACACTGCAAAAGACAAGACACTTACGTTTCAATTTCTTGATTTAATACAGTGATGATTATCAATTCTTTTGAAGGGAGATGGGTCTTACACTCTAACCAGTGCAACTTGCATGTTCTTAGTCGCTCAGTTATTACCTTTCTTAAAATTCTCCTCTTGATCTGAGCCACGCCAAAATGATGGGAGATGCTTTTGTTTTTCCATCAGAATGTATAGCACCTGTGTTTCTGTTTGTCTCCTGAAATAGTAAAAGTTTATTAATAATAATAATAACAATAATAATAATCAGTGACTTTTATTGAAATTATTTTCACCGATTGTGCCTTGCACATTGGGGAACAAAGTTAGCTTCTGAGGAGAAGATTTTTCCATATAGACATATAGCAAAATATAGCTCCGCACCCTGAAGCAATGTTTTTTATGAATCAATATCCAGTGAAGAAAATTCATACAGGGTATTGAAACATATTTTGCTTCAAATGAAGACTTTTAACAAAGATAACTTAACTAGCTCTTCATCATATTAAATAAAAATTAACACAGTCTATGCCGCACACGGAGCCCCGCATTTGATCTTTTACCAAAGTTTGATTGAGAGTTTAGTTTCACATCGATAAGTCTTTACAGGTCTATTAAAGCTGCACTCTCACAGATTGAACATTTTGAAAAAGGTTATATTTTTTATCTTAGAATGAACCAATGTATGCGAAAATGATGACAAAAAAATGTCTTTGAATTCCCGTCAAACATGTCCGAACCAAATTCAAACTATGGATAATCACTGTCATTCACGATGAAATTCAGCACTTCTTGCCCAGTATATATACCCTTACTTTAAGCAGAAGGCAAATTAAAACAAACACATTTGTCCGAAATTTAATCAAACTTTAAATGGTAGTAGGATTGTCATTTGTTCACGTAATTTTCAAGAATCAGGAAGTGGGGAACATTATAAAGCCATTTAACGATACAAACAAGACGATTTTCTATTGAATGTACAATAGTAGTACCGGGGTAATATGCAAATAGTTATTATCTCAAGAAAAGGACATCAAGACCAGTTCATTTACCAGTAGCATCTGACAGTCAATAATGGTTCTGAGTTTAAAGAGCATAATTTCCATTTTATTGTTAGTTTAATCATTATATATTTAACACCAGTTGTGAAGAAGGAGTTATCATTATATAAGATTATATTATCTGGCAGTGGTTGAAAATGTAAAGTGAGACCAGTTTTTTACCTGTTATTGAACAAACTGTTATGTTGGCAGGACTGTCCTCCTCAGCAATGCAAGAACAGCAATGACTGGCTGGCACTCTGTAAAATGGCGATTAAAACATTTTGTCCAATTAAAACTGTCCCTTTCTAAACAATCCATCAGCAATATATATAAATGAGCTGTGCCATGTGGAAATGTATCTTGGGAAGTTTCCATTCCATGTAATGATGTCATAAAGATGAGCAGAAGACATTACTTACTATGCAGTAAAAGTTCTTACTTTAACAGTAAAGATATCTTGTTTTGAGAAAATTTATCAAAGTGAGCTCTTTTATGTCATGTTTCTAAGTCTTGTACACATCTATGTTACATATATAAATAATAAACAGGAATAAAATGAGGAGTTGTGTACACACTTATTCCTCCTTATGTACTGTGTAACTCAAGAAAAACAATCCATAATTCTAGAAAATCTCTAGAATTCCCTTACTTTTCTCGCTGTACAAAAATGAATGAGAAGTTGCAAACAAGCAGGGCCATAAAACTTTTGCTATTTAAACTGTACCGCAACAGCAATTTAAAGACAGTGATACTCATTGATGGAATAGGCACTTAGACAGCTACATTTTCTGAGAAATGGAGATCAGATTAAATTCTCCAGAAATAATTTATAGATTTATTTGAAATAAAGAACATGTTACAGTGTTTGTGTTAAACTTGTTACTTAACCCTGATTTAACAAAATCATTACCTTCAAAATGGTGATAAAATAAAAACAAATATACCTTATTAAACACTGTTTACTATCACATCTGTACCCCCCCCTTCTTACATACTTAAGCGGCTGTTACCAAAGTAAAGAATGAAAGGTCCACAAGGCCAATTATAAACCATGAACCATGAGAATCCTGTTGACTAATTTGATTTTAAATCACCCAAAAGGCTTTCTACACATAATGGTTCCTTAATTTAAATCTAGTCTCCAAAGGTGTCACAGTTGTGATTTCATTGAAAGACTTGAGATACGTCATTTAAAAAAATGACGACAGGAAAGCTTAAATGCAGAAGTCTGGCCGGGTATATGAGCCTGGAAATAAATAAGCAAAAGCTCACCATGCTGCTAAGGAGTCTTATATAATTCCCGGCCCCAGTTCAGCTGGAGATGTTGATTCCACACGGCTGGAAAACCGGCCCGGTGCACCCAAGCTTCACCATCGGCAGTATCTGCAAGAGGGTGTAAATCTGGGAAAACGCATTTATAATCAATTTGCGAAAGTTCTTATCCGTCATAAGTAGTGAACATGTATGTGGCTTATAAAACATCTGAAATTAAGTTTAATGAAGGAGACAAAGTTCGGTCTGGGATCTAAACCTGGATTTTGATGCTGAAATTGTAAGGGCCGAATTCAGAACATCCACTCTCACTCACACTCCAACCACATTCCCGTAAGGGACACTCAAATGATCACTTGAGTGGAATATGGGGAGTGACACTCAAGTGATCTGTTCGTATTCACACGCCTCGCTAACACTCCACTTCATCAAGTGAGCAATACAGTATATAATTATACACGTATGTTTACATGATCATATCGGATTATCTGTTTGACTATGGTGATGTTTACATTATACATTGTAAACATAATTATGTTTATTTGAGATTTGAGTACCTTATTGTTAGTTATGGCAACAAACAAATGATAATAAGTGTTATTCTGAAACTGAAATTTACATTTTAAAACAATTGGTTAATAAAAATAAACGTTTTAGGTTGTAAATAACTGTTGCAAAATACGTTTAAATGCATGTTTTTTGTTGTCGTTGTTGTTGCTGTTTTAAATATATAGCCGTTTTCCATTGTATCACGTAATTTAAATATGTATTCATATATAATCTTGCTTTTGTATTCTACATAAACCGGTCTTGGGCGTTTGAAAATAATATATGGAAGTTGAAAAAATGGAAGTTGAAAAAATAGCAGATGGACAGAATTAGCGAATGAATCTACTTCTTATGGGGAAATAACACCTCGGAGTGACGATAATAATAATAATAATAATAATAATGATGATGTTGAAGATGATATGGTGGTGTTGGTATTGGTGGTGCTGCTGCTGGTGGTGGTGCTGCTGCTGATGATAATGATGATGATGAAAATGATAATAATAATAATAATAATAATAATAATAATAATAATAATAATAATAATAATATAGTAATAATAGTAATAATAATCCAGCTGAATGTAGGCTGGAAAATACATATCAATTCCCTTACCACGCTATGAAAGTTAGCGGCCTGGCGGTCTAGCCGCCTCATGTGACTAGCGGCCTAAAATTGTTTCCTATTCCAAAGCATTTTATATGCGTTCTTTTCTAAAACAATGATAAATTAAATGTCCTTTTCATAAATCAACATCCTTTAGCGAATATCAGCATTTCCCCCTTTTCATGGGCTGCTGGATTGAGTTTTGGGGATTTTTAGGCCGCTAGGCCACCAGGCCGCCAAGTTCACGCCGCAAGACCGCTCAAGCGTGATGTATTTTGCATAGGAAAACAATTATTTTAGCATTGTTTTAGAAGAAAACTCATATAAAAATGCTCTGAAGTAGAAAACAATTTAAGGCCGCTAATGTACGACTAAAAACATCGATTTATCTTATTTTCCATTAAACCTTGAAATAGATAACAAATTTAGGCCGCTAGTCCGTCAACCTCACGCCGCTAGGCCGTTAACTTCATGCCGCTAGGATGCTAACTTCATGTACCTTTAGCTGCCTGTCTATGCAGCCATTTGTGAATTGCAAACATCAACATTGCTGGGGGTTCAAGATCATTGCGAAACAAAACAAATATATGATAGGCGCATCCTTTTGAATTTGTTTTGTTTATAGATGGCCACGTTATTGAATGAACATGTACTTCAATGGATTATCCCGGTCTCTTAAATAATGTCTGGGAACAAGCATGTCCTTATTTGTTCCAAATATTTGATATATTTCATCTTTTCTACTTGCCATGTACTTTTTTCACATACACTCATTCAATTCCTATTCACAACCAATCCTCGAGGGCGGTTCAAGTGGCCTAGCGGAGCACTCACAAATGTCCCACTCATGCAAAACACTTGAGTCTCACTCACACCTGTGAATACGGATATACCTTTCACTCGAAAATATCTCGACCGTTATGTGATTACAGAGGATTAACTCATTGAGGGTGAGTGAGAGTGATTGTTCTGAATTTGGCCCTATGTTTTGTTCAAATGAAGTATAAACTTACAGTGAGTATCTTGAAGTCCAGATTTATCGCTTACCTGAAGTTCGTAGGGCTACAATTGAGAGCTTTTCTGTAAATTGCAGGAACTGTCCCCATGAGCCTATTGTCTGTTAGGGGAATGGTGGCTTAGGTGATTGGTGGTACCACTCTGCATTTCTTATCCACACAAAACACAGTGTATCTGAAAATGACAGAGAATGGCCATGCACTTATGAAAGCTATGCTAGAAATACGCCGTTATGAGTGTATCAGATGACATTTCCACACAGAAATTGTGAGGCCTCCAATACAGCAGTACTGACATCAATGACGAAAACATATATATCTGTCATGGAGCTATGCTGGTTCTGTGGCGTCAAAACCACTGCAACTGGGCAATTCACTAGAAACATCTTTTCAGAAAAAAGAAACAACCAATACTGGGTAGCCTTTGTCACCCAGTGAACACCCAGAGCGTCTAGTTACTTTGAGCATCTATTTACTTAGAAGTAGCCACATTAAGATCTCAAATTAACAAAAAAGTGTATCCGTAAGCTTTCAAATACTGAACGAAGTGCAACTTTAAGGGGGGCTGCGAGCAAATATCGTCAAGGGCAGAAATCTCGCAGAAGTTTGAAAAAGATTATGCAAAGCTCTAGCTTGATGATTTTGGCCCAATTTCAAATTGTTACTCAGTAACACGGCGGCGTAAATTTAATCTAACATCAATATAGTTACACAGGAAAATAAGAAATAGCTTTAAACTCTCTAACATTCATGGCAGAGTGTCTGATGACGGTCCAGTATGCCAAAAGGACGGAGAATATGTGAAGCATGCACATACACACCTTTACAGCCCAACATTTGGTTATGGTTTCACAGTTATTCATTTACACAAACTCACAATCAATCAATCAATCAATCAATGCACACCCACCTGGAAAGGTACGACATCCTTTGGAAGAGATGAATCTTGCAGTCTGGTAGACGGTTGCTGACTTAACTTTATTGTCCCAAGCAGCAACTGCAATTAGATAAACATGTTGATGTTCGCACTAAAACAAAGCTTAGTATTGAGTAAAATTAAACATGCAGCCTGTTGGCTGGGGTAACATATCTAAATCCCCAAATGGATGATCTGATCCCAGCCAACAGATCAGCTAAACACGAATTGTATTGCGTGTCCGGGGGGGGGGGGGACAAAGCCGGCACACACAGTTCATTCTCAGTTTGCATGTTGTGTACTGAAAAGTTCCAGCTTTCCATGACACTCGCAATAAACCTATCCATGAATTAAAACAAATTAACAAATAACTACCAGGTAATTATGGAAAAATAAATGTCATTTTTTACTTGATTGATAAATACAACTTGTATTGCAGTCAAACTGGATAAAATATCAGAAAAATGTGTCCTGTTCCAAAAAGTGTGTTTTGAAGTTGCAGACAATAGTCCAAAGACCAAGAATTTAAGTGTTTAGACAGGGGCAGGCAAATCTTAAAAAAAATGTCAAAATTTTAAAATTTAAATAAAACTAAAATTGTACAAACCTTATATAAATCATGTGTACACTTGAAAATACATACAAGGATACAATGTACACATAATCAAACGCTACCTGAGAGAATCATTTTTTTCCAAGAACTACTTGAAGGGGTACTGTGACCCGCAAGCATTTCGTTGTGGGCGGACACCTTTAAACCTCTTTCCCGCACATTAATTAGACACATCTTATGTTTTGTAAGTGCCGGTTTTGATGACCAGTATAAATCTAAAAGCAGTTTTTCTGCCAATATTTACCCAAATGATTTGGATGAATGCTTAACAAGAAAGTGCAGTGTACACAATCAAATAAAGTATTTAGTGTTCCAGAAATAATGAACAATCTGAAATCTGACCTCTTACATTCCTTATTTATGTATTGCTACTGAATAAGGAGGGGCTGGCCATGACAAGTTCAACTAAGTGGGAGACGTGAATAATAAACCACAGTCAGTGAAAAGGACATTTATTCAATGTCAAAATAAAATAATAAATACGAGTTTGACATCCTCGTAACATATTATTCACGACTAGCACATTGGGCGTCCAAATAACTGCCCAATGATGAATAACCGTGTAACAATAAAACCAAAATATACTAGATCAAATGCCTAGACATGTATATGTTTAAAGAAATGACGTATAAAACAATACACAAACAACTTAGAAATTAGTTGATTGCACTACAAATATACAACATAAAGAAATGCATAAAAATAATATATACATAGATTATTTAAATATGTACGGAGGTGGATTGGGAGGTGGAGGAATATTATGCAAAATATTTTGCTCAAAATATACAATCACGTATCTCAGAAGATTTTTCTAGAATGGCTGACGCGGGAGGCTAGCGATAGGCTGACACCCACCACGTGACCACTGGTCACGACTTGGAACGCTGATAAGCCAAGCACACACCATGTGACCACTGGTCACGGCGTGGAACGCTGATAAGCCACACTTTGGATGTAACCGGTTAAACCCGCACATTTAGCAAGGGGTGATTCAGTTCAACCCGCAGATCCATAAAACATTTTATGTCGGCATAAAATTATATATATTCACAAAGAGTTAAGTTCAAATTTAAGCAACAAAAATCACATTCAAGCAGAATAATTTCAAGCAAAAATGAGCATGAAAATAGAAACCAACTGAATTGTATTTTCAAATGTTCCATCCGTGTTTGTTTATCTTTTTTTGATTCAAATGGTAAAAAAATGGTGCAAATGTGAGAAGCTCTGAAGAAGAAAACTGATATATAAATAGAAATAGTGATGAAATCACTGACATTATGTTTACTTAGCATCTAAAGCAACAGACCAACCAGACCTACCAGTATGCTAATCTATATTTAACTGCTAAATTTTAAAAACCCTAAACATACAGATAAGATCTGTGGCGCAGTTGTTTACATTGTGTGATTAAAATGCATATATTTTTGGTGGTGATTAGTTTAAATCCAAGATTTGTTTTCAGAAGATCAGCAATAATGTTTTTTCTTTGTCTCAATGAAAAATGTAATGTTCAAGTTCATAAGCGCTGTTTTATCTGAGAATTTCCCTGGGTGTGAACCGCTTACTGTGTCCAAGTTATCCAAGCTGGATCTAAGACATTACTACAATATGGGCAATTTGCTCTGCCATTTTTATAGATAATTGTGTATTCCAAAGGTATTCTTTTGGTACATTGAACTCACAACAATATTTGAACTCCTGACGTCCAGCACCGCTGTCAGATTATCTAATCCAACCACTATGCCATTGCATGCTCTTAACTGAACGAAAGATAAATGAATACTCACAATTTTGAATAGTATTTTTTTGGTCACCGATAGCAACCTTTTAACCCCACTTTAACATGTCTTCCCTATTTGGCAAACAGAGAATTTTTAGAAAATTTGTTATCTGATGATCCTGTAAATTTTGTGTGGATAGACTAAATACTGTTCGAATTTAGCAAATCAAAACTAACATTTTGGGTTTATTCAGTGTAGACCCCAAAATATCAATTTTGATTTATAAGTATGTAGGTTTGTTCAAAGCTCAGTACAGTTTACTTTACTTGTTAAGTTATCCAATTTCTGTAAATAAATGTTACTAAACTTGACTATAAAATACTGTAGGGGGGCGTGTCGTAAAGTTAAGAAAAAATCCAAATAATGCAACAGTCAATTGCAGCATGGGCCCCCAAGGTCCTACTAATAGCGGGGACTTTGACTTTCGGTCCAGCCAATCCCAGGTAAAATTCCCGCTCTGCACAGACAAACAGCTGGTAAAAGCCCTGTCAAATGAATTATGGTCATTTCGTAACCGCTCATTGTTGGTCATTTCGTAACCATTGTGTTAGTCAATTCGTAACCGTTAAGAAATCGAATGGTCATATCTTAACCGTTGACTCCTATAATTATGAGGAATTAATTTAATACCATTTGAATTTACAAAATAAGTTTACTGTAAGTATAAAACATAAAAATAACAACATAAACAAAGTTAAATCTAGTAGTTGTATTCCTTCTTTATTCCTAATAGTGTAGTGCGAACTAGTGTAAACTCTGAAACTATGACAAATAGAAACATTCACACTAGCTATTTTTTTATGTTGCGAAGGAAATATTATAAGTAGGCTGAATATTAAATGTAATAATTTTTTAATTCATAGATGTTCTACCATTGAGAGGAATTGTGACCTTAACCCAATATTTTTTAAATATATAGACCATATAACTTTAGAATTTCATTTTTTTTAAATTGCATAGAAGTATTGTAAAATGTAGTGAGTTTGCTGAATGAGAGTATGCGCTTTTTATATGCTTATTGTATTAAAAATGTGCCCATATGTTTAATTTTGTATCTTGTTATTGGAAATTAATACATTGGAAACTCACTAAACCGGACAAGGTCCAGACTGGGCAAAATTTCCGGTTTAGTGAGGATTCCGGTTTAGTGGGGATTCGATGTACGGAGTAAGTTTACTCAATATATTAACTGAGTTAACCTTTAAAGGCTTTTGTCCTCTAGGGACAGTTCAATTCTCCGACGTTTAGACGGAGGTTTAGACATGATTAAAGCACTTGCAAAAGTGATAAGCATAATTAAACATTTCTGCGTTTTTATAACCCATCTTTTTTCCAAGTCTTGAAATAAAACAACTATCGTAATTTAATGCTTGTTTAGTATGTTTGATAGTTTAATTAAAGCACCGCTCTAATTTGATTCAATCATAGAAGTCTTTAGATAAAACAACCCTTCAAAATGATCACTAAAAAAACGTTTCTAGTTCTTTATTTTCTGCAACAAACAAATAAATGTTTTCATCAATTTTCTTTTCACAAGTTTGATTATCGTTTGATTATCGCGCAACAGTCAATCCACAGCGCAATCATCATTATCGATTATCGTGTTAACACAACATCACAGGTGTAATATTTAACGACGTACCGGCTGTCAAAACAAAGTGACACGTGATTCGCGAATTCCTAATACACAGAATTATTTTGACATGTTTGAACAAAACGTCCGGTTTTGTAAGGTAAAATTACGTTGACAACTAACACATTTTCTCGATTTTTTGTCCGGTATCCGGAATTCCGGGGTTCCGGTTTTGTAGGGATTTTTTTACATTGAAAATAGAAGGGGAAAACCGGGACTCTGATAAAATTCCAGTATCCCGAGGATTCTGGTTTTGTGGAGATCCGGTTTAGTGAGTTTCCACTGTACCATAACTAATAATTTTAGGCTGTTTTTTGTCGGTTTCGGATATAAAGTATGCAGAATATGGATCAATTGAGAAAAGAACAGAACAAAATTTTGTTCGTTTTAAACAATTCAAACAAATATAGTCAATGAAATAGGTCAAGAATGATCATTTATGTAAACGTAATTTTACTCAAAAATACATCGCGATCAGTCTTAAATTATTGTTTATAAGTAAGCAAAATGTAAGAAAATAATTAACATATTTTGGTAGTATAACAAATCATTTCTAATTTACCATGATATATATATATCTAATAACTATTGAGTAACATAAATTATTGGCTTGTTACTAGTGAGAATTTGAGTTAATTGGTGTCTTGGTTGCTGTGCCATATACATCCAGGTTCGAACAATACACTTAACGAGGTGCTAAGTGTACTATTTATCACCTTGTTAAATGGTGGTTACCATACGAGCAATTGATTTTTTGACGGTTACGAATTGACTAACAAAATGGTTCCAAAATAACCATGATTCAGCAGTTACGAAATGGTAAGGTTACGAAATGACCAGATCCCCGTCAAATGCCCCTGGGGACATCCTAGGTTAGGCCCATTCCCTGTTTTCAGCGCAAAAACAATAACACTGCATTCACTCAGCACTGCCGGTCCACCTGGAACGTAAAAACATGGCCCATTTCCCCTGCTATCTCTGGTATAAACAAGACCTGCCTGGGGGCCATGATTACAATTGACTGGTGCATAACTGTGGCAGAATAAGGGAAATATTTTATTGTTGCATTTATTATCAAATATGAAAATTTAAGACACATGCAAAAAGCCACAATACGAATTGGTGATAGTGTTCGTTCTGTTCTGCTATTCAAAGGTGATGAGAATGACTAATGACATGACATTGACAAACAAAATGTAAGGCATTTGTATCATTTCGTCTTTTATTTATTAAAATCTGAGATGTTAAGGGAGCAAATCCCTTTTTAGATTGGAACATACCAAATAATAAGCGACGATGTAGTGCAAGTTTGCTAGAAATCAATCGAGTTTCTCCAAAATACAAGCAAAAATTACACCGGATGTTGATACTAGTGATTTAGTTTCGGATGAACAAAATCCGGATAAATCATTTGCTTTTCATCCAAAGGGTGGACGATTTATACTACTGTACAAAAGTCATAAAAATAAACGAAAAAAAAACGTTGAATATGTATTTTAAACACTTACCAAGTTACCATTCTCTTTCCGTAAGAGATGAACGCCATACTGCATAATTGCACGGAGATGGTACCACGGAGATACCCGAAAATTTCCGTTATATTCCGGAAAGTTAAATTTCTGTATACTTGAAAATTTGGATGCTGGTGGTACACGAAATATCGAATTTCCTTATTTCTGTTTTTTATGGAATGAAACTTCGGGATAAAATACAATAGGCTTTAAATAAAGTAAAACAAATAAAAAATGCTTAGTATATAGCTATTTTTGACCAAAATTATGATTTTTTCCCTGGTCGCCTTAATAGCTATTTTTATGGATACACAAATATACACACACAAAAGTTTAAGAATATTTTTTTTAATATTAAAAGATAATAAGATTTAAAACAATGAAATGATCTCGTAAATAAACATTCAAGCTTATCAACTTACTGTCAATGGACATTTTTATTGACATTTGATACATCAAATCTGGACTGAAAATATTAAGGAGACCAATTTTTGTCGCCTTAATCCAGCGGTCCCCATAATGCCTATATTAATATATATATGGTCACCTTAATATCTGTAGTAGATATATATATATATATATTTGAAGTTCTATGTATCAAATATATATATATATATATATATATATATATATATATATATATATATATATATATATATATATATATATATTTGATACATAGAACTTCAAATATATATATATATATATATATATATATTTGATACATAGGTATGATATATAAGGATTATAAGGATTATGTAAGTATTCCAAAAGGGAATATATATATACATATATATATATTTGAAGTTCTATGTATCGTTTGTTCTTTTTCCCTATTGAAGACATCCGATGGAGACCCAAGCAAGAGTTCAGCGTTGTTCTGTGTTTCCATAGACTTCGGAAACACATATATACGGGCTATGCATTCTCTTCGCGAAATAATCCTAAACAAGTGTTTACAATGCACACAAAGGAAGGCTCTTCAAAGGTACGTTGTACTCGTTTATCCTTAATTATTCAATTCAAACTAATAATACAGGGGAAGCTACGGTGACACAGGGGTCAATTTAAATAACATTATACCTGGTTAACTTGATCAAATATATGTTAACAGTAACCTATAGGTTTATTCCACATTCAGACACAAACACGTAATCTAGTAATGGTTTGCGAATTCCAATTAGTAATTCCCAATCAACATAATAACTGGCTAACTGGATAGATATATTTAAAGATAATTGGCATCACGAATATTATCTGAATGGTAACAGATGGCAGTTTTTGGCAAATTAAAGCCTGTTTTAGTCTTATGTTATGTATCTTAACGAATTCTTAACCAGATAGCCAGACAATAATCGCGAATGATAAATAAAAGTGGAAAAGTGGAAAACCCAAAACAGGAAACAATTCGCGGACGTTAATAGGTTATCTTTCATCAGTAAAATGCCACCAAATACTTGTGTTGTAGATAATGTTGGTGTTTATCCGGTGTATAAAGATATACAATAAGTCAGGGATAACAAAATAAAGTTGATAAAGACAAATGCCTAACATTTACTGATAAAGGTATTGTTTTGCATGTTTAGCCTGTCGGGGTTGTTGTACGCTTTGCTTATCTCGTTCAGTGTTTGTTAGGCCTTCTAGATATTCTTTGAAAATATTTGTGTTAAATTATCACAAATCATAATCACCGGTGTCCTTGCGAAATAGTTTAATTCATACCAACCTTTACGATGTCAAAGGCACATGTTTATTTTATATTCTTAGTTTTTTATGGTCATTTTATTGTAAGGTTCCAACAGTGGTATTATTTGACCAGAGACGCAGAGAAAATGTATCAAGAACTTTTGCGCCATGACAAGCATAAGGAATGGTACCTGTTTAAGGAATTCAAGATGGCGCTTTTCCAAACAGAGGAGGTATGTTTAGTAATTTCTGACAAAATTAAAGCATTTAACAGACATCTTCCGTATTTAAACCAAAGCAGCGAAAGCAGCACAAGCTTTTTGTCTGATATTGTTTTATATATGTATGAAATATATTCGAATGCATTACAGAATGAAACAATTCAACTATAGATGCATTACATACGTATATTAATTGTATTCTTTAGCTTACAGAACAAACGCCGGTGAACGATTTTCAAGGGCAAATAGAAACGCCAGCCATTGATGTTTTTAGCAGTGCAATAAAATTCATTAAAGAGGACGTACTAGAAGAGCTCAACAAAAATGACAGAGGCGTTCGCGGGAGTGACATACATTGGGTTCTTACAGTTCCAGCAATATTGAATGATTCCGCGAAACAGCTTATGCGTATGGCAGCTATAAAGGTAACACTATGAATTTAAAAGAGAAACGTTTCCTTATGTTGGAAATGTAGGAACGAGATACATTCTTCTTGATCTCGGTGGTAAGTACACTTAATTTTTTTTTATATACTAACGAAATAAAACCATTAATGGGCATCATTTCAAAGTGTGATCAGCTTGATAGTATCGTAATGTGTATCATTTCCTAGATTCATTTTTTACAGAAATTTACCTACAAAGAACATTTTATTCCAACTTGAATTATCCTATCCCCATTTCAGAATTTAATAAAACACACACACACACACACACGCGCGCACACGCACACGCACACGCACGCACACACACACACACACACACACACACACACACACAAGAGATAAGAAAAAGCCTATATTTCCGTATGAGTGTAACAAGAAATATACTTGCTTTTTAAAGCTAAACATAATCGGTCATATCATCAACACATATAGCCAAGTTGTATTGAGTAGCGATATGGCATTACAATTAAAACATACTGTTTTGACCGCGTAAAATCAAAACAGGGACGTTCTATTAATACCCATTACCTGTATTTTATTAATAATAAATTTATACATCTTAAAAACATAATGCCAAAAAAAAAGTTTAATCGTCTGACAGGCTCTGAAAAAAAAAGTTTGAAAATCCCGACCGCCTATTTCAGCGATATCTACAATGAATGAAGACGTCAAGGAAGCTTATATTCATGTGTAGAAATATATTTTTTGACTTTATTATGAAAACACATTATATTCGTTTATGCTCTTTGATGAAATATGGAATTTTATAAATGAAAAAAACAACAGTGAAAATATCAATTTGACATTTTCACTGCAAACTAAGGAGTTAAAATATCAACTTTAAAAACTACATTTGTAGTGACTTCCCCTTCATCATAACTCGACACATCACTTTTGAACACAATACGGTTGGCAAAAATAATCATTTGAAAGTTAAAAAAAGATTGCATTAATTAAGGGAATAAAGGGTTCCATGAATTCAAAAAGACATATATTTGGAAATAAACAAATAATCGTTTATAAGAAAAAATGGAAATCTTGCTTTTAAACGTTTTCTTGAACTTTGAAGCTATGAATGTTCGAACTTTTGTTTCGTTCAAAACAAGTTACAGACAAAAATAACTACTAAAACATACATTCGATGTTATATTATCTATCAAATATCCCTTTTTTATTTTTTTAAACTTAAACTTCCTCAAAAATGCGTACAGCAATGAACTAACGATTTTGTTTACCCCACCCACACCTCAAAATTTGTCAACATTCTAGAGTGGACAGGATTTTTACTCAGTGTATGGTCTGAAATGATATATTTAAGTAATTTCATAACTAAATACTGACTGAAAAATAACAATCCGGACAAAAACCTGGTCCCTAATTCTAATTATTTCTTCTCGTAAGTGGCTTATTTCTTCACTTACATCTCATGTTAAACTTTAATCAGTAGAAACTCTTACTTCTTAAATTTAGAAAAAAAACTTTCCTGCCAATGATGCTAAGCATATAAAAAGGTCAGAATGGCTCAGTAGTTTTTATTTAATTCTTCAGTTTTGAATAAATCTTGCACTTACCGTAACAATATATATCACACGCAAGATGTACCTTATGTCTCCGAACGACCGCCTTTCATGGGTTTATGCTTTTCTAGACCACAAATTTCGTTTCCAGATGGTACGGCGGACTTAACATGCCACAAAAATGTAGATGGTGGATTAAAAGCGTTAAAACCTCCTGAAGTGGTAGGGTTTGGAGGAACAGACGTGGACGCAAAATTCAAAAAGCTTCTCGTAGATATCTTTGGTTTGAAAACAATCGAAACATTCAAAACAAAATACTTGAATGAGTTTTGGAAAATGTTAACCGACTTTGAGATGTCCAAGAGAAAATTTGATGGAAAAGATAAACTGATAGTTTATTTTCCTGCGCGAATTGTTGAAATATATGGAGACCATGAAAGTATCGATCATGTTTTGCAGAGAGCATGTTGCTCTGAAGACATCAAAGTAAAACGCGGTAAAATGCATATTTCAAAAGACAAGGGACAATGGATATTTGATGAAACAATAGATCAAGTTATCGAAAGAACGCAGTCACTCCTTACAAATGTAAAAGGTATTGACTATATAGTATTAGTTGGCGGGTTTTCAGAGTCAGAATACCTTCGAAAGAGAATGGAAGATGAATTTGGAGATAAAGTTGTAGCACCTGCAGAACCAAGAACTGCTGTTATGAGAGGAGCCGTTTTGTTTGGTCAGAGTCCAGCTGATATAAAAACAAGAGTTTCAAAGTATACCTATGGTATCGCAACAATGAAATGTTTCGAACCAGGATTACATTCAGAAAAGAAGCGTATCGTGATTGATGGGCGTGCGTATTGCGATGATATCTTTGAAAAGCATGTCACTATTGGACAAGAGATAACTGTCGGACAAAGCATGAAAGAGATTACCTATTACCCAACTATAGATGACCATGCACACGCTGTTCTGCATGTGTTCGCAAGTTCAAAAGAAAACCCCGAGTACGTGACGGATGGAGACTGTCGGCATGTTGGCCTCGTGCTTGTGGAGATGGACACAGGCGGTAACAGGAACTTTGAAATCAAAGTTAAGCTGATATTTGGTGGAACCGAGATACAAGTGGAAGTCCGCGATGGACATGGAATCTTGATGAAGGAAGTGAAGATGACTTTTTTAGTTTAGTACTGCAAGCGTAACTTTTGATTCCATTAATTAATTAATTGATTATAGCTTGACAACACTAAACTTTTCATCATTTGCATCATTTTCAATAAATATAAATCGTGATGACTGGACAGATATAACGGCAGTGTACTATCATATGAACACCATAAAATCCGGGTTTTAAGTAAATAATAGCTGGAAAAAGTCCATTCAAATTTGATTAAACAGATTTTATTTCAGAAAACAATTATCGAAAGTAATTGAAAAGAAAAAAAAAACAATGCAAACACATGTATGATGGTTTTATACCACAATAAAATATTTAACCAGAAATTTAGTATGTGACTGAATATTTTATTATTTTAGAATAGTTTTGTTGCGATTTAATTGTATGATACTTGTGCATAAGGTTGCATTAGGAATTGCACTTTATGTATATTGATTTGAAATATTATTCTGTACACGGGCTGCATTATTCTTTACGAACTACTTAATTAATATGTTGCCTTTATACGTTTACATGCATGTAACCTGTGTAATCGGAATTCAATAAAATTGACAATTTCCATCTTTTTCGATCAAATTTCTCTTTTTTTCACATCTTGTAGTTGCAAACCTATTGATTTATGAACGCAGGTAAATACAATCCTATCAACTCAGTATTATTACTGATACAACTTATTCTTATAGTTTTTTTATTTTTATAACCTGCAGTGCCCTGCAATGGTAAATACGTGTCGCCTTAAACAATCGTGAAACATTTGCTATGTTACGAATTAAAAAGCCTTGCAATATAAGCACCGAAAAGTCGGTCAACTTTTATCAATTGTACTTTCTAATAGATACTAGTAGACTACGTTTTTTGTATTTCTTGGATTACGAACTAAGGACGAAAAATCAACAAAGCTTCATAACGCATAATATATGAACTGTACTTAAAAGTGACATTGGAGCGACTTTTCTATCACACGATAAGCCGTCAGCCGATCAAAACGTACGAATTTCAGTGAATATACGTCCGCTTTGAGTTAACCGCCTAACTTAACTTGTGGTTAAAGCGTTAAATACCGGCATAAACCAAAAAATAAGACGAATATTTAAACCATATCTAACAATGATGTTTGTTGTTTTCCAATGGTTAAACAAAACATTAAAAAGTGTAAACATTTTATCAAAGCTTGTTATAAAATGGTATTCATCTGGAAATAGTACATTGTGAATAGAAGTGTACAAAACAGCAACTGATAACTTCAGAGATTATTTCTGGTCTAGCAACTTAGTTTAATTATACAAGAGAAAGACTTCCGTGGTGTTCCTTTTGAGTTGTTTGTGATTGGAATATGCATGAAAACACTCGCAGGCAATAGGTTATTTGGTTCAGTATAACCACCTTGGCATTGGAGCTTGCATTGTCAGATTATAACCGGACCGGAATATGCAAATATATAAGGGAACGGGCGAATAGGGACATAGTAAAGCGGGTGTTTTCCGACAAGCGGCATTTTTACAGAATCGATTGACAAACCACCAATCGTTAAATAAATTTGCCCGGATTATCTTTAATAAGAGAACTTTTGATGCCTAGAATACCTTGTTTGACAAATAACCCTGCGCTTAGCATGGTATCTGACAACAAAACCATTTGCCTTAAGTCCCTGTGTGTGCTTGACACACGTCGCTAATGGAAGAGCAAACCATTGATCGATATATTATTTGCAAAATATTTATTTTAGATTGATACTGATATAGATTACATATTTGAGGTGTTTCATAGCATGTCCCCTCTAGAAACGTCTTCGTCGTATTCTTTCGTATTGCATTAAGCAGTTTTTTATTTATACACCAATACATTGTAGGGGGACGAAATGTTAATTTATAAACATGGGGGGTAAAACGATAAGATGATGACGTAATTTCTTTTTGGGCAAAGTTTTCCAGATGGTGCTATCCAGATATTAGAACCATGAAAAAGGAGTGACCAGATTTAGAACAATTGAACAAGAAACAAATGCATCTAATAATTCAAAGGTTTAAAGATACAGGGTCGGTTGAAAACATGCGACATAATGACCATGGATGACCAAGGTCAACGCAAAATGAGGAAGATTTGATAGGTTAAATACCTGTAAGGTCTTTTTGTCTGTTGTTAGGTGATATTACCTACTCAGCTAGATGTATTTAAGTTTGTGGAGTGGTTGGTATGAATTTGAGCTCGAGCCATACACTGTTTCAACCATTTCGAGTAAAGACAATGCATTCATGCTATTTGCTACAATTGTTGATGTATGGTCTTCTTTAGACGAGGCCCTTTGCTTTCTAATTGCCGAGGACTATTATTACATTGCGAAACCCTTGCACGCTTAAAAAATTAGCCTTGTCTGCCTAAAGTACTGAATGAATTATAGGGCCTTTCTACTCTGAGGATGATGATGAAAGGTGGACACCATTAATCAATGTCGAAACCTGGATAATTTAAAGAATACATTATTGGCAGTGTTAGAAGGAAATCTATCAATTTTCGAATAATGTGGTTTCAGTGAGTCGAAACAGCACCCAATACAACCAATGATTATATTGACAGGTTGCAAAAACATTTGACTAAAACATCCATTCATTGAATACAGAATGTATATGGCCATCCAACCATCACGACTTGAGCTCACTTGACGTTTTCCTTTGGGAATATCTTAAAGACAAGGTACACTAACCTGCACGAATCACCACTGATGACCTAGAAGCTTTCATCAAAAGAGAAACTCATGCCATTTTTAGAGAAGCATGCACTGATGTCATAAGAAATTTCGAACGAAGCATTGACGTCATAAATGCAGAAAAGGGACGTCATGTAGAACATTTCTTGCAAAACGGACTTTTTGACCAAGTTTATTGTAACTGATGTTGTAAGGGTAAGTTTATACATATCATACAAGACTCTAATCTATCTATCTATCAAAAGGTGATATAAAACTGATTTGTATTATTTTTGCCTGTAACAGGCAGAGAACTATAAATCACCCTGTAAAGTAAAATGGTATTGCTATAGATAGATGTGTTTAAGCGATTAAAGAACAGACTTATTAACTTCAGAAGTACGAATTTTTCATCACAGTTAGATACAGAAATAATATCGTTAATTAAATTCTTTTTTATGAGCAGTGTATGAGTGCACATTATATCTGAATGATGTTGCAAAATATAATACGTTAAACAGTATACATCCGAAGACAATATATTTATCCGGTTTATCCCTGGATACTCGGATGATCGGAGCTCCCCGTCAATGTACTTATTTGATTAGGTCTCATCGTTCTGTCTTGGCAAAGACGATGGCCGTCAAATGAAGACTTAAGACAAAGAGAACTTTTTTTTGACTACATTATTTTAAAGAAACATAGAAAATTTCAAAGAGCTTATAGAGCCCCGTCTTTGTTTCTTCACCGGAGTTTAATAAGGTATTTTTTTCATCAAACAGTTCGACAAATCTGTTTCGAAAAAAGTATTTTGACAGTTTCCCCACGGTCATTTTATGGTGAAAAGGTTTGTCGAAGTGTTTTAAGAAACTAAACTCTCAATCAAACCATGGTAATAGCGCGAATGTTCGGCTCCGTAAGGGGCGCAGACTGCGCCATGATTCATTTATAAAATTTTAGACTGACATAAAATATTTTATGGATCTGTGGGTTGAACTGATTCACCCCTAGAGCTCTTATTCTGTGGGTTGAACCGTTCACATCTAAAGCGGGGCTTATCAGCCGTGACAAGTAGTCACGTGTTATGTATCGCCCTATCGTTAGCCTCCCGCATCCTCCATTCAAGAACACTCTTCAGTGATACGTGCTTGCGATGTTTAAGCAAAATAGTTTGCATAATTTTACCGATACTACATTGTACGAAGGTTTATACTTTCCGCATTATAAATGGGCATTGCTTCGTCTCAATTCTGGAATAAAAACTATAGTGGTGGCAACCTTCCAATGCCTTTCAACTTTGTGATATATTGTAATGTTTGCGCTAGTAAGACAACGAAAAACTGAGACAGTGGATGAAAGCGTATTTGGCCTTCATGTGTTTCGCAAGGACAGTAGTGATCCAAGATGGCCGCGCCCATGAAAGTTCAACTCTTTGAACATTCTTTTCTATCTCGACTTCGAAGTTAAATGCGAGCGGAGAATTCGCCTTTAAGTAATTGATTTAGGATTACACGGACGACCCATGAATCCATTCTCTGGCTTTCCTGGGGCCTCAGCAGCCGTTTTCAAAACAAAGATTGAAACAGTTGTATTATTGATTGGCACTGATGCCGTTTATTACTCTAACATTACCTTGCAGGGCATAACGAGTCAAAATTGTGATATAGTTGACACTGCACTTAATATTTTGAACATTGCACAGGTTATAGTATGCCAAGTGTTACATCGATGTCCAAAATCTGTGCAAACCTGTTACGCAGTTGGCATTGGGTAGTTCAATGACCGAGTGGATGCTTTGAACATACAACTTAACATCAATTTGCATTCCCGTGGGAACAAATATTAAAGTTATCTTTGTTTAAAATATTAATTCGAAGCAAAATGTTGCCCTCCGATGTAACATTTATGACGCAATTAATCACGTCGTATACACACACTGTATATGCGCTGTCTTAAATAGCAGACGTTCAATATGGGATTCTTTTAATCCCTAAAGAATTTTCTATAGAAAGAATTCGAAAAATAATCCGTCTACGTACATACGTACAATTATTTGGACAATACTCGAACGGTAACAAGAAGAATGGGCGTAACCTGTATATTACTACTCTGCGGATAATTATCAACTTTATTCATTTTCCATCAGCGCTGTTGCACATTTAAACGAGTTTTTGATTTGTTAGTAATGAACTATTACCTAGACACTTAATATATTCTATATACATTGTATGGCATTTATTATCTTTTTATCTTACCACCATTGAATCTTTCTCAGATTATTTTGCGTAAATGTAAAAAAATAAATAATATAAGACAGCTGACTAGCAGATCGCAGATTTCATATTTACGTTCGGAATTGATGTTTATGCTTTACCAACGCTTCCAGAAAAAACAAAATTTCCTGCAATTTTCCAAACAATTGTGATTTGTTATCTTATATGACTACATTGAACGCATTGATGCTAGATCAGCTGATTCAGGGACAAAAAATAGAAATAAAATATGTGAGTATGTGATGGTGCAGAATTAAACAGATAATGACCTCATAAATATACAACAAAATCTAATTATAATGTCATCTTACCGGATATGATGCCACTATTTAAAAGCATTATTTGTAAAGAGTCATAATAGTGTTTATGTAATGATTCTTTCTGGATATCATCTAAGTATCCTTTCTACTTTTAGAACCTACAATTTTTCAGCCAAGGAAATATCAGAGAGGCAATCTTTAAGAAAAAAGCTTAATCATTAAGAATTCTAACTTTGGCGGTCGTTTAAATGTCCGCCTACTGCCACTCATTCGATACACTACCGGTGTCAGATTAAACATTGACAATGTTTCAGCCAGTGAGGTTGTATTCTGTTGGATGGCCTGAAATAAATTATGAATTACTAAAAAGGGCTCGTTCACTATGCTCACTCCGCTCATTATTAATCATTAGGATTGTACTTTATGTCATGTTACTATCAAAAAGGGAATATAACCTCTTTACATCTTGTTTAAAATGTCAACTGCAAAAATAAAGACATCTACCTTCAGTTATGATATACGAACAAAATCTTCGTTTATGTATGAGAAGTCACTCGAAACTTTTGTGATACTCATGTTTACTTCATGTGTATTCAGTGTGTTTGACACAACAAGTGACCGAGTTAAATGACATGGACCTCGCACCAGTTAGTCCCTAAGCGGCTCGCTGCGGCACATTTCAGACGAGTACATAAATGGGGCGAGGACATTTTGTGTAGCTCTTTACGGCGAATAAGACCTCAACTGTTTAGACCAGCTGCTACAGCATATATTTTCCAATACTTACTCCGATACATGTCACATACAAATAACGCTTCATATTTCATTTCATCAGATGAATGTGCAACTGATGATATATCACTGAATAGATGGGATAAATGTGTCTTTCGTCCTACGCTAGATCATATCAGGTTTCGCGCGATCAAGTTCTTCCCCTGCAACAAAATGATTTATAATATTCTAGTCTAGATCCATAGCAATATTAAAATTTACATGACAAATATCAAATGCTTATATTACATGTGTATATATAAAAAGCGATCTTATTTATCTGGGTATTTACCTGTGCAGACAAAGTTTGGTTTGAGCGAAATGTTACTTGTTTATTGGATGTCGGTGATGTCAGTAGTAAATATTTAATAATAAAACAAATTGTTGAAATGAACATTCTCAGTAACAAACGAATATAATAATTTATACATGTAAGTTACTAAATACGGAAAGTTCCGAACCAGAATCAATCAGAAACCTCAAGGTTTAGTATTAAAATTTAAGGTGTCTCTCCAGTAGAAAGGAATCGGTGTTTTAGAGTTTTTATGTATTTTGATGTTTACTCTAACAACTCAGTTGTTAAAACACTTAAACAAAAGATAAGTATTTATGTGTTGCTACTGACAAAGTAGGGTTAGCCATGACATGTTCGAATTAGAATTGGAGACGTGAATAGTAAACCACTATGAGTGGAAAGTACATTTATTCGATTTCAAAACTATATACTGAATATGAGATTGACACCCTCGTAAATATTTTTTTACAACTGGCATACTGGCCGTCCATCAACGCATAAACTTATTTCTTATTTTTAGCCAATATATATTGTGTTTTTGTTTGTTTTTAGTAATGTTTTATCTGTTTAATCCCAGAGTTAGTACAATAATACTTTTCATTATGAAACTCTAATATCACACAATTTTAAACCTTGTATTTGCTATGGCAGACTGTGTGGGACTTTTATAGTTTCAAACATATACTGCATGATATCTTTGAAAAGTTTTTTGATTAGGTACTCTGAATTGTATTCCTTCGTCTGCAGATAGAGTTGGGATCCCGAATCATAGAAGTACTTGGGGTTTACCTATAATTACTTAATTATTATTTGTTTTGGCGTTTACCCTGTGTCATCAAACGGGGCTTGTGTTTAGACATTCGGCTATTTAGCTTGTCTCTGTAGTTTTTCATATAAATATTATTATTATTATTATTAAGTTTCATCAAGTAAATGCATACTTTGATCAAATTGACCATATGAGTTTTAACTTTATTCTGGATAATTGGGATAAGAATTAGGTTGTGCACAAAAACTAGGTAAGCATCCCAGTAAATTTACATTTTACTGAACGTCCCAATGCGGTACCTAATAATCCTTTTAACACACCCCTAGCTTTGTATATTATATATGCAGTGTGTTGTTTGTGGAGTTTTGTACTCTTGTTTTAGATTCCTGATCAACGAGTGTTTGTTTTTGTGTTCTATGTCATTTGCGTTGACCCTGTGCCATTAAACGGGGTTTATGGTTAAAATTTTGACTACAGGATTTTTTTGTAGATTTTCATATATATATATGCAAATGTACTCGCTTTAATTTCAAAACTTTCAATTTGTGTTATCAAACTGTTTTCTTAGAGATTAAAATATATATGCCGTTTCGTTACGTACTGTGAACAATGAAGGCAAATACATGGAGGGAACAAGTATTTCAAATTTTCAACGGTTTAAGTGGGGATATTAAATCTGAGCTGCAAGATGGCGGCGAAACATTAAAAAAGTAGGATTTTTGGATCCTGTTTTCGCCCGGTAAGTACTATAAACTATACACTTCCAAAACATAAGTGCGCGCATTCGGCTCTCCAATTTCAATGTTACGCCCGGTTTTTTTATTTCAAGCTATTAGGTTACAGAATAAAAAAGTTATCGAAGTAAAACCTTCGACTAGTCTGTATTTACAAATGTGGGAAGTGAGATTTTGATACTTTACACGTCATTTTAGCTCAAAACACATACTTTTTTGAATTGGTTTTCTCTTTCAACATTATTCAAATGTGGTATCTTATTTTCCTATCGCTTTCTTATACAAGAGCGTTCATGGTCGAACTGTTTTGGTTTACACACCTAATTGTGTGGTGATAGCAGTTTAATATCGTTTTGTCATCTGAGCTAAATGAAATTTGACAAGCATTTATAAATAATAGTAATCTTTGCGACACATTGAACGGGTGATAACTACTTAACGGACGCCATATTGCAGATCATATTCAAAATCCTCACTTAAACCGTTGCAGATTCGTTGCAGATTCAGATTGTTTGTACCCCCACCCCCCTGAAATAGGAATAGTTGCGTCATGTTTTTGAATTTGGACTATAGTTATATTTATCGTTTCTATTCCGAATTATTGTAACAATTGTATCTGGGATTGGTTATTTTGGCAACGGAATCATTAAAAGGTTGATACATGGTTAAGCCGGGTTTTTGCATGATAATTGGACCAGGTGTCTCATAGAGGCCCGAGACGCCATGTATTAACCTCTTCAATATGCTGTTTATTATTGTGTATATTTACTAATATGATTTTCAAAGTTTAATTCAACTCTAGTTGTATTCCTTTAATCTTCAACTTGCTGACGATGAGTAAACTTACTCTCAAATTAAATATAGTTGTTGTTTTTTAAGTAAACCAAGTCGAAAAAAACAACATTGTGCTGCTTATTTTTTTAATCTATTCAATTCTTTGTGAATAATAACACGTCAATTTTAAGCGGAAAAATCCCCAAGAAGTCTATCCAAACTTGTTTTGTACGAATCACTGACACTCTTTATTTCCATGTCTTCCATTACACAGTTCAGTTAATTAAAGTGAACTTGCAACAAGTAGAACATTTTCCTGTTCTTAACTTAACAAATATCTTGTATTCTTGATGACGAAATATATGTACAGTGTACAAACTTACCACTTCTTTTGTTTGTTTGTTTGTTTGTTTTCCAATGTCAATGGTGAATTACAAACGCCACCATGTTTGTCTAAAATGGTTATCGATAATAAGGATACTTTCTTAATTAGCGTTCATGTTTGCCTACCTTTAAAATTGAGATGATAAATTTCTGTTTGAACAGATCTAGACATTGTGATTATGTATTTAATACTGCACTCCATGATTTCGGCAATTACCATTTTAAAAGCGAAATAAGAATTCCCCTGCGAACCTTCCACAAGCAGGCCGTCAAACGAAAATAGATGATCGGACCTGACCGCAAAACTGATAATCGCCGAGTCATGCAAGTAATCGCGGAAATTCTGTAAAAATATGATAATATATATAAATTAAAGTAGCATAAATATTACATACAATTAAAAAGGTTTTGGTCGAAAAAAAGGTTGTTTCAGGAAACAACTGGATTACAGGTCATATTCAAGAAGAATATAATAAATTTACAAAAGAATAACAAAAGTAAGTATTAAAGAGGGTAATACATTGCAGAGCCGGAATTGATTTCACCGAAGCAAAATGTTTAATAGCCCTAAAAACATTAGACAGACGCTAGAATGTCCATTTTTGAATATAATTTTAATGGCAGGAATCATACTTTTAAGGAATACCAAATCATACTTTTTAGGAAAACTACAAAACATATAGTTGCTATAGTAAAGATCACTGCAGGTTAATGGATAAGATAAATGGCAATTTCGATCGTACTTTCTTCGCAGAAGAGCATACAATTACAACATATCTAAATTGCTTTTGTCAACATGCCAAAAAGCAGGCGTTGACTGACAGACAGACAGACAGACAGACGGAAGCTTTGACATAGTTCAAACATTAGTGTATAGCTGTTATAAAGTCGACCAACAGCCTATAAATGTTTCATTTTATTTTATATTCTTTTGATGGATTGGTGAAGATTTAAATCACCGATCATTCAATACTTCAAAACCTTAAAATGCTAAGTTCACTTGCAAACATTAGTTTGATTTATGTGTATTAAATACGGGCCAAATAAAAACATTCTTATTCTGTGGTGAGTACAGGTTTATTTTTTAAAAGCTTCCCCTATTATTTTATATTTTTCAGCCTATAAGGAATATCGGCCATGGGTGGATTATGCTGCCGCCAAAAATGTGATTATGTTACTCTTTTAAAGTGTTTTAATTGTCTCTTTCATTGTTTTAAAGAAAGATGTATTAGAAGATTTCAAGGTTATTATTCATTATTATATTATTTACACATTTCAGAGCCGATATCTTTTTGCGATGAATTACCTTACGTACATTCAGTGGCTCTCTCTCTCTCTCTCTCTCTCTCTCTCTCTCCCTCCCTCCCTCCCTCCCTCCCTCTCTCTCTCTCTCTCTCTCTCTCTCTCTGTGTCTCTCTCTCTCTCTGTCTCTCTCTCGCCAATTTCTATTGTTTAGATTGCAATTTTCATCATTTGTTGATTTTGTTTATATAATATTCGACCTTTTTGTGCAGATGAGAATGCCCCCGATGGTTCCATATCTCACCAAGGTGAGTTAATGTTTGTGCGTGGTTTTACCAGATCGTATGGCTCGCTCGATGGTGTTGTTTTCTCCGCGCCTTTAACAGTTCTCACCCAATCTTTACAAACTTTCGTAACAATGTTTATATAATGATAACACGACCAGATTCTATGATTCGACAAATCTCACAAAGTGCATTTGCATAGCACATTAGTAGGTGGCACTTTACAAGTATATGTAAAAGCAAAGAACATTCATAATTAAATTTTTATTTTTATCGTTCAATAAAAAAGCCTTTATGTAAGATATCAAAAATAAGTGAAAATAGTATATGTCTTCAAATTTATTACATTTAAAACAGATGTTTGGACAAGTCATAACAAAACCATTCTTTTCCAGTTGCCTATGTACCAGGAAGAATCCACCTTCACCCCAGAACAGAAGCTGAGACGAGTAAGTTTAGCAAGAATGAAAAATAAACGTGACACATGTACACATTTATAATATATATAGATAAATAAATATATTACCTCAATTCAACTACTCACCTGATCTTTATTTCCACCATGGATGGAGATATTAAATTATGTCAAATTAATGATTAATCAGTTATGGCAATAGTATACAAATATTTAACTTTTTATATGTACCACGGAGTTATGAGTTATGAAATTACACATATTTAAATGTTAGCAAATATCTCTAAAGGTAATCAATTCGTTTTGTCGCTTAAATTGTGCGTCTTTTCTATATATCATAGTGGCTTTTTCGAATATAAATATCATGAATAATATTTTAAAGATAGTAAAAATTGTTGTTTGCAAACTAACACGAACAGTTGATTTTTTATCTACGTTATGAATCACAATGTACAAGAAACCTGTTTTGAGTTCTCAGGCCAAGAGATCAACTTGGGTACCCAATCGCTCGACAAAAATTGCTTGACTTACAAAATTGTGGGTATCTGTAATATAACTTGTTTTAGATTACTTATTGTGAGTTATTTTACTTTATTAATCATTTAATTGATGTCTGAATTTTCATGGAAGTTCGTATGACAAAGTCAGACAGTTTAAGAATAGTTTAAATATTTATTTTTTTCATAAAGTTAAGTACTCACTTTTCATCAAAGGGAAGTTAACACAATTAAATTGAAGTAGTTCTTAAAATTAATTATTTCTCTTTTAAGATTGCAGTGAAAAAATAACATTATCACAGATGTTATTCAGCTGATGATAGTCCGTATTTCTCCAAAATTGCTATAAATAATAGCAAGAACAGTTTGATAATACTCCGTTTTTTCCGAAAATCTGAAATTGCTATAAATAATTGCAATAACAGTTTGATAATCCTCCGTATTTCTCAGAAAATCTGAAATTGCTATAAATTATTGCAAGAACAGTCTGTTTGAAGCCGAAAAACTAATACAGTATACATGATCAGTATGGCGAACGCAATAAATAAACAGCAATATTTATATGAAAAACTACAGAAACAAGCTCAGTAGCGAAAAGTTTAAACATAAACCCCGTTTAGTGGCACATGGTAAACGCCAAAGACATATCTCGCAAAAACAAAAAATTGCAAACAAGAAACGTTGAACAGCACATAACTCCACAAACAACTCAGTGTATAAACTATATATATATATATATATATATATATATATATATATATATATATATATATATATATAGTTTATACACTGAGTTGTTTGTGGAGTTGATTTTTTTTATTTATGTTATGAATTACAATGTACAAGAAACCTGTTTTGAGTTCTCAGGCCAAGAGATCAACTTATAATATATACAATATAAAATAAACTTGGTCTGTTTATCAAGGATTGTTAGGTACCGCCTTGGAACGGTCAGTAAACTGTAAATTTACTGGGGGTTTAAACCAGTTTGCGTGTACAACCTCACAAAGCAACAAAGCAACTAAATTAAAGCATTCTTTCCATCAATAGTGACTAAGTGTGTTTCTATCGTAGTAAAAAATTGATGAAATGTGCGGACCTTGTCCCTTTTCTAATGTTTATAATGTTGACAGGAAACATAAAACAATATTAAATGAGTTAGAAAACTAAATTATTCAAATAATATCGCATAGATTACCGTCCATTTACGATTAGCCATTGCTAGTTACCGTCCACGGATGCGCTTGAACTCAGTTTTATGGCCAAGATAATGAAGGAGGAGGGGGATATATATGACCAAGGTTTTATTCATCTGGTCTTAATGATGAAAAATAAGCGTTTATGATGAGCTTTTTGAGGCTGAAATCCTTGTTTTCAAACGCACTATTACCGGGGTTTACCGGAGTACTCGGAACTCGAGAAGGCTGTATGCGGTACAACGAAACTCAATTTTGGCATCACCTATGAAGTAAAAACTTGTAAGAAACAGTAAAAGTTGACATTGAGCCCAGGTGCACAAATGTACACAAAGACTAACATCACATGCATACTAACATCTGTTTGAAGGTTTATGACTTTATTTATATTGGCCTATTTTTAAGTCTTAAATCTCGAGGGCATTAACTCTGCTGGGCATAGCCACAAACAAAATCCCAGATGTACAAATGCTTGTTTAAATTCGTCTAAAGTAACATGACCCTGGCTCATATATTTATAAAAATAGGGTTGACACAAGATTCCATATTTTATATGCAATTTTTAACTTTGTCAATTGCCATGAATCAACTCTTGTTGGAGTCAGTTTCACGTTTACGCCTGGCTCACATAATGATTAATGATAAATATTGCTATAGAGTTTCCTGCATCCGGTCCTCATACATTTGGAGATATGTCCGACACGAAAGTGTATGGTATTTTGGTCATATGTTAACGAATGCAATGGCCATAACTGTGCACTTTTTGAGCGAAGCAGTTTACAAAACACCAGCAGAGGCCCGTTTCGTAAATCTTAGTTATTTATTGGTAAATCAAAATTATTTTAGGGTCAGATTCGTTATTTTGCTAAATATTTGTGCTAATTAAGCTTTAACCAGTAATTAAAATGCAGACATAGTTAAAATAATTTAACGTGTTGCCATTTCTTACGTTTATACCGATTTAAGGTTTTTGAAGATACGACTCAGAAATCCATTGATAAACGGGCCCAGTTGCTCAACTTCACATAATGGTTACATTTCTGTATATTTTATGACTCTGACTTATATTCTTTTGGAAATATACACGACACAAGCATAGGCGGGTCCAGGGGGAGGGGGCGGACCCGGCGCCCCCCCCCCCTAAAATTTTCCAAGTATATGTATAAATTATTAATATCGTTCCATCATTGTAGATAGCTTTTAAGGTTATGATTTGCTCCACAAAAAAAAAATAGATCTCGATTTACCGTGGTTGTATCGAACATCTATTTGGCCACATTGGACTCTTACGAAACATAATTGGTCCGAGACGTTGTGGAACGCTCTTATCGATGAAATTATCTATTATGACGTATTCAGTAGAATGTGTTAGCGTTTGGCTATCCTCCGTTTTTACGGCTATACGCAGGAAGTAAAACGCCGTTCAATCGGACACATGCGTAGTTTTGTAGTGAATATCGGACGGCTGAAGTACATGCGGGGAATATCGGACACAACAGTTATTTTAATGAAATATGTTCTGGTTTTATTCGACATTGTGTTGAATGTATTAACCCTGAGAAGTCACTTTCACTCGGTCTCACTGAACAAACATTAAAGTTTGCCTTATAACTGTATGAATTACTTTTTCAATTTTACCAAGGTCTTTCAATTTATGCGGGGAAAAAACTTGATCTATAGGGAGGTGACGATCAGCTTAACGGCGTTACTACGTTACAAAGTGTCTCTCGCAGTTCAAGCTATGGAACGCCGGGGCGCAATGCTTCTTGCGAAATGCGAAATACTTCATGCTTTTTGCATAATGCTTAATGTTTTTTGCAAAACGCTTAATGCTTTATGCGAAATATATAGCATTTGCATAACGCATTGCGCAAGAAGCATTGAGCCCCGGCGTTCCATAGTAAACACATGCAATAGTTTAAGAGCTTGAGGCCGTCGCGAAGGCCTCTGACCCCCTGAATTCCATGAAACCACATGTGGGCCTTAGCGGCCAACAGAATTCAATTTCAGAAGTTACGCCCCCCCCCTAACTGAGAAACCTGGACCCGCCACTGACAAGAGTGCATGCTCTATATGTTATTTTTCAACTAAGTCAATGGTCATAACTCCGCACTGAAAGGTACAGCCACACGTACAACCGCATATGCACAACTTCTCATGCGGTCTAGCATGTTAAGCTCCATCACTCTCGCTTATAATTTTGGAGGTGCACGCGACGCAAGAGTTTGTGACCGTCGGCAGAACGGACGAGAAAGAGCAAATCTATAAGAAATGTATTATTTCTCCAAAGGGTTTTGGTATACAAAGTAACTTAATCCATACTATTTTAATTTCTAACTCATGGTATGCTTTATTTATCAGGTGACGGGCTAGGAAATAGAACAGATTCATGTGTAAGTATAGATGTTTGAGTAGGTATATAGCAGAGTGTTAGAATAGTAAAACGAATTGCAAACAATATTAAGTCTAATGCATTTCTATATATATAAGTAGTGCTTCTAATATGATGCTAAAACATTAAAACTTCGTACTTTATGAAATCATTACATTTCAATCGCAGTCACGGAAAGGACAGACTGACAAATGAAGGTTTATGTACCGTTTGTTCTTTTTCCGATAAAAGAGGTCCGCGTTGTTATGTGCTGCAATTGACTTCGGTACCGCATACACGGGCTATGCATTCTCCTGGCAAAACGATCATAAACGCGTGTTCACAATGACCACCGATGAAGGGTCCTCAAAGGTACGTTATTACTTGATAATATGTTGACACTTAACTTGTACTACAATGGAAACGACAGAGGCACGAGAATGAATACCAAACTATAGATATACTAGATTGATTCTTATGTTTATCCATTAATGGACACACAACGCCAAAAAGTCAACATACAACATATGCATTTACACGTACAAACATAAGGCCGGTTTACGCGATCAAATCCACACGCATATCCCAACATGAATCACTACTTGTGTACTTGTGATATATTATAGTTTGGTATTTATCCGGTGGATAAAGATTACATAAATAAGTCATGGTAAACAAAATACTAACGAAGTTAATAGACTTTAAACAAATATCCAACATAAATATATTTCTTACGTATGTATGGTTTGTCTGTGTTGTTGGTACGTTATGCGTCTCTCAGGGTCTGTTAAATCTTAGCATTGTGTCGTTATCATTATCCCAAAAAGAGTTCGAGGGAGCCCCCAGTAGCCGTTTCCTCCATTTATCCGTCCGTCCGTCATTCCGCCAGTCCGTACCACTAATCGTGCCCGGGTTATTTCTCAGCAACTTCAGTCTTGAATTCAATGCAACTTTATGGAATGCTTGACTTACAAGAGTAGATGTGCTATTATCAGCACGTTCCTGTTAGATGATTTTTCCCAGAGATTTGGCCCTTTAATTCTTTAATAGTGTAATATAAGTCCAATCGTGTCCGTGCTACTTCGCAGAAACTATATCACAGCGGCTTGAATACACTGAAACCGTATGTGAAGCTTGACTTACAAGAGGACATGCGCATTTTATCAGAACATTCCGGCTCAATGATTTTTTAAAGCGTTTTTATCCCGTCGTAGGGCATACATCGTTCCCAATGATAACAAATTATTTTTGAAACTGGACATTGTATCATTTGAACAAGTCTGATAGATGACAACATGTAGGGTTCCATTGCCAAATATGTAAAGTATGGTTGAAGGTTTGCTTCTTTGAAAATATCAATTACAAAGTCACTTGTTTCCTTTGAAAATAGTTGTGTTTATAGTACAATAGAGTTGAGGTTTTAAGATCTTGAATGTACATGGTTAACTAAACTTCCTTAATAAGGGTTTTTGATATTTCTATTGCCAGGTTCCAACAATGGTACTATTTGACCAGAACAAAAAGTTTCATTCGTTTGGCTACGAAGCACAAAACAAATATGAAAAACTATTAAGCCGAGACAACCATAGGGAATGGTACCTGTTTACGGATTTCAAAATGACGCTTTTTCAATCAAAGGAGGTATGTTACATTTGAACAATTTTACAGATAACTTCCAAATATCAGCGAAAGCAGTGCATGAGTCTAAAAATTATAATATTTGAATAAAATATCATCGGTTGCATTGTAGAATGATACCATGTTTAAACTGTTACCGATTGTATTCTTTAGCTTAAAGAAAATACACCGGTGAAAGATATTCAAGAGAAAATAGAAATGCCCGCCATTGATGTTTTCGCCAATGCAATAGGATTCATTAAAAACAAGCTTCAAGAAGATCTCGACAAGCGAGACAGTGGCATTCGCGAGAGTGACATACATTGGGTTCTTACAGTGCCAGCAATATGGAATGATTCCGCAAAGCAGTTTATGAGGAATGCAGCTATAAAGGTTATAGTGATAATTTGATATTTCAGACATACCACCTTTTTGCTTTTTTTTATTTACAATCATTGCAAAAACAATCCCAATAGCTCTGTTGTATTAAAGTAAAATTATTTACCACCGCAAGCGGGAGTCTTTCCTGGATCGCTGGATTGCCGACCTATTGCTAATACCCTCTTAGATTTGCTGGGACATGACTACTTCATGTTTGGCTGTTTATCGTCTCCGGAATGGATTATAGTATATAGGTCATTTACTCAGTTTCCGGGTATAAAGGTAAAGCCAGGTTAGAAATACAACGTCGTGATCTAAATTTGCGAAAATTAATCGACGTAACGAGCTAGAAAAAGATGCCTAAAAAAGTATATTAGCAGTTTTGCAGTGAATATGTCGCAGTAGCAGTGATATAATGGCTACGGCAATGGGCAAGCGATTGGAGTTCATTTCCCGGTTGCGGCGGCTTATTTTTCACTGAAACAAGCCTATGTTTATTTACTAAGGGGTATCCCTTTCTCATTTGTCTATGTATATACATGTAGTAAACTAATTTTCAGGCTGGAATATTAGATGAAATGCTTTCTTTAGCGCTAGAACCTGAAGCAGCTTCAGTATACTGCATGGAATCGTTTCCTTGCGTTGGTAAAGTAGGAACGAGATACATTATACTTGATCTCGGCGGTAAGTGCACGATATTTCCTTATAAAAATATAAATGTGTGTGTGTCACCAAAGTGCCAAAGATAATGCAAATATAATTATCCTTTCAACAAATATATATAAGATTGCCATTTTCACCAATGAAAATCATAAAGAAATTACAAATTTTTAAATAAAACCAAAATTTTGAATTTTCCTCGTAAATGGTGGATGGTAAATTTCTTAACTCACGTCATGATTGTTAAACATTTAATCACCAGAAATGCACATTCCTTTCCTTAAAATTAGGTTTGAACAAAACTTAAGGCTGAAAACTTACCTGCCCTATGTTGCTTAACATATATGAAGGTTGGCATAGCTCAGTATTCATATACTGCTTTGTTTAATTTTTCAACATTGCACTTACCGTGCGTAACGGTATTTCTTCAAATGTATGATGTTGCTTGAGTCCCCGAAGGATTGCTTTTCATGAGTTTTATTTTCTAATCCAAAAGTGTTGTTTCCAGGTGGTACGGCGGACATAACATGCCACAAAGTTGTAGAAGGTGGTTTAAAGGAGTTAAAAGGACCGGAAGGTGGAAGGTTTGGTGGAACAAATGTAGACAAAAAATTTATAAAACTACTCGAAGATATCTTTGGTTCGACACCGGTAAGAAATTTCAAAGAAAACTACTTGAATGAGTTTTGGGAAATGATGGCCGACTTTGAGATGTCCAAAAGAAAATTTGATAACTTAGAGAATGATCAACTGATAGTCAAGTTTCCACCGCGACTTTATGAAATTTATGGAGAACATGAAAGTATCGATGATGTTTTGCAGAAAGCAGGCTGCTCTGAAGACATCAAAATAAAACAGGGTAAAATGCGTATTTTAAAAGACAAAGGACAATGGATATTTGATGAAACAATAGATCAAGTTATCGAAAGAACTCAATCCCTTCTTAACGCGCTTGAAGATGTTGACTATATAGTATTAGTTGGCGGGTTTTCAGAGTCAAAATACCTTCGAACGAGAATGAAGGCTGAATTCGGGGATAAAGTTGTAGAGCCTACAGAACCAAGAACTGCTGTTATGAGAGGAGCCGTGTTGTTTGGCCACAATCCAGCTGCTATACAAACAAGAGTTTCAAAGTATACCTATGGTATCGCAACAATGAAACATTTCGAACCAGGATTACATTCAGAACAGAAGCGTATCTTGATTGGTGGGCGTGCGTATTGCGATGACATCTTTGAAAAGCATGTAACTATTGGACAAGAGATAATTGTCGGACAAAGCATGAAAGAGATTACCTATCATCCAACTATAGCCAAGCAGACGCAAGCTACCCTGCAGGTGTTCGCAAGCTCAAAAGAAGATCCCGAGTATGTGACCGATGAGGGTTGTCAGCATGTTGGCTCACTGCTTGTGGAAATGGACACAGGCGGCAACAGGAACTTTAAAATCAAAGTTAAGCTGATATTTGGTGGGACCGAAATACAGGTTAAAGTCCGGGATGAACATGGAATTGTGATAAAAGACGCCAAGATGAAGTTCTTAGACTAGTTCGACCAATATGACTTTGGTGACCGTTATTTAATTGGATATATATTTTGACAACACTTTGACTTCCTCATTAATCTCAATATTTTTTTTATTTAAACCATGCTGACAGGACCGCTATAAGCGCGTGAAAAATTTCGTGAACATAACAAAATACATATTAAGGTAAATAATTATTAGCAGTTGAAAGACTTCACAAATGATAGTTGGCAACAGCTTATCTTTTAGACAAAGTTCCCCAAAGTCCAGGAAAAGTGATTGAAAAGGAAATCAATGCAAATACATGTAAGGCTGAATACTGCTATAACGAAAAACAAATTAGTATGCCCGAAATATGAGACGTGACTGTATATCTAATAACTTTAGAATAGTTTTGTTGCAATTTTGAACATTATGCATGTATTAAATTTTATATATTTATTCAGTTTCTGGTCTGAAATATTCTTTACAAATTATTTGAATGAATGTGTTACATTTGTACATGTAAGTACATATTATATTTTTAATCGGAATTTAATCAAAGTAATAATTTGAAAGAGAAATTAGTCTTTATCATTCCAATTTCTTTTTTTTCATTTCTTGAATTCGAGAGTTTACCAAATCAAATTATTTTAGAACGAGGATTGATTATTCATAAGAATTAATACTATTACTGATACAACTTATTATCGTACAGTCTGTAGTTACCCGTTGCGTTACCTTAAGACTACATATCGACTAAAAGGTCGTCATCAACAAAAAGCATGAATAAAAAAAGCTTGCACTTTGAGCACCGAAAATATGATAAACTTCTTAAAATTGTCGATTTGCAAACGTATCAAGATAGATGGTTTTGTATCTGAACAGCGCTGCTGTATCAAGTGTTCTGGTCTAGCAACTTGTTCCATAGTCTAACTTTTACAGAGGGACACTTCCGTGGTGCTCCTCTGGTTCTGGTGGTGACTGACCCGAGAAATCTCTAGCAGGCCGTAGATTATCTGGTTCAGCAACACAAGCTTGGCTTTGGAGCAGGCCTGTTAAACTTGTTACCGTGCGCGGCAGGACTGGCGCATAGTGGACCTTAGACAGCGATGATCTTTGACAGGGCAGAATTTTGACAGAACAAGTGAGAAAACCACCAACCGTAACATAAATAATACCAAGAACATCACGGACTCCGGGAATTTTGATAAACTTCCCTGCCTTAGGGATAGGAAGTAGACAACAAAACAATTTGTCTAAAAACCCTCCACACCTGCCACCATCGGTGGAGCAAAATATTGATAAATAAATTATTTGCGAAATATTTATTTTAGTTTAATATTTATTTACATTACAAATATGAAGTGGTTCATATTATATGTCCCTTTTAGAAACGCCTTCAACTTTCGTATTTCTTTAAGCAGAAATTTCATTTATACACCAATACAAAGTAGAGGGATGAAATGCTTTTTATAAACATAAAAGAAGTGTAAAACGATGAGGTCGTGGCACGATTCAGAGATCAAATTTAGAAAAATTGAACAAGAAACAAAAACATCGAATTATTCAAAAGTTTACAGATACAGGGTCGGTAGAAGACGGGCGACACAACGATCCTGGATGGCCAAATTACATGCCAAATGAGGAAGCTTTGATAGGTGAAACACCTAAAAGCTCTGTTCGGTGGGTGAAGGGTGGTATTACCAACTCAGCAAGTTGTACAAGTGTTTGTGGGTGCAAGGGTATAAATTTAAGCTCACGCCATACACTCTTTCCACCATTTAGAGTATAAACAGTGCAAGCAGACTGCCGTTTGCCAAACTACGACATTGTTGATAATGTTCGTTTTCAGACGAAGCCCATTTCTATTCCAATGTCAAGGTAAACAAGAAAAACTGCAGATATTGGGGAACTGGAAAGCCAAATTAATACATTGTGAAACCTTTGCACGCTGAAAATGTTAGCCTTGGCTGGCTTAAGTTCTGAATGAATGATAGGGCCTTTTTTCTTTGGGGATGATGATGGCAACGCGGACACCATTAATCAATGCCGATACCTGAATGCTTTGAATAATGAATTATTGCCAGCATTACGAAGGAAATTTATAAGACAGACAGACAGACAGAAAATTTATTCAAGTCTCACTTTTATACATTCATGGGATAAATACAGATAAAACATGCAATAATAATGTATAAAACCACTCCTCATGGAGTTATGAGAGACTATTTGCTCAATAAAAAACAATAAAATATATCAACTTTAAAACATACAATATAACTTAAAATATTCAGTAATAAAAATAAGGTGAGAATAATCATTATTGTACAAAACATGCAATAAAACATACAAACACTAAATTACTTGTTATACAGATACTGACGTCGGAGTTTCAGGATATCATGACAGGTTTTGGCACTGTGTTTAACGATAGTTTCATTTGAAAGAAGGAATGAAAGTTTTTCGTTATCCGATAATGAATTGAAATTATCATTAATATCAATAACTTTTAACAACAGTAAATGCCGTAGATTATTATATAAAGGACAATGTAATAAAACATGACATTCATCTTCTACTATGTTATGACAGTTAAAACAGGTTCTTTGTTCAACATTGAGTGATTCATAGCGGCCTGTTTCGAGTTTTAATGGCGCCACTCCACATCTAAATTTAGCTAACGCACTTCTGTTAAGGCGGGTAATAGATGGGCTCTGAACATAGTATTCTGTTTTATATGTTTGCTTAAAAGTTCTGTATAGCCGCAGTTTGTTGCCTCCATTTATCTGTCGTATGCTTGTATTTACATTTATAACATTACGCCATTGATTGTGAATTTGGTCAAGCATAGTTGTATGACATGTATCTATTAATCTAAAGTGTTCAGATCTACGAATTTTAACGTTTATATCCAAGTTATAGTCAGCTATATCTTTCACTTTATTCATTACAGGACGAGTCCAACACTTCTTATAACCAGATATTGCTTTATATACAAAGTTATTCAGTCGATTACTGTCCATATTAGGTAATCGGACCCAATGGGAAATGACAACTTTCCATTGTTTAACAAGAGGTGGGGTCCATCCAATGTCACCATTCACAGCGGCGTTTGGTGTATATTTTCCTAATCCAAGGAAGAAGCGACTGGCTCTATGCTGGACGGCATTAATGCAGGCGTATTCCCGTGTTCCCCATATCGCAGCACCGTAGCTGATGGTTGGCCAGACTACTGTGTCGTAAAGTTTCGTAAAAACGTTAAATGGCATGCCTCCCATGGCTTTAAATTTTGATATAATAAGTCCAAGGGCTCGTGTAGCTGACTGGGCAACGTATTTTGCAGTGATATTATAATCGAGACTGTCGTTTAGTAGTAGTCCTAGGTAACGATATTTTTCTACGCATTCCAATTCATTATTACTACATTTGAACTTAAACTGTGTTTTCTGTCTAGACGGATTTCTAAAGTGCATAACCTTGCTCTTCTCAATATTAACGGTCATGTCGTTTGTGCAACACCATCGCGATAGTATGTCTAGCAAATATTGAAGATCGTTTTCATTTTCGGCAATTAACACTAAATCATCCGCATAAAATAGGTGACTTATTATCTTGCCGTTAAATAAAACACCTTTATTTGAATGCTCAAATAGTTCGCTGCAGTCATTTAAAAAAAAAGTTGAACATTGTCGTGGAAACCAGACAGCCCTGTTTCAGGCCAGTGGATACGTCAACCCAATCGGTTGTATAGTTGTTCACGCGCACGGCACATTTGACCGATTTGTAAATCGACTTCAGAGCAGTCAACATTTTGCCGTGTATTCCGAAGTTCCCTTCCAATTTAGCCCATAGCTTACTTCTATTAATCCGGTCATAGGCTTTGGAAAAGTCAACGTATGCAACAAAGGTATCCTTCTTTGTCTTTTTTCTAGCGTCGATTATACTAGTTAAAGTTGATAACTGGTCGATCGTACTTCTGTTTTTCCGAAAACCATTTTGAGTGTCAGATACTGCATTGTTTAGTTCGCTCCATTTAGTAAGTCTATCATTTAATACAGAGCAATATACTTTGTAAATTGCCGGTGTCACTGTAATTCCACGGTAGTTAACTGGGTCACGTTTATCTGAGTCTTTCTTTTTCAAGATTGGGGTAATAAGTCCGTATGTCCATGCTTTAGGAACAGTCCCTGTGTCAAAACAGACGTTAAATAAGGCATGTAAGTAGTACACAGTCAATTTATTGTTTAACATCTCGGCTGGTATACCGTCGTTCCCGGGGGCTTTATTCTTGTTTAACGAATTCACAGCTTTGTCAATCTCCAAAATATGATTTCCATCGTTCAGTGAGCGAGTGTTCAAAGTGTTTTCATGTAAGTTATTTTGTATAACTACAGGTTCGTTATTAATATTTGGTACATTGTATAGCTTTTCAAAAGAGTTCTTCCATTTGTTTAAGACGTCTTGGGGTAATGTTGATACCGAACCGTCCGCTAGCAAGACTTCAATCGGAATAGATTTATTTCGCTCGGACCCGATACCAATCTTCCCTATGTCTTTCCAAAAATCGCTCTTATTTGCGTTTTCACAAGCTTTTAATAATTTACTTTGTTCATCATGCCAGTGTGCCCTTTTTCTCCGTTTAACATTTTTGTCAAATAGTTTTCTTTTGTTCATAAATATTGCTTTTAATAAGTTTTTCTGAGATCTGATCTTACAGTTGAGCCATAATTTTTCGCTTACGCAAACACCCTTCCACTCAACGCTCAAATCCTCGTTCCACCAAGGTTTGTTAACTCGCTTATTTTTCGTGTTGTTTACATTGAGATTTATCTCCCTTGGGTTTAAGTGCGTCTTCATCTGCGAGTTAAGTATATCCAGAAATTCAGTATAAGTGTACACTTTTTTGGTTACAGCAAGACGAAACAGCACCTTATATAGCCAATGATGTAATTGATTAGTTACAATAAAAAATAATTTGGCAAACGCTTCATTTCATGTAATGCAAACAAATTGCCATCTATCTCTCCCCACTTGAGCCAACTTGGTGTTTGTCTGTTGTTATACCTTAAAGATTAGGTAAACTGAACCGCACAAATCATCACAGATGAACTAACAGCTTCTATCAAAAGAGAAATCCATGCCATGGAGAAACATACACTGGTGTCTTAAGAAAGTTTCTTAGACGCCGGCCTTGACGTCATAAATGCAGAAAAGGGACATCATGTCGAAAATTTCTTGTAAAACTGACTTATTTATGTATAACATACCATACAAGACTCTATTCTTTTAAAAGGTGATATGAAAAATAATTTGTTTAATGTTTGCCTGTATACAAAGTACTAGCCTTACAAACGGGGACTCGAGAATTATGAAACACCCTGTACATTCGAAAGATATATCGCTATATATAGATGTGTTTAATCTCTTAAAGCTGCACTCTCACAGCTTGAACGTTTTGACCAAAAAATATTTTTTTTATTGGAACTAGCAAACTTTTGCGAAAATGCATGGAAACCAGTTATATCAGTTAGACTGCTGACAAAAAAATAGATCGCAGCATTTTGTATTTAAGTTAAAATATTGATGTTTTATGCATTTTTCTTAAACTGTTAGTCCATAAAACACTAATTTTCGAACGGAAAACGAAAATCTGCGATCAGATCTTTTGTCAGCAATCTTTTATCATTGGTTTCATATATATATACGCAAAAAATGCTCTTTTCAAGACGAACAATAAAATAGTTGTAAAAACGGTTAATCTGTGAGAGTGCAGCTTAAAAGCATAGACCCAGTTCTAATTAAATTGTCGGGACAGGCTATCAATCCATTAGAATTTAACAAATGTTAGTCCAAGATATTCTTGTAATTATTATTCCATTAGCTTAACCATGAATGTGGGTCAAAACGGCCCACTTAAAAAGGATCAGTACAAGAAAGGCCCAGAACCAGAAAGGTCCGGTCCGCAATGGCCCTGTTCTGGTAACTGACTTCGACACATGTTGTTTTCATAAACGTATAGAACCGGATCATTGGTCACGTTTATGTTAACATTAATGTGTGAGGCAATCGTTTTAATTAGCTCAGAAATAAGAATTGTGTATCCTAGTTGGGTACAGAATTAACTTAAACATCGTTAATTAAACACTGACTGTGACTTTTATTAACAGTGCATTAGTGTACATTATAAAATTATGTGAATACAAATGAACATCAGTTCAACAGTTCACATCCGAAGACAGTATTTATCTCCGGTTTTTCCCTGGATATTCGGATGCCCGGGGCTCCCCGTCTATATACTGACCAGATTATACGGTCTGATGATGCCTTATCGCTCTGCCGCTCGAATACTATATGAGAGTTGTTTCGTCTCTTGGCCCGTGTCCTCTGTCTCTACTGCCAAATGAACGCACTCGGCCTCCTGGTGAAGTATCGACACAAGACCACATCCTCAAGCCTTCTAGTTCAGATGGTTATACAACCAGGAAATATTTAAAGACAATCTGCATATAAAATTGTGCTAACTTAATGTTTTCGATCTGTCTCTTTCATTTTACATTCATATTTAAAAAAAGTATTAACCTGTTTTATTATAAGAATTTATTGAATCTATACATTGCCTAAATTGAAAATAAACAATAAAAGCCTTCAACATCGTTGTGGTATGGATTGTCTGCCTGAAGAAGGACCAATCCTTAATTCTGAAGACGGGGTTCAGCATCCACTGTCGCTACATCACGGCCGAATGGCTTCTGTCGTCGCCGTCTGTGCCTCTTTGCCGAAGGTGCGGCAAATGTGTGTTGCTGGTAAGAACGGTCATTCAGGAGAACATACTGTTCGCCGATACGTCTAGGCTATGCCTACACTCGGCACTCCATCCATTTACCGAACGGCCGTCATTATTGAGAACCGTTTTGACTGAAATGCAGTAAAGGGAAGTAACTCAATAATAAGTAAAAAGGTAAACAAAATCTACAAAATATATTTTTTTAAATTTAACAAATTATATAGGTCACACTTTCCGAACGATCGCCCATTCCCAATTTCTCCACATTATGTACATACAAAATTTGAATAATCAGTAAATCACTGAATGTTAGCAAAGATGCCAACTGTGGTTTAGGCGGAGCAGTCAACATATCCCACAGGGAACTTCGATCTCTCATTGTTTCTGAATTTAATTTGCTCGGTCTGATAAATCGCCATATGGGTACATGCTTGCATACAAAAAGTATATACAATCTTCTTTTGAGCATATACCACCTTATTCACCTACACAAATTTTTTAAAAGTTTTAACATAAAATCGCAATGTTTTCTTTATGGTTCTTGTGTTCAATATGTTATGCTAATTTTTGTTTGCACATATAAAAAAACAATGCGCCAGCTTTGTTTAAGTTATGGTCACAGGAAGCAGTGTAGTCATTATATTCCTGCTTCACAAAGGCAGGCGGGGATTATATAGAAACCACTCACATTGTCACGTCCGTCCCTACGGCAGATGGTCCCTCAAACATAATTTTTGTTGATTCCATATCCTTCTCATTCATGGTCTGATTTTTTTGGCAGAAGTGACCACCATGGCATGAGGATGTGTCTTGCTCAAGACCCGTGTCCCTAACTTCAAGGTAAAGGTCAGAGCAAGCTTCTTAACTGAGTATGTGTCTGTCAGTCTGTCTGTCCCCTTTTTGTCAAGTCCATTTTTTCCTTGTCAGTTTTTAAAAAAATGTTTGGCAGCAGTGACCACCACAGATATGAGAATGTATCAACCTTAAAACTGGTATTTCTACCTTTGATGCCGAGGTCACAGTAACCATGTGAGCTTAAAGTATGTTTTGTTATATAAGCTTTACTGAAAATAGTATGTGTATGGTACATATTTTTATCATACATTACAGTGTCGGATTTTAACTTATTTGGAAGAAGTGACCATCATATTATGAGGAAGTATCGCACACAAGACCCATGATCCTAGCTTTGGGGTGAAGGTCACAACATCCTTCTGAAATTAATGTTTTGCTATATCAGCCTTACTGATGATAGTTTGTGTCCGATCCACATCTTTGTCATACAAGGTCAGATTTAAAATGATTTTGCATCACGCTTGGGTGTACGGCGATATTTATCACATTCAGTGATGGCTCTGACTATAATTATTTAACTGTTAATGTAATTATAATGAAATAAAACACACACAAATTTTTAACTTAAAATTTCAAGTATACTGAATGAAATAAAATGTTCTAAACAACAAAAACAAGTGAAATTATGATGTACAGGTAGGTTCTCAGAAACATGTTTTAGGAATTTAATACCAGCTTGGCATTCAGTATATATAACTGACCCTGGGTTACCTTCATCAAAATGATAATTTTGGAGAGCAAAAACTCTGGATTTGGGGTAAAACTAGTATGTTATTGATTCCATTGCAGTTTTGCATGAGCCATCATGTCAGACACGCCCCCTTTACCTGAACGTGTGGACAGTCTTAATCGGGAGGAGCCATGTATTATTGTCCCAAGCCGTTCCCTCAGTGAGTCTGATTTCCAACCCAGGTATGAGGCTGGGGAACCGAGTTCCTCCATCACTTCATCAACAGCTTCCACAGTGGAGTTTGAAACTCCTGATTTCTTTCGGGATGCTTATAAACTGCTGAATGGGTTCCTTGAAAAGGAAGAACTCTGTGATGTTGAGATTCAGTGTGGGACGAGGTCTTTTAAGTGCCATCGCAACATTCTGTCCACTGTTAGTGGGTATTTCAGAGCAATGTTTCTGGGCAAGATGGCAGAAAGTAAGCAAGATGTTGTTAAAATTCAAGACATTGATGAAAATGTGATGGAAGACATGATCAAGTATGCGTACAGTGGTAAGGTCATGATAAGTGTTGAAAATGTCCAGAGTATTTTGTACGTAGCTTCAATCCTGCAAGTGGAAAATGTAGCACAAGTCTGCTCTGACTTCATGAAGGAACATCTTAGTGCTGAAAATTGTGGTCAAGTGCACACATTCGCCATGCAGCATAACCGAGAACAGCTTATTAAATACACACGGGACTTTATCACAGATAATTTCTTGGAGGTTTCCAAGACACCAGAATACTTGTCAATGTCTGCAGATGTAATAGACTCCATTGTTGGTTCTAACAAGCTGAATGTCTCCAATGAGGCTGAGGTTTTCGATACTGTTATGCTGTGGATCAACCATGACAAGGAGGATAGGAAACAACACCTTGCTAAACTGATGTCCAAAATAAAGGTAAACTTTTTGGAAAAAGAATATTAAGGTGCATGCATATATTAATTATTGGTACTTGGTACTAAAATTCAAAAATCATTTTCCATATCAAGTGTGAAATATCTATAACGAAATGTTCTGTTTTTCGAATGCTTGCCTCGATTCATGTTTGATAGCATTTGTGTAAACAAGTCAATTTACATCTAAATATTCGGCCTTATCTATAAGTCTGTATAAGGAATCCCTCATACATTTTATAATAAAAATCCCACCATGTTAGGTGCCATTACTGAGCACAAGTTACCTGACAGAGAAGGTGGCTAGTAACGAGTTGGTGCGAACGGACCTGGGATGTCGGGACTTGCTGGACGAGGCCCGATCCTACCACATGTACCAGGCCAGCCTGCTGCAGGATCTCACACTCAATGACAGGATGAGGCCCAGGAAGAGCTACGCTGGTTTGTTATAATATGGACTCGCTGGAAAGTTACATGTGTGAGGAGTCACTGTTTGATTCCACCTGGTATTTCCATTACTAGAATGTTACTGATCAATAAACAATAAAAAAAATTGTTAAAAAAATGAAGACATATGGTCTCCGGAATGTTAGCTAAAAGAATGATTTTTAGCTCGTCTGTTTTTCGAAGAAAAAAAGTCGAGTTATTGTGATAGCCTTGGCGTCGTCGGCGTCGTCTGCGTCTGCGTCTGCGTCTGCGTCGTCGTCGTCGTCCAAAAACTTTAACCTTACCTCATAACTCAAAAACCGTTCAACATTTTCACATTAAACTTGCTACACGTGTTCCTATTAACACTATGCATGTTTATAGCAGGTCATATAATTTTGCCTTTAATTAATATTGAGTTATCCCCCCTTTTCGACTTGGAAAAAAAACAGACGAGCGTTGGCACCCACTCCGCGGTGCTCTTGTTTTGACATATTATTTTAAGTAAGCATGTATTTCTAAAAAAAACCTAGGTATTGACAAAAAAAACACTATTGAGCTATTTTGTAATTTCATGTCAGGTGTATTGTTCTGTGTGGGAGGTCGAGGGGCATCAGGTGATCCATACAAAACTATTGAGTGCTACCACCCGATGAAGGACCGCTGGTACCAGCTTACTGAAATGCATACAAGACGGCGGCATGTTGGAGTGTGTTGTCTGAATGGTTAGTATGGTTCATAGGTCAAGATCACATTTACAGGTTTATCATTATGGAATGCTGCTGAAATGCTTATACAGTATATTTGGTCTTGTCTGGGCTGTCCTTTGTCATGCACAGAGGGATTTTAAAATGAATTGGTACATGTGTTTGGTACATGAAAAAGATGTAGCGCTTGCAAGACCCATGACCCTACCTCAAGGTCACACTTGGAGTTTAATCACTATGGAATGCTGCATATATGCACATAGAGTATAGTTGGTCGTGTCCAGGCAGAAACTTTGTCATGCAGTGGGATTTTAAATAAGTAAGCTCATGTGTTTTGAACATAAAGATCAAGTGTTGTGAGCAAGACCCACTGCCGTACTTCAAAAGTCATGGCCACACTTACAGGTTCATCATTATGAAATGCTTCATATGCATATTTATACAGTATAGTTGGTGGTGTCGGAGTTGTTACTTTGTCATGCACAGAGGGATCTCAATAATTTATTGAACTGAATGGTAATTCGGAGGCATTCGTCACTTACTGTGATAGCTCTTGTTCTTTTTCTGAAATGGAGCCAAATTGTGCTTCATTCACTTAAAGTGGTAGCAAAAGTCTGAAAATCTGCACAAATCTGAAAATAACTAAATTTTACATCATTTTCAATGCGGAGAGCTCTCATGTGTAAGTGCCCATTCTTGTTTAACCCTCTCAGTCCTTTATAGACCAGCTGTATGCAGTGGGCGGTCACAATGGCAGTAAGCACCTGGGAAGCGGGGAAGTGTTTGATCCATACACGGCCAAGTGGAGAAAAATAGCATCTATGGTCACTCAAAGGACTGGAGTGTAGGTGTCTCTAGCAATACTGCAGAGTTCGTTTTGAACACATCTTACATCTAACATTGTTATGATGATATTGTAGTATGAATTAAAAATCTAATACAAGTCATACACTTTTTTAAAAGCAATTTAGAGTAACCAAATAGTATGTCTATTTGTCAAGCTATATTATCATTGGCAGTGGGGAGAATGATAGTGTATGATTCTTAATAACATCACAGACATATAAACCTTGGATTGGAAACTGCCCAATAACGGTTAAAAGGATAAGAAGAATTAATTTGCACATAATCTTTAGCATTTATATGCTCAGTAAATATCAAGAAATTCCACCAGTTCTTTGAGGCAATCAGCGATCTCCATTTATGTCCATCAGCTGTGCTATAATAAGCACGGTGATGTAAATAAATGTATGTCCGTGTAAAAAGCAAATAATTGTTTGTATTTTTTTTTAATGTTATAGACTAATTTATATTGAAATAATTTGGAATAAAGGAATGTTTGATTGGATCAAAGAACTCCATTATTGTATGTAAGAAATGGACACATAATCTACAAAATATTGTTTAAACGATCAGGAGAAGGTAATTATCCACAATCCTTAGCACAAAGTCTGCAAGTTTGGGGAAATTCCACCCATTAAAATCTAACTTGATCTTGGTTAAACTTATTTTTTTACAACGATTGTGAAACAAGTTATTACAACATTTTATTAATCACTCTCATTGCCACGATAATACACAACACTGTGGTTTTGTGTTGTGGCAAAAATCGGAGTACCTTAAACGGGCAACAGGACTATATAAACCTGCAGGTGGCGCTGGGGCAAGCTTTTGTATAATTTTATACATGTTTCACTTCAGGGACACTTTTTTCAAAATTAAGCAATACCTACAAAGATTTTAGACCTGAAACTTTGCAGGCATGTAGAAGGTTACACCAATGAAAAATCCTTAATTTGTTTTTGAAAGATAACAAGAAACATGATTTTGAGAAAAAAATCTAACTGTCAGATTGAAAATTTGAATTTGCCGGGGGAGTGGCTAATTGGTGTTCTGGGGGTTATGAACTCTCTGTTGTAAACATTACCACGTGCTGGTGTTTACATTCCTAGCAGCTTGCTTGTAGCAGACGATCTGCCTCACTATCAAATACTGTAGTAACAAAAGTGAACAAACCTTGATAAGTTTTTATTCCACATGTTTTAAGCATATCCAAAAATTATTGATAGATATCATCAGCTTCATATGCTACATTTTCAATCTGATTGTTTTCTATGATATTTACACTTTTTCCTTTTTAGTAATTCTGGTGAATCTTTCCCAGGTTTATATATAGAACACTGTTTTCATATTTGTCTTTTTTTTTTAAAATCATGAATTTCATTGCTTCAATGTTATTTACTCCTTCACTTCTCTATCAAAGCCTTTGTCACCATTACAAATGTATATATCCCATGTAAAATAAATATCTCCTATTGGTCTTCAGTCATGCAAACTATATATCTCTCTTTGTGCTGATTATTTTATTCCATATTTTGAGTCTTCTTATTCTGCCCAAAGTAATTATTTTAAAAGACGGCAGAGCCTAGTTCCATGACTTGTAAATGTTCATGTATGTCTGTGTTTGAGTTCCCTCCTTTTTGACTCAAATGTGCATCTCTTTTCCTGTTATCAATACACAAACCAGATTCCAGCCAGTGACATTTAATTATCAATTAAAGGTGTCAACACCATCTTAATTATGGTATGGCAGACTAAACTGTATCCGGGCTAACTCGTTTACAATAAGGTGAATTTGTATTAGGGTTGTGGATGCATTCAAGAAAGCATTATTATAGTATGTTGGTAATATAATAAGTTTTGGATTCCAAACTGAGAATAAACCTTGCTATTTGGGACTGGAATGAGAATGTAGATTCTAAACATTTGAGAGGGATGTCCCATACAGAAAAAAGATCTAGTCAAACTTACAAAATGCCAGTTAGGAACAGGAAAATAATCATTTCAAAGAAAACATCTGGAAAACTTTGCTTTGGATTTTTAGTTCATATAGTAGATAGTAGTGTGGGGAAATACATCGTCTGCTCTGATCAGCCCTGTTTGTTTACATTTCTCCAGGGTGTGCTAAAGATAGAACACTGAGTTTAACAGACAGGTACATAGCTGAGCGAATTTACAATAAGCCACTCCCCATTTACTCACTGCCGAGGCAGCGAATGTTGCCCCTTTAAAAAAAAACACATGTCCAGATTGGTGACCACAAACCAATCTCACATGACCCAGGCTGGGAATCGAACCCATGTACATGTAGCTTAGGTGAGAAGTGAGTGCACTAACTACTGCACTAACCAGACAACTGACATGATGATCTTGGAGGAAATCTTGCTGTTCATGATAGGTTAAAATAGTCTTTATAAAATAACCCATTGTTTATAGGTCCATGATAATATGACACCTGGAATGTTTAAAAACTTTTGTATATAAGTCTTGTGCTAAAGGATTTCGGTTTATGTATACAGTTGTAAAGAAATATTGTATAAATAGTAATGAAATATTAAACCATATTGGTCATTGTAATTGGTGAATTATGTTTAAGTATGTATATATGGTTCTCTTCTCAAATCATTCTTAGACAAATTCAACTATGTCATTTCAGGAGAGGTTTGGGCCTGGCCAGCCTGGGAGGTGCCATATACGCAGTGGGGGGCCTGGATGACAAGACATGTTTCGACACAGTTGAGCGGTATGACCCAGCGTCCAACACATGGACACAGGTGGCGAACATGATCCTTCCAAGGGGTGGTGTGGGTGTCGCCGCACTCAGGGTAAGGAATTAGGTGTTAATTGTGCATTCATTTCATTTTGGTCATTTAGTGAAATTTGTTACAAAGAGAAGACTTCAACTGTTGTTTACCATCACTGAAACATCTTCAGACATTCAGGTCCCTGTTGAATACTGGGTAAGAACCTAAATCGGAACAGTACCTAAATATGGAACACCCGTTTTAAAAGCGTTTTTCTGATCGTGATCGGTTCATTTACAATTTTAATCAAAAAAGATGTTTGCCTTAGATACAGGTTCCAAAAAACATGATACTCAGGTAAGTATTTCAAATGCTGCTATCATTCAAGTTTTTCATTATCAAATGTCAATACATAGCACATGGGGGAATAACTTCATGCTTGCCACAATCACAGCATACTGGTACAGTCTGTATTTTTTTTACTAAAAGTGTCAAATTTTCTGACAAAAAAAGCTAGAAGTAAAATAAATTATTAATTTACTGAAACAAAACATATAGCAATAGTTTTAAAAGGATATATAAGAATAAATAACAAATTAAAACTGTTCCATATTTAGGTACTCCGAGGACAAAAACGGCAGTCCTTGACTGTATGGTTATTAAAGTACTTTCCATGCAGATTGGTAGTATCTTGAAAAATACCATTTATATCAACCAATTGGTCTTGAATCATAGTATGCTGATGGAAAATTTTGTAGTTGTGGTGCAAGTCTAACTAAAAATATTTCAAAAATTGTGCCGAAAGTGTTCTGGTTTTGTACAGTTAAGTTTAGAATTTAAAATTCGAAAAAATTACTTTCTAGAATAATAAGAAGTTCACTTTATTATCTTCTGGCTTTGATTGGAATATCAGTACAGTCCAAACCCTTTGGTCCGATATCCCAGGGACGGGCCAAAATATTTCCAGCATCGCCAATATGGAGCCAAGCGGGAATGCTTACATGGAGTGAAAAGAATCGGTCCTATACATCAAGTTCAAACCAACAAGAAAATTGAACCTTGCGATATTGAGCCAACAGGTTTTGACTGTAGTTTACTTGCTGCTAAACATGCTATAATGTCACTTGTACTAAAAAAAGTCTCAGATGAAAAATCTGAAATCTACGTCCTTGAGAAATTGATTGAAAACACTATTGATAACGCACCAGTAACAGAGTATGTATCATCGCAGGGCCAGCTATACGCCATTGGTGGCAATGATGGTTCATCATCCCTGGACAAGTGTGAAAGTTATGATCCGTTCATCTCCAAGTGGATGAGTATAGCCAGTATGACGAACAAGAGGGCTGGGGCTGGGGTCGGGGTCCTCGATGGATACATTTATGCAGTTGGTAGGGGGGAGATTTTGTCCTACACTCAAAATATACTAATATTTGTAATAAATAGCTAACTAGGGCCACAATCAAGGGTCTGTTTAGCACATCTTGATTCACAAAAATACCCTTGACCCTAATTTCGTTTAGCCTCCTGGGTGGTCAAAAACATTTTCCCCCATTTTTCATAGCAGAATAAAGGGCTCAAAGAAACACTCACAAAACATACCTACCCACACTTAAAACTGTGGATAGGAATATAGAAAGCTTTTTTATTAGTCGTGGCCTAGAACAATGTTTAGAACCTTCTGACATTTAATACATGACCTGTTTTGCTCACCGTACAATAACGTAAAAAAAAATTATATCTGAAAAAAAATTAATCAGAAGTGTTTTTGTTTTTTACGGTGACCAGTTTTAAAAATTGTGTTCTTTTATAATTGAGAATTTGAAAGTCATAAAGAAGAGAAGATGTCACCTATTAAACTTTCAGATCAGTTTATAAACATAGACAGTATGCTTATTGAGAAAAAAAGTTATTTTCTAACTGCGAATTTCTGACAGTATTAGTTCAGATATTTTCTTGGCCAAGACAAAGAAATGATTTAAATGCTTTAACACAGCAAAAAAATCAATAATTAATGTCTAAAGATTCATTTCCATAGCAAAACACATGCCAATGAAAACTCATTATTAAGAAGTTTAATGTTTATAATTAAATTGTGCAATTTTGTATCAGGTGGTTTTGATGACAATGCATCTTTGGACACATGTGAGCGCTACGACCCAAGGTCTGCTCGCTGGACGACCCTTGGGCGACTCTCCTGTCCCCGCGGTGGCGTGGGGGTAGCAGCTATGGGGGGCAAACTGTATGCTGTAGGGGGTCATGATGGAAGCAACTATCTCAACACTGTGGAGGCCTTTGATCCCCTTACTAATAGGTGGGCACTTTTTTTTTGATGTTCTGTGTTACTAATTGGTAGAAATTTCTTTTGATATTTGTTTAGCTAGCAGGTGGGCATTTCTTTTGATGTTTTGTGTATTTTGAAGTGCTATTGCTATTTTGACATGTTTCAATTAACAGGATGCTGATTGTCATTCTAGCTTTCAATTGACTGATAATTGAATTATATTTGGTCAATAAAGCATAGCATATAGTGTTTTTTTCAACCATTTTGGGAATTGGTCTCCTGCCTTTTGATTGGGAAAAATGGTTTAACTAAAATTGGAAACTCAAATTATGCCTAAAGATGAATAAAATGATTTGAAAAATAGTCTGACAAGACAAAAGAACGTGGTGAAGTTTGATTTTTTAGAATACACCATCTCTTCCATACCAAAATGTTTTTAGGTTCAATTTTAAGTAAAAATTAATATTTTTTTCAATACTTAGAATAAACAATTATACCTTTACATTTTGCATTTGCAATTGGTGTCAAATGAAGGTCCCTAATTCATCAGAAAAAATCCCTGGTACATGGCTGTTTAATCCAATATACTAACACTTAGACCACCTATGAACTACCTCCGATAAACTGACCATGCTCCCATTCACTTCCAAGTTGATTTATGCTTTTACATCCAAATGTGCTCAGTTATATACATGTACATCCATGGAATGAGATTTTGCTTCATGCATGTACACCTTTTATTGGCCTTATTTTTGGTGTTGCACAAATATAATGACTAATCCCATGTGCTAAGTCATTTTTCAGCAGGCACAATATACCATGACATTGTAATCGGGATTCAACGGTGCAATCATTTACTTCTCAGTCAGCAAAATGCTTATGCACAGGACATTGTTAAACCCTTAGTTTTTGCCACAGGAAAAATATTTATTGCCAAAAAATGTGTTTGGCATATAGCATAATTCTCCTTCAAAAACTGATGCATTGTGTGAAATTACAGTTAGGCTTTAAACGGACTTGTTCACTGATTTTATTTTGGCAATGTGTTGTTGTTTTTAAACTTTGTTGTAATTTAGCTGTTTTGTTTACTTTATATGACCAGGACTTAAAAAAGCAACTGGCAGATACTCACTTTTGCAATTTAAAATAATTCAATTTTCAATAGCATTACTAATGATATTTGGCAAAATAGAGCACTTTCTGTCATAGGTTTAGGTAATTATCAACACTAGAGGTCTAATTTGAACCTTTGATGTTGTTTTATCATTGTAACAAGCATTTTGTTTACATTTCTCTTGAAGGATTTTTTTCTATTTCGGATCCCCATAAAATGTAAAATGAGTCAGCTTGATAATGAGTGCAAAAAGGCTATCTTGTTGAAAATATCCAATAAAATGAGGTATTACAATGATAATTTAAATCCTAGTCTAGGTCTCTCATGACACCTCATACTCTCCCATCATTGCAGCTGGTCCCAGGAGGCCCCAATAGAGATATCGCGGGCAGGGGCGGGCGTGGCAGTATTGCCCGGCCCTGTGTCCCTCATACCTGACCAACTGGAGAACGCAGGCTTCCCCAGCTGTGGTGGGGCAGGTACAGGCACTATGTGTTTAATTTTCTTCCTGCATGGTTACCCAAATACCCGATGTTACTTACTCTAGGTGTTGCTCACTGTGTTTATTTCCATTGTCCTCATTTCCCTTTGTGTTGTAGGGCAGGTACATACTCCTCCATGTGTTCGAGACATGACATACACAAAATCATGTATCTCGGTTTCGTAAATTTTATCTTAACAATCTTGCAACTGATACAAGTCATGAAGGCAGTTGCTTGCTTGCCGAAAAACTTTTAATGTCTATGTTTGTTTCTGAAATATTCTGACAGCATGTGTGGGTCACTGTTTCAAGGTCTTCTGCATGAATACTTGTTTTTGTCGTTTTCTTCGCTTTTTTGTCCACTGCGGAAAGTCAAAGGGGATATAGTTATGGTAGGCATGTTTGTGTGTGTGTGTGCATGTGTGTTTGCGGGTCTGGCAATCTTGTCCGAAATATAACTTGGAAAATCGTTGATGTATAGACTTCATATACAGACATACCTCATTGTGGAGAAAGGCAGTGCCCAGAGACCATAACACCGGCTGCAGTATTGCCCTTTGTGTATAATCATACTTATTTTTTGTCATTAGCACAACTTGAAAAGTATTTAAGGCATTGACTTAAAACTTCATATACAGATAGATCTTATTTAGGAGAAATGCAAGAATCATAACACTGGGTGCAGTGTTTTTTTAGTTAATGCCCTTGTTTATTTAAGTTATTGCCCTTGTGTATTTTCTTTTCACTTCAAACTTTACATAAAGATAGCTCTCTTTAAGCAGAAGTGCATTGCACAGGAACCTTAACTCTGGCTGCAGTATTTTTATGCCCCCGAAGGTGGGCATATTAAAATCGCACCTTCCGTCCGTCCGTCCGGCTCTGTAACTTTCCCTTGTATGGACAGATTTTGAAATAACTTGCCACATGTGTTCCACTTACCAAGACGACGTGTGGCGTGCAAGACTCCTGTCCCTACCTCAAAGGTCAAGGTCACACTTAGTGTTTATTCACAATGGAGTGCTGCATATAAGGACATAGAGTATAGGTCGTCGTGTCCAGGCTGTAACTTTCTCTTGTATGGACAGATTTTAAAATATATTGCCACATGTGTACCACATACCAAGACGATGTGTCGCATGCAAGACCCTTGTCCCTACCTCAAAGGTCAAGGTCACACTTAGTGTTTATTCACAATGGAGTGCTGCATATAAGGACATAGAGTATAGGTTGTCGTATCCGGGCTGTAACTTTCCCTTGTATGGATAGATTTTAAAATAACTTGCCACATGTGTTCCACATACCAAGACGATGTGTGGCGTGCAAGACCCGTGTCCCTACCTCAAAGGTCAAGGTCACACTTAGTGTTTATTCACAATGGAGTGCTGCATATAAGGACATAGAGTATAGGTTGTCGTGTCCAGGCTGTAACTTTCTCTTGTATGGACAGATTTTAAAATAACTTGCCACATGTGTTCCACATACCAAGACGACGTGTGGCGTGCAAGACCCATGTCCCTACCTTTAAGGTCAAGGTCACACTTAGTGTTTATTCACAATGGAGTGCTGCATATAAGGACATAGAGTATAGGTTGTCGTGTCCGGGCTGTAACTTTCTCTTGTATGGACAGATTTTAAAATAACTTGCCAAATGTGTTCCACATACCAAGACGACGTGTCGCGTGCAAAACCTGTGTCTGTACCTCAAATGTCAAGGTCACACTTAGTGTTTATTCACAATGGAGTGCTGCATATAAGGACATAGTAGAGTATAGGTTGTCAAGTCCGGGCTGTAACTTTCCCTTGTATGGACAGATTTTAAAATTTTAAAATAACTTGCCACATGTGTTCCACATACCAAAACGACGTGTGGTGTGCAAGACCCGTGTCCCTACCTCAAAGGTCAAGGTCACACTTAGTGTTTATTCACAATGGAGTACTGCATATAAGGACATAGAGTATAGGTTGTCGTGTCCGGGCTGTAACTTTCTCTTGTATGGACAGATTTTAAAATAAATTGCCACATGTGTTCCACATACCAAGATGACGTGTCGCGTGCAAGACCCGTGTCCCTGCCTCAAAGGTCAAGGTCACACATAGTGTTTATTCACAATGGAGTGCTGCATATAAGGACATAGAGTATAGGTTGTCGTGTCCGGGCTGTAACTTTCTCTTGTATGGACAGATTTTAAAATAACTTGCTACATGTGTTCCACATACGAAGACGACGTGTCGTGTGCAAGACCCGTGTCCCTACCTCACGTAATTGACACGTAAAGGCAAGATCAACTTTTCATGTACTGACCTTGTTCGTAGGTCAATGTCACATTCGGGGGCATTCGTCACATACTGTGACAGCTCTTGTTTTTAATTTTGCCCTTTGTTGATTTTCATACTTAAAGTTTTTGTCTTGAACATTACTCACACATTCTTTCAGGAATTGACTGTTGTAAGGCAAAGTTGATACTGTTCTTAATTCCGTGGGGATATGGCAGTCTGTAACTGGTTGTTTTGGGTCAACTTCATATGTAAGCAGGCCTAGAACTGGCTCAGGGATTTTGTTCACTCCTTTCATGTTTACAGGGAATCTTTGTTTTTGCTGTCACTCATATTTATCACTTCCCTTTTTGGTCACTTTATTTTGTAGCGCTCTGTAAGCTTATACATTGCAGTGTTCTGATGGAAGGTGTTCCATAGTAAAGCTGTATCTTTATGCTGATAGATATCCCAAAAATTACCCAGGAAATGTTTAGCATGTATGGGTATAGATTTCACTGGCCAGGTGATACTCAAATTTGTGTTTAGTCATGTAAGATGACTCTTATCATCCACATACTTGTATGTTACTGCTTCTTGTATTTTATCTTGCTTTAAACATGCCTTGTGCACTGATTTTTCATTGTTTACACTTATTAGAGAATTTAATGCTATAATGCTATTAAAACGGGAATCATAGCTTGCTTTATACCTGATGTTTATTTCATAATTTGTTTACATATGTGAATGTTATTTATATAGGGAGTGAGCAGACCTTTATAAACTCAACAACTAGTGCCATTCACTGCTCACATTCTAATTCTTTAATAAAAGCACCTTTGGATTTATATAACTATAAAACATGTTCTTTAACAAGAGAAATACAAATTCAGCATGAAGAGACAATGGTGACCTAGTGGTCAAGCTGAATATTAAATAAGGCAAAAGATTGTATTTACATTGCCCAAGTGTCATCTTTACACACAATTGTCTTTTAATAATTTGGTGTTGGCCATAGCTCCAAAACCATTTAGAAAAGATATTCTTGTTATCTTGACACACTTTGGGTTGTTGTTTCACAGAACAGTTTAAATATTAAACAGAAAATGCCCCTTGATTGAATGAGATGGAAGAGTATTGATAACCACATGAAGTCTAAAAGAGGTTGTATTTTTTTGTCAGGCACATGGTAGTTTTTTGTCAGGCATACTAACCAGCTTATGTCCATATTGTACAAATTCACCCTTGTGGGATAGGTGTCTGAGGCGACCGAATAGGTTACAAGTGGGTTTGAGCCCCAGCTGGGGTAGTTAATCATGGCCTTTCAAAACAGACACCAGTACTGCAGGTTACTGCCCAGGAAATTGACTGGGGTGATATATATGAGATTTGATCAGTTATGGAAAAATTAAAGGCTAAAATAATTTTATTCAAGCTCATTCATGTATTTAATTGTTATATTTCAGCTGGAAAGTTGTAGGAGAAATGGTTAATCCAAGAGCGGGAGCTGGAGTGGCGGGTTGTCCACTTTCTACTGCTACATTCCAAGCGTTGGTTAGCCCTTTAAAGGGTTCAGGGGCCCTCTAATGCGTCTTGGGCCCTCAAGTTTAAATGGACCTTTGATCGAGACAAGATCGCGAGCAGCGAGTACAATTTTCAATATGAAATAAAAAAGTGTTGTAAATGGACTCAGCATTCAGATTGAAATTTTACGTCTGCTGCCATCTTTCTCATAGTAATTTTACTCCAAGCTTTGAAATGTAATGTGCTGTTTTCATTTTGGTTGATGTAAAAGAAAAGAAGGCTAACAGAGAATGCACTTATGGACAGTGTTCCTAATGTTATTCCAAATGACAAGATTTCTGTTCTAAGTTGACATCGGGTTTTTATTGAAATGGCCTAGAAGAAGCAGCTGTATTCATTTTCATACACTTCATATGTTTTGTTAGATGAAAGCTGTGTTTTATCATGTTAATCTTGATCAACATTAGTATGCAAATTAATGTCACACCAGATGTTTTTGAGGTTTTGCCCTTGTGTTTTTGTAAACATGAAATATGGTATTCAAATTCTAGAAACAATTCTAGGTAATTAATTGATACATGCACAATTTGACTGTATCTGGATTTTTTTTTATACAATTTATCGTGTCAGCAAACAGTTAAGATCTTGTTTACATGATGGAATATCAAAATTCATATAATCGTATTCATCTCTTAAGTTATTTATACATCCTTGGTAAGGTTTTTCTTTGCTGTTTAAGTTATTCTATGACACTTGTGCTTATATGATTATGTAATGCTTCATATTGACATACATGTGAACCTCTGGCTGGTAGATTATTGAACAAGATTCATAAATGCATATAATAGTTTTTAATGATGTACTTATTATAATCATTTATACTGCTTTGTTAATTTTGCAATGAGACTATTAGTAGGATAAGTGAACAGTGCTAATACTTTGAAAGTCAGAAGATTTTATGATTCATAAAATAAAGGTATCATTATTTTGATAACAATGTAAGCGAAGAGCCTGAAAGTGTGACCTCCGACGACAATGGGACAATTGTTGAGAATTTTTCAAGTTAACATTATTAATGTAATCATTGTTATTTTTCAACTCGTTACTGCTCTGTAAGTTTAAAGGAAACATTTGTGATCTGCTGTATTTCTTACAAGATTTTAGACAATGAACTGTACTTGTTTATATTTAAATATGTGAAGACATCATAAACTAGTTCATGTTTAAAACTTAACAATGATTAATCATGTTGTTAACTTTAACAAAGTTCTGAAAATTCGGTCCATGATTAAACTGTTTAAAAAATTGCTGTAAGCTACATATCATTATTGCTGTAGTAGACATGTAGGTATATATATATATATATATATATATATATACATTTGTTTGATGCATCTTGCTAGTGTTGCCATATATAACAGTTTGTGCAATATAACAATAACCTACAATTAATGTTGGCTTTGATGTTGTTAATAATTTAATTTGCCATTATTGGTTATGGATTTCCTTTTTTGTAGGTATAATTGAATCTCTTCATTGTGTATTTTGTGTGAAAACTTGTTACAATTATTGCATTAAAGGCTTTATTTCTGTTAAAATAAATGATTAATTATTTACAGCACTGTTTTTTTTGCTTATTTTTTTCTTTCAGAATAAACAAAGCATTTTTAAAAGCAGTACATAATTATAACACTATTATAATGCCATCTGTCCCATTACCCGCTTAATATCAACTGAGCCTAGGGTCTTCTTGGTTAACATAAAGGTTGGTCATAAGGAGTTTCAATCAATAACATAACCACTTGGACCCAGGGTCCTTAAATAAAACAAGAAGCAACATGAAAAGTCAATGACCCCTTGAGTTCAGGTCACAAGGTCATAGTGACCCTAAGTAATAAAATAATTTTTTGATACATAACTAAAAGGTATTAGCACAGGGTTCTCATATTTTACAAAAAGGTTGGTGATGACAGATGATACCTAATGATTTAAAGGCTCAAAGGTCAATAACTCATTAGTAAGTGAAACAAATATTCAAATTTCACTAGAAGACTTGTGACAAGAAGAAAAACAACAAAGTCAAAAGTTCCTCAAATTTCAAAAGGAGGTATCAGATTTTGATTCTTGTTTTCATTTGTCATGAATGACCATGGGAAATCTATTTAACAAACTGCGTTTCAACTTGCTAATCAAGGGTGTATGTTGTTGTCCCCAAAGAGAGCGAACATTTGTTGGTGGCTTGGTCAGTTCATCTCCTAGTGGTTTGAGCATAGGTGTGCCATTTTTTTTTAATTCACTTATCAACAAAACAATATCAATACAGAACTATCTATAGTAAACATATTCTAGATAGTTTCAAAAACATGTTATAGAGTTTATAATATAACAAGCAACAACAAAGTTATGTTCGGTATTGTATTGTAATGCTTTTTGTTAAAAAAAGGTGTGTGCGAAAAAAAATAATGAAAAAAATATAAAAAAAAGAACATACCAAGGTGTGCCATTTATTGCCTTAAAGATACATTTGAATGAGCCTAAATTCATATTGTATTTACCCTGACACATAAATCATGACAAGAATACATTCCCACTGATTTCATTTTATTGAGTCCAAAGTGGCCTGAAACTGTATTATGAATGGGTAAAACAGACTGAGATGATTATTAGTTGGCAGTAAGGTATAACTTATTTCATACTGTCATAAAGGCACATAAAGCAGTTACATTGAAAACAGAAGTGGTGTTATTGCATTTTCTAGAAGCACATGGAAGCACATGTGAAATGTAAGATACAGATAAAATGACAAAGATTAAGATACTACATTTCAATTATCCTGAAATAGGAAACAACTTGAGCAATTCTTTTGAAAACTGGTGCAGGGGAAAGCCAATCACATTAAAATAGTCCCCATTAATGCCACTGATTAAATTACAGCCAAGCGCCTGTATACCATAGCCACCAGCTTTGTCCCTGAAACACATTTAAAGCATAACAATACACAAATGAGAGTTTTGATTTGTCCTAGCAAACATAACAGTCTATTTAAGGTACCGGGTCATGTAAATTATGGAATTTCAGTGGTCAAAAATAGCACCAGTCTGCAAGCCGGACACTGATAAAATGCTTTCCTGGGGCTTGCTCAACATCTGGATTTGATATAGAAGGGCTTATTGATAGATTTTGATGGCAAGCGCTAATGTTAGAAGTCGGGCTTGATCATTCAAAAGCCTAATTTCGATGACTGGACTTGAGTGTTTAGTCTTTTAACATCTTAATACTTAAAATATTATATTTATATAACACTAAGATAGGTCAAATGAAAGCACAGAGTGCCACAGTCACCACAAATAAATTAGAGTTCACTTTAGAAGTTCTATGGAAAGCAAAGCAAATCAGAGAAAATCACAGTGTTTCTTATTTATCACACAGTTGATATACCAGTAACCATAAATAAGCCTAAAGAAAACACTCCAACAAAGTTATCACTAACACCATACAAATGTTTTTACAAAGATCAAACAAGGCCCAAACAGATATTGTATAATCCAACAGTATTAAACCCTAGACAGATAAGTAGTTTACACATACATGGGTTCTCCTGTGTCAACATAGGCCTGGATTATTTCTGGTGCAAGATCCCCCATGTTCACTTCTGTTTCTGCATGGAACTGTACCAATGCATAGCCTGGATCTGAAATAGCCATGTTGTGAATTCAAGTTTAGATGATTCAGTACACACATAACACCAGACAAGCTTTATGTTGCAATATAAATGCTGAACAAGTTAGTCTGTTTATCAAACTAAAGGCATAGCAGTTGCATTTATTTCTCTTTCTTATTGTAATAATAAAAACACCTCAAGAAGTTTCACTTTAATTGGATTCACAATTATACAAAAGAAAATTATCTTCAGCATTCATACCTGCTTCAGATGGAGTTGCAAGCACAACCGATGTAAACACCCTGTGAGATCTACCACTCAGTCTGTCAAAGCATATGTCTGTATTTAGTACAATTATTACAATATACCATTCTGTATATATAACATACTCCATTTTTTACATCATTTATAATCAGAAAACTGGCCAAACAATTTATGTGAATCATATAAGCTTGATTTAAACTTGTATTACGCTAAAAACCTCTCCATGTAGTACAAGAAAAACAGTTTATACTCAGGCACTTCCTCATAGCCTCTTTAATAAGAAATAATTAGTGGTTTCTACCTTTGAAACAAACTCTAAAGTGATTCATACCGGTACATTGAATCAGCTTTGATACAGCTGCTTTCTGAATCAGGATTAACAGAATTAGATGATACTTAAACATGTTAATAACTTGCCTTGATAGAATTTGTACTGCATGTTCCCTGGAGGCTGGCTTTTCAAAAATTTCGTTCTCCATTGTTACAATGGTGTCTGCACCAATGATAAGATCTGGGGGGGAATCCTGCCAAAAGAAAATACACAGAAAGTATAACATGACTACTCTTGCATAGTATCAAAATAGTTTTAAATAATAGATGATACCTCTTTCAACATAATACAAGTAATGCAGATTTTTTAAAGTTAGATGAGAAGATTTATATAAACATTAATAATAAATATTAATAAATATAAGAGTGTTGAAAATTATACTTGATCAAAAATCAAAGACCTGTTTATACAGCCTGTGAACAACATCAAGCATTTTCTGCTTTGCGGTCTCATTGACGTAGGCAAGTGGGGAGCTGAAAGTGTCCTTCTTCAGGTTCTCCTCAAAGTTTGAAGGTATTACTTCAAACTTAAGTCCCTTTAAAACAGACATAAAACAAGAGCACTTCAAGCATGTTGTGAATTACAAAAATATTCATTGCTTTTGGTACACCCTCAGTGAAATATACTGTGAACAGTTATCCTCTATATTCTATATAATCATAAGTAAAACAAGCAAATTTGTTAAATAGAATTCCCCTGCCTGATGAGACGAAGTACATGGAATGGAAATAAACGTTTGTGGAATATTCCTATCAAAACATGTATATATACAGCAGCACAGCTGCAGAGAGTCGTATTCATAACAAGGGATAACACTATGGCTATTAAAGAATTGAGCATAAATATGACCCTTGAGAGTTTTATATGGTTTAACCTAGTGACCCAGTTCTTGACCCAGTTTCCAACTCATACAAAATTTTATCCAAGCAAACATTCTGATCAAGTTTATATAGGTTTATATAATATAAACTTTATAGTGTATTGTAACCTAACTACTAACAATATTTTGCAAAAGCGTTTTTCTCCGAGGGGAAGAACTCGCCAGAACGATTCTCTTGCTATTCAGGCTCTTTAAAATTGGTTGCAACATACTTGACTTGGAAAAATTTAAACGTGTGCACCAAATCAATTCTGTTGAAATAATATGAAAGTAGGCTTATAACCTTGTCTGTCAAAATAGCAAATCAGAAAATGGTTACACGTCACTAATAAAGTTATCCCTTTCACAAACTCCTTGCAGTAGTTACTTCCCCTTTCAGTAACTAATGGACAGTATTAGATCACTTCAGTCTTAATTTTCAACGCTGTAAGCCGGTATACCGAGATCGGACAACACATATCAGATTCATAATTAGTTCTGTGTCGCCGTTCCCATTTCCTAATTACAAAATGCGCCATGGGTGACTTTTTACGCCAATTTCAAAGAAGTAGTGCATAGATGTTTTGTGAGTGTGATGTGGTACGTCAAGAGTAAAATAAATATTGTCCAGGATAATGAAATATTGGCTGTTTGTTACTAGCAATTGGAAGTGAAATTTGAATGATGGAACTATACTCCCTAGTTTACGCATTGAGCCTTGAAAGTACATTCATATTTATATAATTCGGGATTAATACATATTTTACGTAAAATATCAGATAGTACCGTAATATTGATAAATATGAGTGCATTGTCTAAACTGTATTTTACAAACGGCAGAATGGCCATAGCGCATCCAACTTGTAGGGTTGAGTAATCTGTATTATTTTATTTAACTTCAACCCGGAACTAGATTGGTATAAAACGCATATATACCTTGATGGCCAGTTCAGACCTTGTGGCTTTGGGTGAGCAACTCAAGGCAATCTTGTATAACATAAGAAGCACATGGTGTTGTTTAATGCATGATGTTGTTTTAAAGGGCACCTGCTTTAAGCAGTTCAATTTTTTCTGAGTTCACTCTAACAATACAAACAGATCGGATCCAAGTGTCTTGATATGCTTGTGCAAAGAGATGTTTTCCTCTCATCAGAACGACACATCACTAAATTTATAAATATAAACAAAGACAAAACAAACATTTGAAGCAAACAAAATACTTTATTAATACCATTCATGTACACTCATAATAACAAAACGGTTGTGACTGGATGAGAAGGTAACACTTGAATATGAAACAATGCAGGCTTCAAATGAATGATGTAATGAAAATATATCAACTTGTAAAAAGGGGTTTACAAATGCCATGATTGTATAAAATATACAAAATACTTCAAGCTAGTATGAAACTGACAAATGAGACAACTTAGAAATGAAAATGACTAATTGCTGTTCAAAAGCATCAAAATGGCAGTCTAGGGTTTTACTTCCGTCTAAATTCCACTTTTTGTCTAATTTTTCTAGGTATCCACAAAGTGAACTACCACCTCTATTTAAAGTGCAATTGCATAGCGTTCTACACACAACTGGTGAACTGTTTCGTACGACAGCATGAAGTATTTTGTGTCATGAGATCCTTTGAGCAACTAATGCAAAATCCTTGTAATTTTGAAAACTATTGTGCTAAGTAGTCTGATTACAGCCTCTTTTCCAAAATTCAAAGGAAAGCATAATGCTCCTAACAACTATAAAGTCAATCTCTCTAGTTCAATTTAACACTACATTTATACATATCAAATGGCTTTATTCAATAAAATTGTCATTGTTATTTTTATTGCATATCTAAGTTAATAAATTTGATCTTGCTTAATTTTAAATCTAAAAATCTAATAAATATGTAACAACACAAAAACACACAAAAACTAATAACTATATATTATATATTATAACTTAATAATAATCAAATTTCGTGTAAACTGCAATTGCCATACTGTGGTAGCCATATTTTGAAAACAGTCAATAATTCTGTTGTTCTGAACTATTTTGAACTAATAGGTAAACAACATGTATTAATGATTTATATGGATTTCTGTTATAAAAACATGCACCTCTTTCGAGCATAACGGTTATTTCAATTTTGTCTAAATTCAAAGAAAACTTCTAATATTGCAAAACAAATGGAGCATCCATAGTTGAGCTTGTTTCGGGAATGTAACATTAAGCTTTATCATGCATTCATGTTTTCTTTCTCATCACAATTTAATTCATTTGGAAAAGAGTCCAATAAGCATTACTTTAACATGCATAAAGTAAACACTTATTTGAAGTTTTGAAGGAATTAAAAAAAATGAAATAAAACTTAACAAAATCTGAACGTAATACGATATGAAAATTCAACATATGTTAACAATTTATGGCTTGATATTGCAAAACAATAACAATTATAGCACTAGAAGATGATTATTAAGAGACATATTTTTTTATTAAAGCTTTCAGTTTGACTTAGGCTTAATTTTTAAGTATCTGTCTTATTTCCTAACATTAAGCTCACAAAAAAGGCACTAAATTCTGGTCATTCAAAAGATTGTCAACATATGTGCATATGGCTTCATGTTAAATGATCGGATGCTATGTACCATCAGTAAGCTCTTGGTGAAATTTTGTTCTTACTTCTTATGGCGTCTGTGTTCATATTTAGGCTACCAAAGATCATATTTAGAGGCACACATATTATGAAGTAATGTACCATGAATGCCCTAAAAGTACCAAAAATGTTAAAAATTTAAACTTTTACACAGTAACCACATTTACAGTTGTTATTAAAGCCATACCACACATTGCAAGTCTACTTATTGACTATTATACCATTGATAATCAATATGCTATCCAAAACAGAATTGCAACATATTATGATAATCTTGAAACCAAACTCTTCTCCACCTGCTTATGAAATGTTCTGATGTTACCTTTCTTCTTTGGCAGCAGTAAATAAACTTTTCCTTTGAAAGTACAAATATCAAGCATGTAATAAGACATTGATGGTACAAGACTTTTACAATGATTTTTTTTTATGTTTTGATTTTTTTATTATAACTAAAACAGAATTTCGGTAAAAACATACACAATGACTAACTATGACTATACAACAATTGCTGGCATTTCAAATGGCATCTAAATAACAAACCAAACAAAATAAATAATCTAAAATTGAAACTAAATAACTAACATATCTACATTTCTACAAAAACAAGCCCCTAATGCCAGGAGCAAAAAAATAAGCAAAACCAACAAAGACTATTTTTTGTTTAACATATAATTATAATAATCATTAAAAATACAAACACCAATTTCAACACTGAAATATGGCAGTTTTGACTGTAATTTGGACAAGTGTCTCACAAATCATAAGTTTCATAACAAATTCACCATAATTTATCATTCCCATTCTTATTGCCAAACAGTCATTTTACCCATACTTTTAGTCTGAATATCAAAGTGCACATACATATTATGCCATGCAAAACTATTGTTACCAAATAATCTCAGTCCTTATCCGACTTATGATTAGTTAAGAACACTTTTTGTCTTAATGTACTGCCTCTAAAAACTCATAATTATGAACCAAAAGTAGTCCAGAAATTTTACTTCATTCTGACCTTGATCTTTATTGATTTATTCCATAGTCCTATGGATGTTTTATTTCTCGAGAAAAACTCAATACAGGCATTTGGCTTTCATCTTTAATGAAACAGTACAAAAGAACAATTTTACAGTCATTTATACCATAACTACAGATCATTACACAACACTTATATAACTGTATAAAAATTCTATAAACAACAAAAACATTTAATAGTAATACATAGAAAATTCAATTAACGAACTTTGTAAAAAAAAAAAAATGCAAAGATTAAAATAATTTGTCATCTGCAAATATTTCCAAGAACACAGTTTAAGGGGTTGGAATGAAAAAAAACAAAACAGTTCTGAACATGAAAATAATGGTAAACAGTAAACAGTCAGTATCGATATAACAACGAAACATTGTCTACTTTGACTTGACAACATGCAGATGTTCTTACACCAATAGCATTATCATCCAACTACAAACTCATAGAATCAAATGTAAAGTCAAACATGTTTTGGCAGAAAGTTCGTCAAACAAAGAAGGCCCCTATATCTCTCACAACATGTAAAGCAATGTGCACAAAGAAAAAATATTCAGATGTGATTCCTTTACTACACAAAAGCACTGAACCAATGCTTTATCAATGCCATGCATACAGATCAACTATATCGTGTTCCAAGTCCATTTCGATTTTCTCATGTTAGTTTTGTGTAAAATTTCACAAAAAGCAACACTGCATTTTCACAAAAACAACAATTACAAACGACTACAACCATTACAAATATATACTCAAACATAACCATATAAACAATCAATTGTGTTCAATAATAACTCTGCCCTTCTTGAAACTTGCTCCAAGGCAATCAACAATCTGAACTCAGACCGATATATAATGAAAACTTGTACGTCCAGTATCTTGTATTCCAAAAGTCCATACACAACTGTCTACCTGACTTATCATTGAAATATCCATACCGTATGTAAGTGTGTTGCTATAACATATGTGGAACACCAGCATTATACATGGGTCTCAGTTCTTCTTACAACAAACTAACATGATTATATAAAGATAACATTATGCACCAAATTCTAACAAAGACAACCTATTTTTTTTAGCTTTTGTTAAGTTTTATGAATCAAAGGGACTAACAAATGGATAACTATTAACATACAAATTATTTTAGATGTCTGACAAAGTTAAACATCATTTCGATATACCTACTTTCGGTTTCCAACAGTCTTAAACAACATCGGCTAAATTTGAGCAAAACAGAAAAAAGAAAACATCTTAATTGGTCCACATTGTGAAAGCAAAGACAAAGAATTAAGCAAAATGAACTCATTTTTTCCATTCTTGCTTGATTCAGGAAATAATTTTGTACACTTAAATCCATTTGCACGAATCATTTTCTAATTAATACTACTAAATACTTCTGCAGAATCAGTATTTCATCTTTTGCTTCATTCAAAGTTCATGAACTTATTCAATTCAAATATAAAGGACTCTCGCACACTTTAAGCAAGAAAGGACCAAATAAATGGTAGATTTGCAGATCACTTGAAACAGTTGCATAAACCATTTACTAACACTACAAACGAAAGGCAATATCTCATTTAGAAAACAACCATGGTATAATAACATGCAAAAGATAAAACACAATTTCTTTAAATTCGTAAGAATACATTTTTGTGTGATTTTTTTCCCCTCAATTTTTCAATATTTTTTTTTTTTACAAAAATGCTGATGTAAATAACAGTAAAAATAGCCACTGACATGTTGCAGAACTAAACTTGAACAACAGGCTGCTAGGCCCAAGCACCTCACCAATGATTATGAAAATTACTGAATGGTTGCCATGAAGTTATGATTTTGATTGAGTATTCAATTTCTAACAACGGGTAATAACATTTAACATGATAAGAAAGTCATATAAATCACAAACAATTACATTTTTTTTCAAATTTAACTAGTATTTTATGCAAGATTATTGTGTGGAATCATTCCGAACAAATCAGCAGTTGAAATTATCAGATTTAGATCTGTAACTTATTTATTATGCCAATCTCTATTTGAAAAATTGCATGTCATTGGTTTTTCAAACAAAAAAATAGAGCAAGCAATAAGATCATATTATTTGATACATTACAATACTATAAATCATACTTTTTATATTTTACATAAACAGAAGGAAGACATTAAGGCAACCACCACTCATTCTTACAAAAAGGCTTTTTAACATGATGTTTTTGTTCAAAAAATTACATTTGCCTGTTCACTGACACTGCAATTTTCTTATTCCAAAAAGACAGAGCAGAGCCTTCAGCACAAAGAAGGGACACAACCCGTTATTCTTCTCTGAACACAAATTCACACAAGGTTAGCTCCCTTTAACAGAGCTCTCTTCAACAGAAATAAAAATTTGATTAAAACTTGTAATTTTTTTCTCTTCAAATTTTACAAATAACTTAAATAAAAATGCATATATACTACAGCAATATAGGCTACATATTTTACAAGTGTTTAACCACATATGAATACACTATTAAATATGTATCCGTTGCTTTGCACAATTGACATAGGAAGAAGAAAATGTACAAAAATATTCATATATGGTCATTTATATGAAATATATATTTCAGTAACCAACAACAGCGATGACAATGAGAATAAACATGCGCAATGGACAACAACATAACTGAGCAAGAATGAAAATATCTGGCTTGCTAGGCTGGCACATCATGCATTGTGCATGACCTAGATTGTATGGGGGAGTACAAAAAAAATGCATCTCAAAATAAAAACTGGTGCCTTAATGACCTATAAAGAGTTACAAATCACCGTTTGAAGGATAAATTAGTTCCTAGCCCACTAATGTATTTTCATGTCTACAGCTACACCTAAGGTTATTATGAAGATATATCTCATTGGTAAAAAAACAACAAGAAATAACAATTATGGCTCTGATGAATGCTTTGGATCTAACAATAAGTGACATAAAAATATGTCATTAACAAATAATTGAAATTCAATAGGCAAGTTTGTTTTGAATTTTAAAAAATAATATGACAAATAACAATAAAACAACTGAGAGTTTTTGCTCAAATTGCACTGGAATTTTGATAGTTACATTTTGTGCTGAATCAAACAAAAAATGTGAGGTGAAAAACATTCTCAATTAACTAATTTCTGACTGAGAAAATGGTTATCTATAGCCTTGGCAGAGGTCACTTGAACACATTGTTTCTTTTGCAAAGAACACGAGACATATTGGCAGTTTAATTTTGTATACAATGAACATGATTAAAACTGGTATATTTTGCAGGACTCAATTTACTAGTATAAGTTTTGTCTTCTGATCTGATGTAGTTTATTTCGTTAAAGCACCATTTACGGAAGGCACATAAAGGTTGATTGAAATATTGATTTTGATTTCAGTCTGCATTTTTCTTTTATTTAAGAGTTTTACTCAAGTATGCTGACTGTTATGTTGGATTCACGGCATTTCATGCATCAATAATTAAGTCTGATGTACAGAAAAGTACATGATGTTTATTTCATTTAACAGTAGAATAAGAAACCTGTTACTCCAAATAATAAACCTTTCACAACATATGAAGGATGATTTATGCAAGGCATAATTAGCACCCATGTGCGAATTGGTAATGATTAAATCCCTGAATGGTTAAAAAATAACAACGATGAGTGATCACGATGAATAATGTTGATGATTCAATCATTCGGTGATCAATCTATAAACAGATCAACATGTTTTGTTGATCATCATATGGTTCTCAAATAACCTCCAAATATCCCCGATGTCTCTCTCATTCACATTATATTTGTATGGTTAAGACAAAGGTTATAACTTCTATCCAAAGAAGGAATGTTTGGACAAGTTACTTCAGGCTTTTATTAGCTTTAACGTTTAATCTGATGTAAGAAAGAAATGGTTTTACAATGCCAATGTTTGCTATTTGATAGCTGTCAAGCTCTAACATGTCAATATTTATCAATTCCTGTTTGCTTACTTATGTTATTAAATTGTGAGCGTTTGCTACTCAATACAAAGAAAACCTAATCTAACAATCTGAAAAGTGAATGAGAAGGATTTCAAATCCTGATGGACAGAAAAAAATCTGAGCATCAATGAAAATAATGAACATATGGCACATTCAGTTTGGATTATAATAATTTCAACACAGTGTATCAAGCCGATCACATTATCAGACAAAGAACAAGACCGCACATGAACTTTTGTGACCTCTGCACCAGGCGACATGTTTATATTAAGAACAAAGAAAAAGGTTGCTATTTTTAGAGACTATGGGAGACAAGCCTAGCAAACTAACACACTACCCTGTGCTGCATAAAACATGGCGTGTATGGTTATATGAATCATTGGGAGTATTGGACAAAGAGAAACATCAACAAAGACCTGATTCATCAGCAAAAACCATTAAATATTAATCTCGCTGGAGTGACAGTGACACTGCTTAACAAAATAAGACCAGTAGTTTTTATCAAGTATAAATATTTTCAGATTTTTTAGCTTTAAATAGGATTATCTGATAAAATGACTATTTTTTAGGCCATTATTCTTCTGGGGCCATTCTTACTGAAAGTCTCAAATCCATGGTTAGACTCAGAAAAACATTTTTAATAAATTACAAAAAAAATCTTTATTTCCTTCATTTTACAAAAAGTAAGTGTGAATTATTTTCCTATTTTGAACAAAATAATGAGATTCAGCAATTTCATCAACAAAACTTAACTAGAAAGAAACAATAAATAAGTGATTAGCAAATTTGTCACCGAGAGTCTGAACTCAGACTTGAGACTGTTCGTAATCATGGCCCCTGATGTTCTCATCTTACTTCTAAACTAAATCATTAACATAACTTAAAGAATGACTGAAAAAAAGTGAATGCTGTTATGGATTTGTGTAGTCATGAAAACAAAGAATATCATTAAGTAAAATTGGAATACCTAGAGAAATGACTAATATTTGGATAATTCTCAGATATTGCCCGTCTGAGGTAGCAGAACATTTAAGTATTATGGTCCAGTTTAGATAATTACGCAATACACTTAACAGCAATTTAATAAATTATAATGATAAAGTAGAATAAACACAACAAAAAACAGACAAAAATAATAAAAACAAATAACTGCAAATGTTGAATGTACTAAGCTAGATACTGATTGTATTAACTAGATGAAGAAAAAACACAGGCCATAACCATTGAGAATTTAAACACCATGCAAAAAGTAAATTATAATTTATAATAATATTACGTAACAAAAACAAAGTCCAGAAAGATACAGTGGCAATTAAATAGAATAATATAAGCTGTGCATTTGCACAACAACAATATACAAACATCTATCACATTAATTATTACAAACTAAATTATTATAAAATAATCAACTTTGTTTATATATACTAACAAGTATGTTCGACTATATGTGTTAAACAATGACAGCTTCTGACTTGCGCACTCATCGGTCATAACAAAAGGCTAAAGCAAATTCATTCAGAAATACTGACCGCAAAATCCTATCAAATTTGCCACGACCCCCAAGAAATACTTTTAAAGGTCACTTGTATGCAAGGTAATTTAAAGATTGCCGTGGCAACCAGACAAAACAATCGCTAGCTTTTTAGACTTGACTAGTCACTGGCACCAGACTTTTACCTATCAACTAAAGCATATTTGTCAACTGCTCTGCATGAATTAGTACATTTCTTAGTAAAAAAAAATCCAACAAAAGCACATTTATAATGCATAAAACAACAAGATTAATATACACACAGCCAATTGAAGCTCTGAGCAGCATATGGTCTGTAGACTATCCAGTCTGGGTTTCCTCACTGCATGTACAAATGATGTGTTGGTGAATCATCACAATATCTATGAACACAGACACTGAATGTTTGGTAAATCACCTGATTTTTTTTTTGTATTCTGCTTAAGAAATGCAGACATCTTAATCAAATTCCCAAGCTAGGAATTTGTGCATATCTGTAAATGTAGAGACGATAGTCCTTGCTTGCAAGAACGACAGACCCATCATCCATCAGTGCAACATCAAAACACTGGGCATGCTTCACCTTGCTCTCCAGTGCGTTAATCAACTGACCGTCCTGCGTGAAAATGGTCAAGTTGAAGTTGTTGTGATTATCTGCGACTAGGATTTCACCCTGGCTGTTGATGCCAACACCAATAGGGTAGTTGGTGATGCCTTCCCCTCCAATCTGACGTAGGTACTGCCCTGTGTAGTTGAACACTTTCACACAGTGAGCTCTGTTGTCACTGATGAAGATCTCCTCTTTGTCATTCACAACAACACCGTTGGGAAACTCCAGATGCTTTGAGCAACCAAACTTTTGCAAGGTGTTGCCATACTGGTCGAAAATGATCACTCTCATCACCTTGCATTCAACGATGATGATCCTGCCTTTGTTGTCGATGGCAACCCCCCTGGGATGCTGCAGAATATTGGCCCCAAACTTTCTGACAAACTGCCCATACTGGTTGTAAACCTGTATTTGGTGTGTTGGACTTCGCTCTGTGACAATGATGTCACCGGAGGTTTTTACAGCAGCCACACGATTCGGGTACAGCAGCTGACCGTCACGTTTTCCACATTCACCAAACTGGAATTTAAACCGTCCCTCCTTGTCAAAGATCTGAATTCGATGATTATTGGTGTCAGCAACAACGATATCATTCTGAGCATTGACAGCTACACCACTTGGCTCTGTGAACTGGCCCTCCATAACGCCAAATTCCCCAAACTTGCAGTGGTAGATCATCTTTTGGCGTTTGATCTGAGACTTTGGTGGGTAAAGGTTGGTGGAGATGAGCTTGCTGGTAATGTCCATCAGTGGATAGCTGCTTGTGGAGAAAACATCAATACCATTCTGGAAAATGTCCAAGCCACCACTTGACCACTCCTTGTAAAGGTTGGTGTCACTGTTTGTTGTGAACGTATCGGCCGAAGGGAAAAGCAAGTTATTGGTGGAATCAAACTGACTGCTCGTGCTGAAATTGCTGGTGGACACAAAGTCTTTTGAATCTATTGTTGGTGGTTCAAACATGTGACCGTTCAGCTGTCCATTCATTTGCGTGTTGCTGAGTGATACCGGTGGTGGACTGATATTGTTGACAATTCCGGTAGGGCGAGCAATGGGCAGTTGAGGTTTTGCTATGATATGTGAAACATCGCTGGGTCCCTCACGAACATAGCCAAAAGTGTTCCTGACACCGGTCTGAATAGCCTGGAAGTTTGATATGAATTCAACATCACTGTAGCTATCATTGTCAACATCTGGTGAGAAGTTGAACAAGTTCTGGAAGCGTTGCTCTACAATATTCTTGAACATCAGAGCTTCAGGCATAGTTGCAAACTTCGTTATTTTGTCCACGAATTCAGTCCCAAGATAAAGTTTATCAATGTGTTCCTGAATTTTGTTACCAAGATTGTTGATTAGAAGTTGCTTGCTGTTAAAAGCTTGGTCAAGTTCCTTGAGCGCCTCGACTTTTCTTTCATCTAACATTGCTCGATAGAAGTTGTAGGTGTCATTAATGTCATTTTGGGCCTTATGAAACTGAACTTGCAACCGACTTGCAAGGTGGTCAATACTTTTCGAATTTGTCTTGAGTTCACCGACTTTCATTTTTGCATCTTGCTCAATCAAATGCATCTGAGCTATCTGCTTGTCTCCTGTGTCAGAGAGGAACTGACAGTCGTGACCTCGACCATGATCGAACACTGTGCACTCCTTGCATATTGGGATAGAACACGTTTTGCAGAAAAACTTCAGTTCTTCAGCCTTGTGTCTTGGGCAGTACAGTGGTTTTTCCATTTTGCCATTCTCCCTGTTGTTTTTCAGATCTGTGAGGCTTGTGACACGATGACCCTCGAAACAATGCATAAACTGGTGCGCCATCACGCAGTTAGCACACAGGAAGTTGGCACAGTCAAAGCACCTTGCAACTGCGTTTGTATCTTTACTCTTACATCCGGTACAGTGTAAGGCACTTGTGTCAAGCGCTGTTTTCTCCAGGAGGTTGCTCACAGCATAATCAGGCAAAAGCCCACTTAGGCCGTTGGCGTTGAGAAACGTGTCCTGATGACATTCTGGGCATGAGATCTTGTCCGGTATTTCCTGGGTTTTCTCCAAGCATGGCTGGCAGAATGTGTGAAAGCAACTTAATACTTTGGGTATGGAGTATGTTTCGTGGCACATGGTGCAGCGGAGGTTTGGGTTTCCTGGTGGGTCCATCTCGTTGTCTGAGGAGCTGGATGCCGTGGTTACGGTGTCGCTTTGCGAGGGAGTAGGGGAAGCCATATCTATGTCTGGTGAGTCTCTGTCTAATGATTCTGTAAGTAAACAAACAAAAACTGTTAGGACTCACATAATTTCATAAACTAAAATACACTGATCAAATAACCTACATGTCTACTTGAATAATAAATAACAATACCCACAAGAAATACACGGTCTTTTTTTATTTTATAGATGGCTTCTCCATTTGGTTTTTTTAAAATAACAGTTCATAAATCAATTTTAGTTTCAGAAAACAGACTGTCTGATTACTTATAGACCCATCATTTAATGAATTAATACTAGAGAACTTCATCTACTTAAAGATTCACACTATAACCATCACCCGGGAATATAGGACATTAACATACACAGAAATGTATCATAAATATTTGACATTCCATACATTTCTTCTATTATGTAAACATATTCAATATTTCATTCTCAACTAAATAAATGATACAAGGCTAGGCTAATAAAATCTGGCATACTAAACCCAATGATTGTGACATATTTTCTGCCACATGTGTATCTCGAGCAGTAGATACTACATAACTCATGGATAAACATGAAACTTCCTTCAAATCCACAAAGAAACTTGAAAACCACTTGATAAAACCTTTCTAAGACATGCGTCTATACAGCGCAATTTATACACCCATTACATATATATATTTTCTTAATATAACATAAAAATAAAGCTGAAATCTAGATGAACCCCATTTTTTAACAGTAAATATCTATATGTATACCAAATGAACTGCAGAAGATTTGTTTGTTTAATGTGATGACAAATCCCCACCGACAATATTTTTGTATATCAAATCTGATTTTCAGTACATTATGTTATGTACTTCTGCAGTACATTATATAAAGTGCTTCTGTAAAGGATAGTTGTATATAAACTTTACACCGAACAGTCAGAGACACTCCCTAATGAATCAGGTCGACCAATAACCAAACATACTTTTATAACAATGTGTAAATACACAGCACAGCCACTCCAAAAACTACACCTACAACCATTAGTTTAGTACAATAGGTAATATAAAGCTAACCTCGAAAAAGTGTGTCAATGTCTAAACTCCAGTAACAATCCCAGATGTCATTACAATCATGAGTACACGACTTGATTTCTTCAAAGTCTATATTATGAAGTTCCATAAGTTTTAAAACGCTAACTTCAAAGTCCATTTCTTGTCTTTCTGTGATGCAAATAATTTTACTTATTAAAGTTAGTATTTGTATTTAAATAATTTCACAACTGAGAAATATCCTATTTCAAGATAGTTTGTTTTAATTAATGAGGAAGATTCTGTCATACTAAAATTCTCATAAACCATGTTTTCATTTTATACCAAATTGCTCCAGCAAACAAAGAACAGGTGAGTTGAATAAACTCTTGGTCAGCCACTATCACTACTTCAATGTCAAGGAATTCCTAGTGATTGAATGCTTTTAAACTTCATATAAAGAGGTTAAATGACCTCAATGTACTGTTAACTTACTTACGACTGATGATTAAGACATGCTGATTTACAGCTACTTTGTATTAAACATCTCGAGATAATTGAGCCAGACCTTGCAAAAAGCAAAAACAACTTGTACAATTCTACAAAACTATGTGTACATAAAGAATGTCATGTTATCCACCAAGCTACATGTATTGACAAAACCGTATAAAACATTCTTAATGAACATTGAGCTGCAACATTGCACAAATGCAGCTTCCAGACTGTTACATGATTAGCAGCATCTAGCAGACAAGCCAGCATAAAATCCATCCTTGTCCGCCATGCCATTGTCTCTCCTTTATTATTTGAAACAGATAACGGACTCTTTTTACATTGCATTGTCAACTGACATTGAAATCCAACAAAGTGTGAAGGGTTTCAATTAACTATCATTAAAAATAGCATTAAATATATACATAGAAAATAAACCTAAATATTTACAAACTATAGATACGTTTGACAATGTGTATGACACAAAGTATAACATAGAGATGAATCACATCATAAGATTACTTCTTCAAGGAAAAGTTCATGAAGTTCAGGACAGGCATACAAGTTATCAAGGTGTTTTCACACAAATAGACAAAAATGCATTTATGATCACCTCCCGATAACCAGATAATAACAAAACAAGCCATTGTACACTTGAACACTGTGGAATACCATAAACAATACTAATTAATGTGAATATAAAATATAGCCATTTTTCTCTTTTCCTACATTGTAAATAAAAAGACAAAGTTCAATGACCAGCAAGGGCCGGAGGTTTTAGACATGATAAATGTTTGACTATCACCAATATAATAATAATGGCTTTCTAGGAGGGTCAGTGATCTCAAAACCCAATGTTTACCATGAGAGCTTGTATAACTATGTTATTATGTGAAACTGTGCTCGGAAAAAAACTGCAGCATAAATGAACTGATACCATTATACATTGTATTGCACCAGATTAGGGAGTATTTCCTTATTTCCACCTATACCTTAACTTCCATTTCAGAACCTTAACAAAGAATAATGCAATAAGTAGCCGACATATATGTATTACAGTGCTTTTCCCCACTTGTTGTGAATGGGGCCAGTGCTTTTAGAATAAGTGTATCTTCAAGAACATTAATATGATGCAGTATTTTTTTAGGCCTGATTTGGGGCCGAAATTCGGCCCCATTCCCCTCTCCAAAAAGTATATATTTTTCCCCTATTTCAGTAAAAAATTCCCCTCCCGACGATGTCAAAATCGTCCTCTAAAATAACTTTGCCGATCGTAATTACGGCACTTTTCAATACGGTAAACGCAGTTTGGCGCCGCATTTTACACGTAGTGATCATACATGCTAGTCTCCCTTGATTGATCAGTATCGTTCAATCGCTCGGAAAATTAATTATATTACGATTATACGAAAAAACAAGCATCTGTACAGTCTAGGCCAACTCATCCCGACCTCCACAGCCTATGTCGAAAGACTCTTCAGTCTTATGAATTCCCTCTGTACGCCTTCTAGGAATAAACTACAGGGCAACACACTTGACAGTCTTATAAGAATATGTATGAGAGTGCCAAAAGAACTGTCAGCAGGGGACATTGACAACATACTCAACCTTTACAATATGAAACAAAGAGATATTGCTTTGTAGATTGCTTTCACTTTCACTTTGATCTTGTTATGTATATGCATATGATCAATTTATTAAAGAGGAAGGCAAAGCTTTAATGATTTTTGCATTTATACATTTTCCCCTTTTTGCCCTTTTATGACGCGATTTTCCCCTCCTGACGGGCCCTGGCCCCATTCCCCTAAAAGTGAAAAAAAACACTGTGATGTTTTTGTATCTAAAAATATCGAAACAGTTTCGTTTAGCAGGATTGTGAATTTTGATTCAAATATTGCGAAAAAAGTATACTCCTTCGGATTGTGAATGGGGCAAAATTTCAACCCAAATTTTTATCGAAGAAACAACAACACTGTACTACACTGCTATTCACATTCATGTATAAGCAGCATCTTATTGGAAGCTAACCTTGAATATATGGTACAAAACAGTTGCTGCTCCCATTATTAAAATTAAACAACTTGTTCTTCAAGCTTGTGTAAAGACATCACAAGATCCATGTCAATAAATATAGTAGTAAAACTGTTTCATAACAATATATTTATATATATATAACTAGACAAACTGTCTTACAACAACAAAGAACATCTCCTCTCATTTAATATGTTCATTTTGTGTTCATCAGTCAGAAACAGCAGCCAACAAAGATAACCCTGCTACTCCTGTGATGGTGTCAAGTTTCCAGGGTGTCGTGTTACTGATAGTTTACCGAGTTTTTCACAAATGTACAGTCATGAGGGTCACTGGTTCTTACATTTGAGAACACAGCAAGTTTATTGTTTACAGAGAAATGTAGGGAAACTGAGCTATAATGGTAACATATCTTAAACCAATTGTGCAGTCAGTTTAAACAAATCATGAAGATGGTTACACTACACTTTGTTCATGTACAAAAAGTACCAACCAAGACCAAAGGTTTTCATAACAAAGAAACTTTTGAGTTCCAGTAATGCAGAAAATAATAACCCACATCATGACAAAATTAAATAACATATCCGGAGAGGAATTGTGAAAATGCCTCAATTGAATATCCGAAACTACCAAAAAATCAATGATTTCAAGAGCAAACAAAGAAAATTTGAGCTGTTTATGAATAATGAAAATGATCATGAAAACGACAAGAGTTAAGCCTTGCCATCTGGTAGTGTGATCGCAAGGGAAAACACTACATTTATTCTGCCTGGATAAAGAAAAATTGACAGACAACGAAGCATGAGATGTGATGTATGGTGAAAGTGGAGAATAAAATAGCCATTTATGTTGTGGGGACTGAACAAAACTGAAAAACACAGTGACACTCTTGTTATACCTGTGCATGTTATAACAAAGAAGCCCCCATTACAAGAGGGATTTTATCTTAAAAGTCTATATAACATCAATTCAATTCATGCAGAATGAATGCAGAAATAACATTAACATGTATCATTTCAGACCATATAACATTAAAATTACAGTTTGGTACCTCTCTGTTTTAAATATTAACCAATCAAAACCTTTCCCTTTCTTTTTATTTACAGCATCTGATTGGTCCAAATTCTAGGTCAAAAGCCAAAGTATACATCTCAGGCAATTATTTTTTAAACATTCCAAGTATTCAAAACAGATTGACCAAAAATGCAATAAGTCTAATTTTTATGGCTTTTTCTTTGATCAGGTGGGCATAGGTCAACACAATAATCTTCAACAAGGTATTTGTGAAAGAATTAGCAGCTAATCTCTACTGCAAAATAAACAAAGTGTCACTGGTAACATTTAGAGTAGCCCCAGTTATCAAACATCCATAAACCCTGTAAATAAATGGCTTTAATGAGAACCAGTAAAACTTTGTTTCAGGGTATATTCAACGAATATTAAACGTCTGATCCCGATTAAAAAATAAAAGCTGATCTATGACTGCTTTATACATTTCCTCATTAATATGAGTATATTCTGTATTATTCAATGAAACTGTTTAGCTTCAAGCAAGAAATTAACATAATGTTGTCAACAAGTTTTTTTGTATCTAGAAATGGAAAGAAAAATTTGGATATCCTAAAATTACTTGTATCACGAACACCAACATAATTTCAAGAAAAACACAGACAAGAACCAAGATGTTTTTGCCCGACATGATTGCAGACAATGTTATAGCATTGCAATGCTAGATTCACTGCATGCAGCTAGGTCCATTACTTCACTTCAAATCCTGATTTTCTCTAACCAGACAAGTAAATACAGAAATATGCTGTAGTTATATAATGTGCAATCTGTTCATGCTTTTCTGGAGATAGTTCTTATACACAGGACAATAACAACAAATTTCGAACATTTGACACATTATCATGCAGGAGGCCTTAAAATGAAAACACTAAGTCTAATATAACAAATACAGTAGATTAAAAGGATATCACGACAATTAGCAGTGGTAAAAAATAACTGGTAAAATTGCCTTTGTAGGCTTGCTTAAATTCTCTATTTTATATAGCAGGGTTTGTTGAAATTTGTTGATGAAAAACAGTAGCAAACATATGGCTTCAAATGTTCATTCAAAAGCCTGCTTTCAATGACTGTACTAACCATCTAGTGAGTCAAGTAAGGTCCTTCCTAAATAACAACAATTAATTCTTAGGATGGGTCAAAACTAATAGATTTTAGCTGTCAGACTTCCTGAGCTCAATATAATGATGACTCTTGAAAATACTGGCCACTTTCCCTGGTACATAAATCATTATTGTTCTGTAATTATTTACTTAAGTTTCCTGCTATCTGTAGACACAAAATGTCAAGCTGACCAGCAGATAATAACACATTCAATGATAATCTTGACGACTGGAATTAATATGTTGAATACCTAAAGGAACATGACAACCATAATACTTAAATATCTGATACCTGAAAATCAATCAGGTATCTTGAAACTAATAGGATATGGTCAAGAAAGTCTATGATAGGAACAGTTTAGTAGGCAACATAAGAAGCTAGCCAATAGTCTTTCTAATTACTATTTCAAAATGTGCACGCTCCATCAGTGCGCTGAATTATTTATAATTATATATCGACTAGAAAACATGTATTTATAAAATTTATAAAAGCAGGCCTGATTACTCAACTACATGTAAGTAGTTCTAATAATTATGGGAATGTCATTTTTCTCCAGGCTAAATATTACTTAAGAATGTTTAAATTTCAGAATAACTGTATTTGCCTCCGCAAACATAAAATTCTTTGGTCATTAATTGAACTCCTCCGTGATCAAAAAGCTATCATCTGTATCCAGTAACCCGTTATATTGCTGAAGCAATAAAACACAAAATTAACATTTATATTTAATAACTCAGCTTCTCCTTACAAAGAAATGGAATATCTTTGTGTCTGGGACACAGCCTGTGCCTAGTAGGACACAGCAGTTATAAAAGAACTAACTTCTCAGTTAACAAGAAATGAAAGTTGATGCATTCTGCACCTTTTCCCCAGACTTCATTCCCAGATCAATTGCCTGCAGCTTGTACTCAGGGGCTCAATGTAAAACGCTAAGGAGCCAATTTATTCATACAAGAGCAAATACATATAAAGCACTACAAATCTTTCATTTAAAGATGATTTTACTTTTTGAATTATAGGATTTTATATAAATACATTTGTTTAAAAAACGAGTAACTAAATGTGCATTTAATTCCACACAAATTTTGTATCGATTAGAAACTTGCCACAGAACATACCAGCTGATATAGTAATTAACTATCAATCTTAATTGTTAATTACAATTTTATTCAAACATTTCTTTAAATCAAGGCTGTGTAGTCAGCCAGAACCAAGAATCTAGCACATAGAAACCATGAGAGGTGTGAGACAGCACAGGGGCCGGCATCTGGCAACCATTTTCTGTGAACCATAAACACAGCTTTCAAGCTTCCTCTCAAAGAATACTCATATTAATAATGTGGCCGGCTTTACTCGAAAACTGAGATTATTTTATTTTCTAGTTTTCTGACAATTTTGATGTATCGATTACAAATAAAGAATTCACTATCAATGAGTGTTTAAGGACCCAACCACAGAAAAACCCAGATACCATTATAAAATTGTTATATCAAATACTAAATTTCATCCCCATGTTTAGTTTTGAACATGTCTACAGTGAAATCTAGATTTCAGTTTTATTCATAGAACAAGTGAGCTATCTGTTCTAACTCAAGCATGGTAACACAACTTCCATTCTCACTTTTAACAGGATTTTTATGTCTTTAAATTAAAAATTCACCAGAAAATACACTCAGCAGTTTTCATACTCAGACACATATATTTTGGTAATGTACTGGAATCACTACGTATAATCAAAACACATCGTAGTTTTTAATAGAACCTTGCACTCAACGTTCATATTGCAGCTTTGCAAATGTCAAAATCCAGTTATTAAAAACTGTTGTAATCATGTTAACCAATTATTAACAATTATGAAGAGCATACTTGAAACATAAGAGGTTTCATTGCACTCTGACCACACAGTAATGAAACAGCTGATGAAAGCGGTTTCCATTGCGGAGCGACTCTCAGGTTCAGAATATAAGGGTAGTCCCTTGAACAATACCAACACAAAGGATATATACATGTAAACAACCAAACAATCATAATAACATAAACCCTCTTCCAGAAGAATAAACATTGCCTAAACATGTTCTGTTTCTATTGCTTATCACCATGCAAAATCTCTGAAATCTCAAAATCTTCACTTCAGATCTACACATGGGCAATTTTGCACAAAAACGCCTTGAAATGGGATACTGTAACGCCAGCCGAGTCTGCCAGTGTTTAACTCATTACACCCTGTTGACTCCATAATCACCTCAAATTATCTCTAAAAAAAATGGATAAGATCAATAAAAGGGCAAATAACAATAGCATTGTCTAAATTATTTTACAGTGAAAAATCACATATTAGAACCATTTTGCTTATCATTGTGCCACAATTAAAAAAATAAAAACTTATTTTTTCTTTTCACAATTACAGAAAAATGTTAATCATTTTAATATAGTAAATTGCAAAAGCATTTACACCAACACTCGACTATTGTTTATCATTTCAAAAAAAGGAATATCTTTACATTTATTTAAGTGTTTTTGGTCATTGCTATACATGTGCATATATTCTCTGTACAACATTTCATATGAATATATCTTAACAGTTTTTGTTCAAGAAACTGACAACCTAAAATGGTGGGATGCTATTTTTTTTACTTTCATTTCAAGCAGACTTTGAATTTGATATGCAAACCAGAACAAGACATGAAATGATAATACAATTGACAGACAATATAACATGTATACAAATATCCTGTACTAAACTTATGTTTTAATTCTAGCCAAGAAAATTGCATGAAATGGCAACAATCTCAACAGAAAAAATATTTGAAAGCCTTGAAATAATGAAGTGATCCAACATTTAAACAGCCGAATAGTTGGCTCAACTTAATATATTTAGGATGAACATCGATTTTTAAATCACATAATAATTTATGAGCAGATAGGTCACAGTACAAGGTTGTGTCACAAAATACTGAAATAAACAAATCTTGACCCCCTGAACATTATATAATTTGCACATGCGTACATGTATGCCAATAAAGGCTGAAGTGATCGCGCTCATTGGTGGCAACATCGAGGTGGTAACCATACAGACAAACAGTATCAGACTCTGGATTAGAGGGTCCAAAATTAGTGCCTTCAATAGAAACTCATTGATAGTAATTAGGGCGTGGTATTACACAGGATTGGTAAATGGTTCTAATAAATACAGTAGATTTTAAAACTAGATTTACGATTGTCACTATATAAAAGCTCTTCAGAACTTGTTACCTTTTCAGTATTGCCATACATTTAGTAAGCCGCAAAGCGTATCATTAAAATTTTGGTTCATAAGTACACATCAAATTATCTGTGCCTAATTTGGCATTCTTGGTACGTGTACACATATATTTTTATAACAAATATGATTTTATATGCAATACTTTGCCATATTACACAGGCATTTTCCTTGAGGTCTAGAACAATTGTTAATACTAGTTATATAATCTGTTTTCTTTTATGAACAAATATAATGCAATATTGAATAAAATAATGTTGAAGTGGACCAGATTGATTCATACCAGGCGAAATGACATGGACTGATGGAAATTATTCTTACCGATCATATCAAAATTTTATAATTATTTCATTAACGTTGAAAATAATAATACAGCAATGAGCATTCTTTCTTCATCATACTTTTCTCAATTTGATTTTACATAATTACCTGCATATCCCTTTTTCATGACAATCATAAACAAAAATTATTTCCTAGCAACAAAACAAGTGTGTCACATCACAATATTTTTATTCCAATGAGCCTGACAATGATCAACACAAAGACTGTGATGATAGAATGAGTCAGAATATTGTAAAACAGTCAGAGATGAATCACTTCTAGTCTTGGTTACTGTACAAAATCATTGATTTCCTAAATCAAAAATATGAATAGGAGAAACAAGAAGATGGTTATGACAACTATTTGAACTAAATCATATACATATATAACTTTTAAAAAGGAGAATACTACTGTTGTAAACAAAGAGAGCGCAAATTGACTAATACACTTTTGTGTGTTTCAACCAATCAAATCCCTCGACAGAACTAGACCTATGCATGGTCTTGTCTACATTGTAAATTGGATAAAAATGTTAAATTTTCTTGAAAAGCATGAAATGTCTCGCGACAATGAAAATGCCTTTTGATACCTGGAGATACTGTTTTCATATGTGCTAAATACTAACGAGGAAGCATGCTTTTAAGTTGTGTTTTGCGCATTGACAACATTTTCTCTAAACGAAAACAACGCCATTTGAAATGAAAGAACCAGCACCGCCAAAATTTTAGAGATCAACACCAAATGCTGATAGATCGTAATGTTTGATACCGAAATACAGAAGAAACAATGCTTAATTAAACGGTTTATGACTAATGAAATGACAACACTTACTTATAAAGTTTGCAGTGATGATTAAATTTCCTTCGGAAGACATGTGCTAGCGTCCCGCCATGACAAAGAACACTTTGCCTCGTTTTGGAAATGAATACCTAATTGCATTAATTAGGTTGGAAGCGCCACCTATTTCGCGCACCTTGCGGACTGACAACAATTCACGAGGCCCGGCAAGTTTGAAATAACCGAGGAAACTGTCTCTCCGATTACAACTCAATTATATAATGAATGCATAACTTCCACGTTAAGGAATGAACTAAATCTTTTAAATAACGGCATACTAACCCACGTATCTTGGGTAAATTTTGACTGAATGTTTTTTATTATATAAATCCGGGACCAATAACTTAAATCCTGCTCGCAGTTAATATTCGTGCCTGGTTGTATTATATTATAGTCATGTTGTCCATTTCCATTCACATACGTTGCAATACATTAAAATTGGACGATAATATCATTGTTTTGAAATAAAGAAAATCACAGTTCTTTTAAGTTTCAACTTATAATTATCACATTAGGCCTAAAAAAATATGACCGTTTCGGGTAACCCGACCCTACCTATAAAAATGCGCCGACCCTAACTATTTTTTTCCGTTTCTGAGCAAAAAAAATATTCGTTAGCGAATAGAGAGTTACGAAGGGCGGATAAATGCAGATTTTAATCAGAATTATTGTTTATATGATAAAACAAAGTCAGGCAATGACAGCAATGTAGGAAAGACCGCCATGTGCAAGAAAACACTCTGAACTTACGACAGATTTTGAAAAAAAAAAAAAAAAATCCCGACCTACCCTACCTAGAAATTTTGGGAAGGTTACCCTAAACAAACAATTTTTTTCATTTTTTTTTTGGCCTTACATATATATTTTCGAAATTTATATAAAGAAGGAAAGACCGCCCTCTCTAGAGCATGTCTTAATCGAGGCACGATATTTTCATCGCAGAGAGTCCCGTGTCCTCTATGCTACGTGCATGGGCGCACCATTAATCTAAGAATTCTGCGCTGTTGAAAGACAATATATAGCCGATTACTTGTAAACATAACATATCGTTATGTAAGGTATGGATACAGGGGCGATCAAGATTTGGCGCTGGAGAATGTTTAATTGCACTGGTGTCACAGTAGGTGCCAATTTCCTGCATCGGCGTAGCTCCAATAGGCACGGTAGGCCCGGGCCTACACTTCTTTTCCAAAAATGAAAAATACAAAACGTCCAAATCTGCAATAATAACTGAAAGGTAAGGGGTGACAGCTTAATTAACATTCAAGTGAACACTACATGTTAACTAAGCATGTTTTTTCTAATAAGTTTTGTATTTCAGTCCTGTTATTGTACATCATAAGCAAGACAACAATAAAGTTTAGTGAAGTGCAATATAATTTTACTCCAGATATAAGCTAAAACGCACCATATTCGATCTGGAGTAAAAACAAATCCCGGGGGAGGTCCCCCAAACCCCCCTACCAAGTGGGCCTATACTTTTTAATAGGCAAAGCTACGCCCCTGTCCTGTGTATTCGTTTATTGGCTCAGTGCCATTTAGGGTCCACTAATATAATAAAACATCCCAAACTGCACAGCAGGATACTCAGATTGGAGATCTGATAAGACAATTTGGCAATAAGATTAAGGTCAATTAACAGAGGTTGTGTACAAATACACGTTTTGGTGGGAGTGGGGGGAGGGGGGGGGGGTCACTCATAGAAGGCTTAAACTAAGCATTTAAGGGTGCCATCTTTCGGCGTCTAGTTAAATCATATTTTATTGTTATTTTCTGTCAGCAGTATAAATAACATACAATCGACCGTTTGGCGTGCCTCCTTCCTTTAAAAGATGGCATTCATTATGCAGTAGAATTAATGCCAACCTCATCACAGTATTACGCTTTCTCTGTCCATTTTTTGTTAATTTCTAGGTAAAACATGATCAACCACTATACCAAAACTCAGGACTGTAGGACGGCGAGCATTCTCTACCAGTACAATTGTCTAAGCGGGCTGACGCAATGTTTGATACGATCTTGTTTTGAAACAAAATGACGGGATTATTTAGAAAAGTACCGATTTTATTTTGAAATGTTTATGAGTCTAGTATGTGTCGAAAACCATGTCTTTCGATCGGCACCTTAGTTTGGTATTATAACATTAACGATAAAATAGTTATTGTAGCAATATTTACAAATGAACAGGTTGATTTTAACCACACGTTTACGTATTTTTTGCGCAAATATGGCATTTCTGTGTATGTTGTTGTGCTTGCATGTATGTATGCCTTTTTTCCAATCTTGATGGTTATAACTCGACAGTACATATTTCCTGGTCGATCGTTTGTGGTTCAACACCCCCCCCCCCGGCTTTTGTTCGCTGCAAGAAGTTTACGCACATTTTGGTGCGACTGCAAACATTTGACCACTGCCTACTTTTAAGAACAGAACGGAACATAACATTTATTGTTAACTTAAACATATAGAGTTCATCGTTATTACAATAACATAAGCACGTGGCATGGCAATAATTCGGACCCGCAATAATTGATAAATGCGAGAGTGCATAGACATATATAGATATATCAATGGTTTTAACATGCTAAAAGCAATAAAGTTAAGCATTATTATTCAAAGCGTTATATCGGAACTTAAAAGCATGCTTGCAATACAACGTTGGTTTTCGTAGACATGCAGTATTTTCAGAGTTTAATAATTGAATAAATTTAAACATACTTGGTCTTGCATAGTAGAATTTATGTATGTATTTTTTCCTAATATCATAATATTATGTACAAATCAAAACAAAGTGATATTCGTCTGCAATGTCATTATGAATACATAAACACATTTACGTTCATTTCTTTCAATATTTACACTTACATTTGGAAGGACAATCTTAACCTAGCAATAGTATTCCTAAGTATATAGCTATACACTTTATCTACATACAATGGCATATGAATAGTAGTTTTAGTTTTCTGTATAACAGTAGTGAACTCAATAAGTCTATATCATTTTCCAATATCCATTAAAGGAGTCGATTAATTTTGTCCTAAACCGTCGGCATAGGAATAAAATGATATTATTAGACTCCGAATACAACCAAACTTCATTGAATCCTGCATTATGTAACATAGAGCGTACATTTAAACACCATTTATTTGAATTTGCGTTATTTGCTGCATCGTATCGAAGGCTTTGCAATGTATGGTATTAAATACATTTGTCTCTTTTAAACTGATAAAGGAAATATCGCCCTAGTTCACCATATGTTGCAGAGTTACTAGTGCCTATTCTTACACCAAGAAGTCTTTCAGAAAATTTCTACGAATCCTTCTATATTTTCAGCTGTACAGAAGCCCCATACTTCACAAGAATAACACAAAATTGATGACACAAATTATTCGAATAAACCAAACATAATTTTAACAGGAATTTCTTTCCCCCTAGTTATCCCATAGCATTAGGCCCTTTATCTGCTAATGTCTTCGCTTGGCATAACAATACCAAGATAGTTAAAGATTGAACCTTCTCTATCAAATCATTACTATAGTAAACATTTACATTTTCATTGTTATTGCCTCCCTTTTAATACTTTTTTTGGTTTATTGACTTTAACCTTGAGTTTCCACTTTTCACAATATGCATGTAAATTATTCAAAGATCTTTGAAGACCTTCAACAGTATCAGAATATATTACAGCATCATCTGCAAACAATAACAAATACATTGAAAGTTGGTCTAATGTTAAAGCTGCATCGTTAGTTTCACTTAAGTATAGTTCTATATCATTAAAGAGTGCATGTGTGCTCGACCGGCCATGTAGTACGGAGTAAATTAACTTTATACTACTGACTAACGGAAAAAATATGAGTTGACGATATACCATAGTTAATTGGTAATAGAACTAAAATTATTCAAGTACATCGTATCAGTGTGTGTATACCACGTGATAAATTACGTCATATATGCTACGTCGGAAGGCAACATTTTGCTTAAAATAAAGACTTAAATCAAAGATAACTTTTCTTTTACTACATCATTTTAAATGACATAACAAAGGGCAGTCTATGTCGCTTAAAGAGCCCCGCATTCCTTTAATAACCGAAGTTTCATATGGTGATTAGTTTTATCATTCACTTCGACAAACCTGTTTACAAATTAATGTTTTGACAGTGCTCCGTCAGACGGCCGTTTTGTGAAAAGGTTTGTCGAAGTGTTTTAAGAAACTAAACTCTCAGTCAAACTCTGGTAAACGACTGAAGGCAGGGCTCCGTAAGCGGCATAGACTGCACTATGTTTCATTTAAAATGGTGAAAAAATAGTAAAGTTATTTTTGTTTAATGTCTTCATTCGAAGCAAAATATTGCGTTCCGACGTAGCATTTATGACGCAATTTATCACGTGGTACACACACACTGCGTATGTCGATTACGTAATTTTCTGTTCAAAACTGATAACCATTCACAACATTGCATATATATTATCCATAACTATATATGCATAGATACTGCAACCTAACACCTATCCAAAGCATACTTTTAACCAAACAGTTAACTTTTCGGATAACTTTGACCAAGCCAAAAAAAATAATCGGTATTATGCAGTTTGCTGATGGTGTCGACCCTGCGAAGCCACAACTTCTTGGGTGAAATACACGCGGACGTCATATCCACCTAGTTTTGTGTCTTATAGTATACACCATGTATTTTTGCTGCTCAAATTAAGAACATATCAATTAATGTAGCGTTTTATTGAGTTGGATTATACCTATATCATATTGGCTAAGTGTAGCTCGTTGCGTAATTTACTCGCTCGTTGCCGTTTTGACTAATTTCAATGCTAAAAATGTATAGTTGGTCTAAGGGAAATAACTTTAATAAGAAATGTACCCCGGCCCGCTTGATTGTTGACCTTCATTTAAGGAACCAGAAAACCAATGCGCATGCGCAGTTATAATTTTGGTCTGTAATGGCGACATGTGCTCTGTGATACTTGTTGTTATAATGTTTTGCCATATTTTCTATTGAAGAAGCCACGACCAGGGGTAACAACATCTGCATTCGTTTCCTATGATATACAAATATTATCCCAAACCTAAATATCTCATATTGTTATTGTGTACAGCTGCAAAACTGTAAATACAGCCCAGCAACGTGGCCATCTGATTGAACCAAACGTTGCGCAAGTTTCCAGGAAGGAATTTACAATGGCAGCCCATTTAAATAATATGACTTAATACACCATGCTGATCGAAACGTTTGTGTGAGGTAAATTGTGTTAAAAATTGTGTTTTTGAAACCATATCAGGGATTTTTGGGGCTGTAATCTGCTGGTTCAATTTGCACTGTCAAATGGCATAGCATTATCAAAAATAGCATACATTTGGTAACAAAATAATGTCTACAGCAATGACAAGTGTTCCCAAATCACAAACTGAAGACTTTCAGTCTTTGTCAGACGATAAAAACTCAGAAACACCTCATGTTGAAAATGTATGGATGAAGAGGTCGCTTGAAAAACAGTCGTCTTCTACCGAGGTCGCAAACCCTTCAAGTAATGCCGTAGAATCTACCGAAGAAGTAAAATCCCCTGAAAGTGATAAGCCTAGTGAAAACAATACGGACTCAGATTTCACTGAGGTAAAAAACAAAAAAGAGAAAAGGGAAAAAGATTTAAGAGAGGAAAGACATAGGGAAGAAAAATTCAAGCGAACAGAAAAAAGAGATTTAGAAAGAAAGGATTCGGATAAAAGAGAAAAGAAAGATATAGAAGAAAAAGATGAAAAGAAAAAAGAGGATGCTGTGAAAAAATTTGACAATGTTAATTTTGTAGAAGCACCATTGCCGAAGACTAATGCATGGGGTGTATCTAAGTCACCGGTGGTCAAAAGTCAAACAACAGAAACAGGTGATTAAAAGTTTTCTGAAATTCTTACACATAATCATTTTTATTTCAGCATTTTTTCATAATTAATTTCAGTGCAGCTGGTCAAGGAACTAACCTATGCATAACTTTGCAGGACATCAAGGGTCCCATGACTGTTCATGAGATTGGTCTTATGAATATGTAAGACATACTAACATATTATTACTTGGCTGTTGTTACAGAAACGTTAAGTATTTTTTATTTGGACAAGATTTAAATGAGTACAACTCAATTAGCAACTCGCATAATACTGTTGTGTGATGTTCTTTCTTCAAGTGAATGCTGATCAGACATCAGGAAGTCACTTTGACTGTTTATTTTATTCCTTACCCTTGCAGTTTTGCTATCAAAATGTTCTTGTCCAAAACCTAAACTTGTTTGAAAAAAGTAAGCATGTAAATCTTTTGTGCGATGGGCTATGCCCCTTCTACATAGCGTATATACTGCAGCACTCCACCTCAACGGTAGCCGGGTACCAGTTTTTCAGTATGACTACTCTTTCTTCCAGTTGGGTAGTCTGCAGTGCTACTCGATGTTTTACTAGTGTTTACTAAAAATGTTTTGATTTCACTAATTATACTATGGAATTTAAGCTAGTTATAAACCTCCTTTCCTGGCTATAACCACTGTGAGTTTCTGTACAGTAAGGTACTTCTGTACAGTAAGGTACAAGTTTTATTCTCAGAAAAGAAGTTGGCAATAATAAAGCTTTCTGATTGATTTGTTGACATTAGCGACTGTCACCTTTACTCCCACCTTTTTATTTGTAATTGAAAATTGAAAACTCTGTGTAGTAACTTTACAATTTATTATTTAATGTGGCAATACATTGAATGGGGCTACCAAATACCTGATCGGGCTACTAGATTTTTATGATAAAACGGACCAGTACATCAATACATAATCTGATAAGTATACATGCAGGGTTTGACATTAACTTCTTTGAAAACCTACAAGACCTGACATATACTGAACACGACCAAATTGTTCAACACATAATACCATACAAAAAATGGGTTAAAAAAAACAAACATATGAAGTCATAATTAGATTAACAGTACCATTACTTCTTATTCACAAATTGCAGCATTTGCATGCGTTTAGCATTAATTTAAGTGATTTCATAGATTTTGCTATAATATACCGATAAAATTAAGTTACTATGATACCTAAATGAAGTGCAATCAAGAGAACAACTATTAAAACAAGCTATCTTAACAAATTGCTGATCAATTAATTGTTCGACATATTGCTGTCGTCTGCTAAATCCAATGTAAACAAACAAGAAAAAAAGTACTATTTCGTCAACATTAACAAAGAGAGCATTAAGATGAAGAAATAAGCATGCTCATTGTGCTTTACCATGATTATTTCGACATAATATTTATTTGGCAAGTATGCGACCAAATGCCTTGATCTGAATACACCAAATCAAGGAACCTTGTCAAGGTTGGTATTAAATATAGTACATATGCATTAAACTTTTCAGAAAAGCGTAATAATTTTTACACATATTGTGCTTTTGATACCTTTGAAAACATAATTTCTACAAACTTTCAGAACCAAACAGGTTAGCTCAGCCTCCGACAAAGCTAGATCTGACCACCTATCCACTTGTGAATATCATTTGGACTCAACTTTAATGTCAAACCCTGGCATGTATGTAATGTTCTTATTGTAAAGGAAAAGTGTTATATATAAGGGAAAGATATATTGCCGCATTCTACAATACATCAATTTTTGAGGAATCTCCAAGAAAAAGGTAGTCAATAGTTAATGTTAATACATTTTAATGTATTTGACATTTCCAATTTTGTTTATTTCCTTCCAATTTTTTTACCTGCCCAGTCAGGCTGACCAGCTATTATTCTAAATTCCCAACTTGGATATTTTTTTCTAGGCAACGGGCTGTTTTCATGCCCTTCAATGCCCTAATAAACAACACGACAAAAAAGCTAGTAAATTCACACTGATGCATTGTGTTTACCTGGAAATAAACAGCAAGTATGAATACATTCGCAAAGCCAAGACTTTTATGTTGATATGACTAGGTGGTGCTTCAGTAAAACATGAAATGGTTACATTTAAACTGAGATGGATCAATGTATGTGAAAACTTTTTAAACATGCTGGACTTTTTTCCAACGTCTTTAAAGTCTTCGCTGGACATTTTCATGCTAAGTAGGATATTTTTCAGTAATCGTGTAATTTCTCAAATAAGTTGTATTGCATGATATAAATGTTGTACAATTATATCATAATGATATAATACTACTCATTGAGCTATAACACTTCAATTTGGAAGTAAAATAATGTATTTTCGTCTCATCTGAAATGTAACATTAATGGCTTAAAAACAAAAACAGTTTATTTTTAAAATAATTTGGAATTCGGATTTGGAATATAAACATCTGGTAAAAATGACAGTTGTCTAAAAGCTTCATACATGATGGATATTTCAACTTTAGATATAAGTTCACGTGGAACAGTTCTGTCCTCCACTTGCTGAAGATGATGGACAGTTTGAAAATCTACCAGCATTTACATGTTTTCAACTAGTTCAGGGAGTGTTTCAGATGCTATGTGTCGATTTTTTTGGGTCTTTTTGTGAGTGTTTTGTCATATTCTTGTCCTCTCACAATTGTCGAAGCCTCAATCACACCAACAATGCGCTCTTGTGACTGATTTCAATCATGACAGACTGGCTTCTGCTGAGACTGATGAGAATTTATCCAAATTTGGAATTAGGGTAAGATTGCCAATCCTTCAGTGCTATTTTTTTTTCCACTTGTAAGTGAGTGATCGGCAACATTTGGCAACCATTCACCTAAGTTTGGGCGATAGGCTTTAAACTGGTTGAGACTGATAGGTTGTGACTGGATGGGGACTGGTTGATGATAAGTTGATCGTTCACTGAGCAAAACATAATGCAAATTAGAACATGCTTTTCAGAGTCAATTCATTTCTCTGTTGTTGTCAAGATGTTAAGGGCTGAATAGTGCAATTCTCTGGGCGTGCAATGCTGCAGGTGTTGCCATGATGGTGAACAGACTCTGCACATGCAATGCCTCAGGTGTTGCCATGATGGTGAACAGACTCTGCACATGCAATGCCTCAGGTGTTGCCATAATGGTGAACAGACTCTGCACATGCAATGCCTCAGGTGTTGCCATGATGGTGAACAGACTCTGCACATGCAATGCCTCAGGTGTTGCCATGATGGTGAACAGACTCTGCACATGCAATGCCTCAGGTGTTTCCATGATGGTGAACAGACTCTGCGTATGCAATGCCTCAGGTGTTGCCATGATGCTGTACATACTGGGTGTGCAATGCTGCAGGTGTTTCCATGATGGTTTACGTACTGGGTGTAAAAAGCCTCAGGTGTTGTCATGATGGTGTACGGACTGGGCGTGCAATGCTGCAGGTGTTGCCATGATGTTGTTCAGACTGGCCATGCAATGCTGCAGATGATGGTGTATGTGTGGGTGTGCAATGATGCAGGTGTTGCCATGCTGGTGAACATACTCTGGGCATGCAATGCCTCAGGTATTGCCCTGATGGTGAACTGACTCTGTGCATGAATGTTGAAGGTGTTGCCAAGATGGCGTACAGACTGCGCACACAATGCTACAGGTGTTGCAATCATGGTGTACAGACTGCACATGAAATGCTGCAGGTGTTGCCAGGATGGTGAACAGACTGCACATAAAATGCTGCAGGTGTTGCCATGATGGTGTACAGACTCTGTGCGTGCAATTATGCAGGAGTAGCCATGATGGTGTACAGACTTTGTGCGTGCAATGCTGCAGGCGTTGGCACATTTGTGTACAGACTGCATGTGAAATGCTGCAGGTGTTGCCATGATGGTGTACTGACTCTGTGCATGCAATTATGCAGGAGTAGCCATGATGGTGTACAGACTTTGCTGGTGTGAAGACTGCATGTGAAATGCTGCAGGCGTTGCCATTTTTGTGAACAGGCACTGCAGCTCCAATGCTGCAGGTGTTGCCGTGATGGTGTATAGACTGCATGTGAAATACTGCAGGTCTTGCCATGATGGTGTACAGACTGCATGTGAAATGTTGCAGGCATTGCCATGATGGTGTTCGGACTGCATGTGAAATGCTGCAGGAGTGGACATGATTGTGAACAGGCACTGCAGCTGCAATGCTGCAGGCGTTGCCATGATGGTGTCTAGAGTGTATGTAAAATGCTGCAGGTCTTGCCATGATGGCATAGAGACTTTGATTTTGTTTTCTTACATTTAGGCAACAAAGTGATGAGTGGAAAGAATTGATATCTTAAATGTTGATGTGTATACCTGTGACCAAATGATGCTGTATACATAGACTGGGCTTTTTTTAATAAACAGTGACATATTTTTTACCTAATTGGGGCTGTACCTAACTGAGATCTTTAAGAAATGCACCTTACTCGGCTCTATGAATATTACAGTAAAATAATTGCAATGGTTTGATATCTTGAATCAGGATTTAAGCATTATCAACTTGTGGTCCTTGAGATCTGCAAAATGACCCATGCGCATCTATTTGGGTGTCTATAAGGACAAATATGGTAATTGAAGTCCCTTCAAATATTTCCATTGCTAGATAGGCTTCCTTGCTGAAAACTTACTATTTAAGCCAAATGTATTTTTCTGTCACCTTAAGTCACAAAACCACTCAGTTGTCTAATGTACGAGTCAAGCAATGGTGAAAAATCCTGCATGTGTTTACTCATAAGTTGGGTAACTCTTAAGATGATGGGTATGTCTCATTTACAAGTTATCTCCCATTTCTCACCTAGTTTGGCCGGGAGCACTTGTAAGTGTGGATGTCAGTGAAAACACCATATGGGACCTTGTAAGTGGTCACATGTGCTCTTGTATATGTAATTGCTAAGTTTCTTCGACATTACCTTTCGCAGGTAATAACATTTTAATTCTGTTGCTCCTTTGGACGGCTTTATATGGAGTTATAAAACTTCAAATGAATATGCTGTATCAGTTGAACATTTTATATGTATATATCGTTCGTGTTAAGGAAAGTTTAAATTAGAACAGTTGTCTATTTCAATTGATAAAACAATGTGGCTGCCTATGCAGAGTGGTTCGTTGTGGTGAACAGTTAACATAAAATGATTATGGTGTTAATGTCCTTGTGGTGTTTCTTAACGAACAATGTTTACATTAAATCAACAGGATATTGTCCACTGTGAATTATTAATTTAAAAAAACAACATGTGGTGCGATATTGTTGCAGGTAATGATTGTTCCAGTGAAATGTTTATGGTAGCATATGGTGCAATTAAGACATGCTTGTTTGCTAGGATTTAATTGTTATATAATTTTCATTTGTTTGTCAGGTTAATATGAAAAGTTATTCGAGGTTATAAAGGTTAATATTTTTTCTACTATAATGTTGAGCATAAGGCTAAACACTGACAGTTTCATTATCTGGGTTGTCGGCTTTAAGACACAGTGTTAACCTGACATGATGGTGTCATTTCAGCTACTGGCGACAAGTTTTGAATCTATCAGACAAGCTTTATGGCTGATAAGTGAGGTTTGGTTTTTTTGAGGTTCATGTATGCCAGTATCAGCAACAAGGGAGCAATTAAATTATAATTAGAATTTAACAGTAATCTTAATTGAAAATCAGCAGTCTGATCAAAATTCAATAAGATGATGCAATAAGCGTGTTAAAACTCCAGTCAAGCTTATTCCATTCCTTTAAAAATATGCTTTAAGTATTGGGCTCGAACAGGGGGAATTTGTTGCCCCTACAGATAAGATCCCTTAAGTTGAAAGTCATCCATGTTATTGTCACCTTAAACTGACGGCCTGTACGGCAGGTTATCTTTCAAAATACACATGATAAAGTGAAAGCATGACTTACTTGACCCACTCAGTTCAAATATAAATACTTAATACCATGGTTTTGCCTCTAGTACATTTCAACTCTATATAAAAATAACTTTAAACATAATGTCTTGTACATAAAAGCATGATACATGAAAGTACTTGTTAACCTGATAATGCTTTGGGCTTATATGCCAAACATTTGCCTGGAGGGTAAATAAACCAACTTAGGCTAATTTAATTACCTCTGGGGTACTTTTTGGATGCATTTATAAGGCAAATGAGAAAAAAAAATAGTTTTAATAAAACAACAAATAGTTTATGTTGAAAATTTCATTGGACATAATGATGAAGCTAATATTACTGAAGTATGATATCAGTATCTCCATTTAATAGTAGACTTATTCACTTTGCGATATTATGTTGCAGTCATTTCAGGGAAAATAAAGAAATTGGTGTCAAATGGTCACACTGTCAGAAAACATCAAAGCTTTGCATAATTATTCTTGTTGGCTTCATTCTAAGAAAAAATAAAATCAAGATGTGTTAAAAGTATCAGCTGAAATTGGAGTTTGATGGCTTTTAATTAATTGTTTTTGAAATTTAAGCACTCCATTTTGATAACATGAGGCTCAAATAAAAACCAAATAGCCAAACTTGAAAACAAAATAGCTTAATCAGACACAAACATGGTATTAAAAAAAAAGACAATAAATTAAGTTGCATTTAACATTTTCCTTCCTAAATATTTTGGTCTGTTCGTCAATGATTTACTGTAAAACCCTGCCAAAAACCCTACCCATAATCAATATTCATAGTGTTGGGCATTATATCAAGTAAAATATCTGTTACACAAAAATGCATGCTAAAATGCTGGTGCATTTAACTTGCAGTAACGACATTTTTCTGCAGAATGATTATCAAAAAGTATGTCTGCTACATGCTTGATTGTGTATTTATCATGATTGTGTATTTATCATGCAGCAACGACAAATCTTTTGCATTAAAATTATGCTGAAAGACATTTGGTTGTTGGCTAGGTGGCACTTTCTGTAACTCAATGTTATAATGCACTGTTGAAGTTCAATTAGTCCGTTAACTTCATAAAATATGATATTGTCTTTTTTACTGACATTTCAGTGTCATCTTATAATCATGTTGTCATTTATTTTAATTTACAATCCTATTATTAAAGCTGCACTCTTATAGATTGATGAATCATTGGTTATCCATCTGTACCAACCTGACCTATATCAGGGTATAGTTATCCATGTAGCATTTTCTTTGAACCGGGATTCTGTACCAACCTGACCTATATCAGGGTATAGTTATCCATGGATTCTGTACCAACCTGACCTATATCAGGGTATAGTTTTCCATGTAGCATTTTCTTTGAACCGGGATTCTGTACCAACCTGACCTATATCAGGGTATAGTTATCCATGTAGTATTTTCTTTGAACCGGGATTCTGTACCAACCTGACCTATATCAGGGTATAGTTATCCATGTAGCATTTTCTTTGAACCGGGATTCTGTACCAACCTGACCTATATCAGGGTATAGTTATCCATGTAGCATTTTCTTTGAACTGGGATTCTGTACCAACCTGACCTATATCAGGGTATAGTTATCCATGTAGCATTTTCTTTGAACCGGGATTCTGTACCAACCTGACCTATATCAGGGTATAGTTATCCATGTAGCATTTTCTTTGAACCGGGATTCTGTACCAACCTGACCTATATCAGGGTATATCACTAATGTAGAAAAAATTAATTATAAAATGGTCAAATTTTAACATGTTCACTTAAAAATGCACATTTTTTAGGAAATTACAGAAAAAATCCACACTACAACAAAAATAAAGTTAAGGGTCAGGGGGAAAACAACGGGTAGGTCCGTGGAGTGGAAACATTTTTTTTTATACACCATAAAAATCGTGAAACAAAGATTTATTTATTAAATTAAAATCCCCTAAGGCAATTGAAGTGTTATATCATGCATTTTTAAAGTGGAATATTGCAGTAGGTTTATTGACCTATTTAGATATACTCATAGATATTTAATATTGATAAAACTATTTTCCTTCCATATTTATTGTGTTACACGTAAGCTTTTGCTGGTACAAGTTTACATTAGATTGGAGTATGGTTATTAAGATATACATGCAACTTATGATTTTAAGTAATTGAATCAAAGCTTTCATGTAAGTAATATACGTGATCTACAATTTGTTATTCTTTGAATCGGCATTTTCTCTAAATGGTTGTTATAAAGTTTGTACTATTGGAAAAGTTTTGATGATACAATATTCTTGTCAGCCATTTAGTTGTGATATAATATTCTTGTCAGCCATTTAGTTGTGATATAATATTCTTGTCAGCCATTTAGTTGTGATATAATATTCTTGTCAGCCATTTAGTTGTGATATAATATTCTTGTCAGCCATTTAGTTGTGATATAATATTCTTGTCAGCCATTTAGTTGTTCGGTTATCAATGTTCTGAAATATATGCTGAAGCATTCATTGAGAATTCTATACTTCTTTCTGTCAATTGTTTGTGCAGTTATCTAACTGTCGTTGGTGACGAGGAATTCAGCATCAGCAATATTGTACATTCGCCAGACTAACAATGATGGCTACTTCAGTATTTAGGTTGAACAGATATTATGCCGAGGATCAATTTTGACTGGTTTCAAAGTTGAAACCTGTTGGCTCGATATCCTTGTTGGCTCGAACGTTATGTATAAGACTGATTTTTACTCTATTTAAACATTCCCGCTTGGCTCACATATTTGCGAGGCTAAAAGTATTTTGGCTGGGTTTTGGGATATCGAGCAAATGGGTTTGGACTGTATTTGAACAAATGTTCCATGAACAACCTCAACCAGGTTTATTCCAATTTTAAAGAAACACATCTTGTATACTTATAAAATTATATAAGTTTATATGAGCAACCATGAGAGGCTGTTATTTGTTGATTTCAATTGAGCCTTTTTTCTGTTTCAGCGACTCCGAATATTGTAAAGGTGGCAGACCCTAAGGTAGTGCCCGCTCCAGAGCTGCGGGATTCCAACATTATTAACAAGCCAGAAAAGGTACATGCCTGCATGCCTTAATCAAAGAGCATTTAAAAGATTAAATTTCTTACATAATATGTCTTTATTACAATCTTAATGAAATATGTGACTATAACTATACATTTAAATTATTATTTATTATTTATCTTAAAAACATAAATTTAATGTTTGGGATGATATGCCTCAGTTAGAAAGGTTTGTTAAGGATTGAGTGTAGAATCGTGTTTTGACAACATAGAAATATAAATTTTGCTTTTCTGTAAACAGGAGCAAGCTAACTTGAGTGAAGAGATCTGGCCTACATTGTCAGAAGTTTCTGAAGTTTCCTCTCCGACCCTAATGAAGCCGAAAACAGGCGGTGTAAAAGCCGCCCCAGCAGTTCCCGCCACTGCACCCAATGCACCGAGCCCCGTCATCAGTAACAGTAGCAACAACCAATCAAATAGTGACTCTGGTGGTGATGATTCATCAAAAGAGAACAAAGACAATAACTCATCAAACGATGAGGGAAATAAGACACCAAAAAGGAGAGGTAAATTCGGGTCATTTATATGCCTTATTTGTATATAGCTTGTCTGTTATATGAAGAAAACATGAGCAAGTTGTTTATGCTGAGATCATAGGCATAATCGTTGTAAAGCACTTTGTAGCAAACCGTTTAGAGTGCTGTTGTCAGTGCTTCGGTCCCAGTTGTACAATTAACTTGGGCTAAGAGTTGTAAAATAACCTTGGGCTATATATAACTGAATTTGTCTGTGATTTTTTTTAATGCAAATTTACTGCTTTCTTAAGGGTGTTTCCCCTTGCGAATAAAAATGTCCATTTTTCCCAAAATTTTATACATTTTTCCCAATTTGATAAATTTATGCAGATAATGTAAATGAATTAAAAAGCAATGAATTTCTTGAAATATAAACAAAATCTTGACAAGACTTACTCTTTCACAGCTTAATGTATGCATAAAAAAGTTAACATGTATATTTGCCATTATATAAGCCTATATTTTGGCCTTTTTTGTATTTTACCAAAAGCCAACTTTTTTCCAGAGTTGCAAGGCACAGGCTGTAAAAAAAAAATTCAACAGAAATCACAGAATGTATATGTCAATGTTCCTTTTTAAGTTTTGCTTTATCGATTAATACAACAAACTCATATACATCTGCATTGTAACAAAATGTCACAGTCTTGAACACAGAAGGCATTGTCGTATTAGTTGGTAAATTTACGAGTTGCATTTCTTGGAAAACATCTATTGTCAAATCTAAATGTTGATTTGATACAATCATGTTCACCATTTTTTATTTCCAACTAGATACATGGAAAAGTGATCAACATATTATCGTATAACATGTAATTAAGTCTTGTTGAACATATGTCAAGAAATTCGTACACAATTGAAGGTTATTTATGAAGACAGACTACTAAAATTGGCAAGTAACAGATCTGTATGTAGATGGGTTAAATTTAGAAATGTCGTAATATAAATTGGCTGTTAATTGATCAAAGATTAGAAAGTTTTGAAAACTTGCTGAAATCTAATGATTTTAATACTGTATGTATTTTGGCCACTGTGAATGTTTTAGCATGACTGCAACTTTGTTTTCTCAATTTAACTATTAGGTACCGTAGATATGGTAATATTCATGTTGTAATAATTATTTTAAGACTGTAAGGATAATATAGATCTATGTTGATGGGGTTTTTGTCCATGTTAGGGTATTGGATCCCAACCCTCTATTTTTGTAAGGAAATGAAGCTTTATACATTAAAAAAGGGAAAAGTATGGCATAGTTTGCTTCAGTGTTAGGGTATTGGAAACCAGCCCTTTATTTTTTTTGGGAAAGAAGCTTTATTTATTAAATAAGGGCAAAGTATGTATGCTACAGTTTCCCTCAGTTTTTAAGCATTGGGTCCCAGTCTTCTATTTGTGGTGGAAATGAAGCATAATACATTTAATAAGGGAAAAAGAACGCCACACTTTCAAACCAGATGTTCCTGAAAAACATCTTGTTGCGTAATGCGGTAAACAGATCCATTTGTCTGCACCATGTCAACATTTTCACTGATTGTATCTTTTGCAGGCAACAAGCAAAAGTGGGTCCCTATGAACATTGACCACAAGACTGGGCGTAATCGCAGGAGTAGGAGCGCTGGCCGTGCCCCACGGTCCAACCCCGGGGCTGAGAAGGCTGTCGACAGACAGAGGACCGAAAGAAAAAGATTAGGTAAAATTGTCTTTTCTGTTTAATGTTAATGACTCAGTTTGCAAGGGATGCAATTTGCTTGTTGTCTTGTGGGCTCACATAAGCATTTAGTATATTGATTGTCCATTTTCTGTTATACAGTGGCTGTTGTCAGTCTGAGATCTACAATTGTTGTAAATAGTGCTTCCTGGGCTTTTATGCCAATTTCAACTAAACTTCAGGAAAGGTCCATAGTAATAGGCTATCTCCTTTCAAAGATTTTCAAATAATTGTATTCTGTGTGAAACTCTTGTTGCCATTGAAATGGAATAAAAAAAAATGTATTTTGTCAGAAATTGATTGGCTAATTGAAGAACACCTTTTTTAGGACTTTTCTATTAGTGACCCCATTCCACAGTTATATTAGCTGTCAAGCTTAAAAAAAAGTACTTTTTGCATTTTTTTATAGCAGAGCCAATTGACATGACATTGAACCACCCTGGAATATGTAGACTGTCGTAGCTTTTAAACCAATAGAGAACTTTATTAGTCACATGAAGAACATGATAACATCAGACAAATAAGTGCACTTGGACTTGGATACAATCAATAATTTGGTTCAACAAGGAAGGTTATTAGCGTAGGTCGTCGTAATCCATTAAAAGCTATCTCTATTTTAAGAGATCTACTATAATCAACCCTGCAAGCAAAATGTCTTTATGTTTTGTAGGTTCGGAATCAGAAAACTGGCGAAGGGACATGCGACCTCCAAGTCCCCGAGGTGGTCATGTGCGACGAGGAGGTCGTGGTGCAGGAGGAATGAGGGGGCGGGGCAGAGGTGGCACCAGGGGTAGGGGAGGTCGGATTGATGCTGAGAGTCTCACCGGTGAGTACATGGCGTGTGAGGGTCATAGTGCATAAAGACGTGGGGGGCAGCTATAGGATAGGGGATGTGAGTACATAGCATGGTGTCAGCGTGGGGTCTAATGATTAAGAAATGGAATGGTGTTGACAGGGGAAGGTTAGTTTAGATAGATGCCATTACTCACTGGAAATAACATGGTGGAGTAGGGGTCACAGTGCAGAAAGGTTGAGAGACTGGTGCCGGAAAGGATGGGGGGACAAAGGTGGAGCCTTTGAAGTCTAACTGCTAGATGACAATTTAAGTGTCTCATAATTTGGGTTTTTTGTCCCTTGCTTTTAAAACTCCCATGTTATTTGTGAGTAAAAGCGGAAAATGGAAAACCAATCCTTGGAAAATGGAAAGAAAAAAAGAAAAAGCATTAAGATTGGATGTTCAGGGCTCAATATAATCTAAATTGGCAGACACATTTGAAAAACATTGTTGTAATGAGATATTATTGTAAAGAACATTAAAAAAGAAAAGCATATCTTCATTTTGACATTCACGCAAGTCATGATATTTATTACACTTAACATTTGTCTGACTAAGGTGTCACATAAACACTATAAATTGATTAAAACATTTAATTGCCTAATAACTGTTTAGTCCCTCAGGGATTAACATACACATTTATTCATATATATGTTTGTTACTTATAGGTCCCAACATGCATTATGCGACAGAGTTCGACCCCAATGTGTTTGCAAACCCCTCCCAGGGCCAGATTTTCTTCAGTATGCCCTTCCTGGATGATAAAGCTGTCAAAGACTACGTCAAAAAACAAATGTATGTACATGTAGAGACTGTGTTTGATAAGGATAAAGCTTCAATTTTCTATGCCATGTTTTCAAATAATTTACTACACTTCATTATAGTTGATTTTAAATAGCATTTGTGTGTGGCGAACGAAACCATTAATTGACTTAAATGTCACATGTCGGTTTTGCATTTGGGGAACTGCTACTTGAAGCCAGTGCTGAGACTTAGTTTCAGGAGAGAAAAAAATAGTTTTCAAGGCAGACTTACAGCCTTCTTTTTATGTTCGCTAACATGAAGATAATGTTGGTGGTTAGAAACATTTTCCTATATCCAACACATGCTACTGATGATATTTAATGTCTGGACATATATAGTAACAGAACATGGCCAGCTGTTGTTCAATTACTGACAGATGAATGGACACATGTCTGGGGGATGGACAAATGAATTATCCCACACACTGACATATATACATTTATCATACCGAGCCACTCAGACTTTTCCAATAGACATTTCACCCCAGGCCTAAAAAACACATTTTGTTTGGGTTTCCAGACTTGTAAAAAAAAAAAGGATTTTTTTTTTTTTTAAATTTAAGTTGTTTTGATATGTGGTATAAAACCTTGAATGCTTCATACAGAAGATTACTTTAACACCATTGTCCAATGATGAATATAACATTCTTATATAAAGCCTACCTACCCTACCTATTTTTGAAAAGGATGTAACCCTAACCAAACCAATTTTTAGGCCCCATTGGTTTAGTGGTAAGTGTCAGACTTTTTTGAAGACCTTGCAGACATTTATAGGATAGTCAGTTTTGAAAACTGGATACATTTTACCAGACAGTACCAAGGTTGACCAGACTGAAATGATGTTCATACTTTTTACGAGCTATTTAAGTCCGAATGACTCAAGTCTTGCCAAGTAGCAGAAATATGCAGAAGACTTGTCAAATTGATGGGTTATTTCCCTCCTTTAGAGTAATTGAATTCAAACTATTGTTTGTGAGAGCAGTAAAAATATATTGGGATCCCTGCAGGCCTTGAATTAAGCACTAGCACACTCGCAAAATGCGAGTGGAATTGGAAAATGCGAGTTGAGTTTTAAGGTGCTTGCAAAATTTTGTGAGTAAAAACTCTTACAAAAATAGCAACTTCCAATTTGCATGCTTTCTTTTTTCTCATAAACACTCATAAAGCGCACATTTTAGAGTGGTTTTTCGTGTTCAGATTTTAGAGGGCAGTATTTGGCTAAAGTCATCAATTTTGATGCACAGTCCATCATCATGACAAGCAATATTTAAAATCGACAACAGCTGATGGCAATGGTCATCATCAAACTAATCTGATATAAAAGCCAAAATAAAATAAGACCTTCTTTTAAAACTAACTTAATGGAAAAAGAAACTTCACATAAATTTAACCTTCAATACAGACGATGATGGAAACGTCTGCAGGATAATTTCTGCAAACTGGTATCAGACTTAATCAATATGTTTTCTTTGTTTTGATGCACAGTCCATCAGGGAAGGACTTGAATTAAAGCACAGTAAATCTAATGGCCTTTGATTACATAACATTTTCCTAACAAAAACAAAGGAGTGAACAAGAATATCATGAGACAGCTTCAGATTTAGGGAGTAGGCATTTTCAGCACTTGCAAAAATTTGCTAGTACAATTTTTTTTCCAAATTCAAGTCCTTTCCTGTAATAAACTATGTTGTTTACCTACATTTATTTGCCTTATGTGATTGATATGTGGATACGTCCTGATGCATTTCGATTTTATAAACATGTAGCTTACTTTGAGCTTCAATTCATTTCGAGCTTGTATGATGTTTTTTTTTGTTTGGTTTTCAAAAAAGAAAACGTTGAAGGTTATATCATGTCTATTATGTGGACTTATGTAATCTTGGCTATATAATTGTGCCCCTTTGGCCTTCACCCACTATAATCACTGAAAACAGTTTGCATTTCATGTATTGCGCCATTGTAAAAAAGTTGCCAAGGGAACGGTGCCCTTTTTCACTACAGCCAATTTATACACATTTTTCTTGCTTATATTGAATGTTTTCAACCATTTTAGTGAGTACTACTTCAGTGAGGAAAATCTTCAGCGGGACTTTTTCCTTCGTCGTAAGATGCAGAAAGGAGGCTGGATCCCCATCAGTCTGATAGCTAGCTTCCACAGAGTACAGGCCCTCACACAGAATGTGGCTCTAATTGTTGAGGTATGGTAGAAAAGTTTCAAGTGCAAAGTTCAAATATATGTGTTTTTGATGCACAAGGGAGGCTTGGTCGATTTAGTTTGATAGCCAGCTTTTAAAGCTGCACTCTCACAGATTGAACGTTTTGACAACTTTTTTTTGTCACCTGAAAAGACGACATATAGAGGTTACTTTTGTCGGCGGCGGCGTCCGCGTCCCATTTTCGCTTGTCCGGGTTATATCTCCTAAACTATAAGCGGTATCAACTTGAAATTTCATATGTATAGATCTAATTGAGGGCAAGTGCAGTGCACAAGAACTGTTACTCTTGCTTCCATATTTTATTGCCCTTTGTTATTTTTCATGCTTAAAGTTTTGTCCGGGGCATATCTTGTAGAACATAAGAGTTATCAACTTGAAACTTCATATGTAGATAGATCTCATGGTAGATAGATCTCATGGAGGGCAAGTGCAGTGCACAATAACAGTAACTGCTTAAAGAACATCTCCTCTGAAACTACCTGGCCAAATTCAATGAAACTTGACAGGAAGCTTCCTTGGGTGTCCCTCTACAAAAATACAACAAGGGGTTACGATTGATTAACAACAACAACAACAAAATGGCCGACTTCCTGTTTTGCTTTAACGTTGTTACCTTCAGTTCAAATGCCACCTACACTTGAAAGTTAAATTGCAACATCATTGTCTATAAATGAATAAAATGCCAATCTAACAGCTATAATGTGGACAGTAAATAATTCGTCAGGCGACACATCCGACTCACGAGTTCTAGTTTTTTGGAACGAGCGAATTTTTGCGAAAATCCATGGAAACAAGTTATATAAGACTGCTGACAAAAATAAGATGGCGGATTTTTATATTTAAGTTCAAAAATTGATGTTTTATGCATTTTTCTTAAACCGTTAGTAACGGTTTAAGCCATAAAACATTATTTTTCGAACGGAAATATGAAAACCTACCATCTGAGTTTTTGTCAGCAATCTTGTATTATTGGTTTGCAGATATTTACGCAAAAATTTGCTCTTTCCAAGACAAAAAATAAAAAAGTTGTAAAAATGGTATATCTGTGAGAGTGCTGCTTTAATGTGTCTTGATTTTTACACAGAATGATTGTTGCGGTATGTTAGGGCTAGATTACAGACAGATATAATGTTAATGTGATTGTATGTAGAGTGAGCCAGTAGGCATGGTAGGCTGTATCACAAAATTCCTTCTCATAATGCAAGTATTACTTTTAAATTGTGTGTTTAAAGTGACACTTGTATTTTTAATCAGTACATACACACGTATAACAAACATAAATTTTGAGTGATAAACCTTTGTTAACTACTTACTAAATAATGTTTTTATGGAAAATATTTATTACTGATAACAAGATTGTAACCATGTATTTAATAGCTGACAACCCACAAATAGTAAATAACTGGTGGCACGATTTCATGGCAAAGATTTACAGTGATAACTATTGTCTCTCTAGGTAGACATACCGAGTTTTCTGCACCTTTCTTTCAAATTAAACACGTTATCCTTCTTAAGAACCCTTGTTTTCGATATTAATTCATCCTATGCATCTTTAAGTTGAGACTCCAATTAGGAATTTTACATTTCCTAGTTGGAAATATATTAGAATATTATACTTGGTTTTCACTTGAATCTGGAAAGTGTGTGTCCCGTAGACAAATTTCAGAAAAGTACAAGTCCATCCTTTGTTTAATCTGTGATTATCAAAAAGTGTGAGTTCCAAGTAAATGTGAGTTGAATGAAGCCTGCCAAATGTGAGTAAATGAGAACTTGATGCATGTTATCTTTTCGGAGAACTCTAAGCCTTATGTTACCAATCAGTTTTTGAGCAGAGAGTGCAGCATAGTATTTAAAAGATTCTTTGTGTATTGGCAGGCCTGTGTAATTGAACTTTCATTTTCTTATTGTATTCATGAATAATTATGTTGCTACACATGTATAAGCCTTAAATGGAGACAGAGGCGTGTAATCAGTTTCTTATTATAAGATAAAAGGCTTAAGTGAACATCTAGATATATTCAGATTTCGGCAGCATCTTGTTCAAATATGCTGATAAAAACTTAGTCCTGTAATAACTGCACTGTCCTTTATATAATGTTATAAGGAATGTTTATATTAAAATAAAATACTATCATGAATACCCTACTTTAGATAACTGTTATACTTTAATGTCTAGTACAAATGCTTTGATCATACATAATGAAGCAATGTTTATATATTATGCATTTGAAGAGGGAAAATATTCTATGAAAGTTTAGTTTTGATATCATTACATGTCATTGTCACTGTTTATCATGTTTGTATTATATATGTATGTCTTTTGTTTGTGTATATGCAAGAGGCCTGATGTACAATAAACTTCGACTTTGCGCAGGAATGGTGAAATACCTAGTTAAAAAAACAGTATTCAACTATTCAAGCAAAAATCACTTTAGTGCTTATATGAGTTAAAGCACACTTGTTTATCTGTTTAAGTAAACCTTGTATTGAAGTCTTAGGACATGCATATCGTAAATTTATAGAAGGATGTTAGTAATTTTCTTGGAAAATAAGAAATACAAATTGTTATGTATGATTTATCCTTGAAATTCAAAACAAATGATAATATATCCTGTTTTTTTCAAGTGGTTATTAATCCGTTCACATGATGGTTCAGTTTTTATATACTTCAGTATTCTGAAGGAGTTTCATAAATTATGGTTCATTGGGTTTAAACTTTAATTTAATTCAGGCCTCCTTTATTTTACCATACATGGCAAACGAGTTTCTTTAAAACATTTTTAGCAAAGATTTCTCAATTGAACTCGATTGCTGTTTCATCACAAATTTAAAGATTTTACACTAGTACTAGTCCTGAAATAAATCGACAAACTATGCTACATGTATGTTATGATTTTAGACAAGATGTGAATATATTACTAATGCTTGTGGTCATGTTTTCTTTGACATGCCATGAACAAATCAGCATTTTCCACAAATCCAACCTCCTTTATTTTCTGTCTTACAGTCATTAGCAGAGAGTACAAGTCTCGAGATATCAAAGGATCGAACTAGAGTTCGGGGAAAGAAGGAACCGGAAAAATGGCCGCTGGAAGAATCTGTGCCAGGCACATACATGCCAGGGGCCTCCCAGCTACAACCCAACGTGCCAGAGTTTGTACCAGGAAAGCTGCATGCTGACGTTCCAGAGTTTGTACCTGGACAGATGTACTCTTGCCCTGTTCCCCCACGTAAGTTTGCGTGTTCTGTAAACTGTTATGGAACTTAATTACTGGAATTTACTTAACATAGTTTATACATGTAGAATTTTTAAAATTGCAAATACTAGAACTATGAGAACTATGTCATTTATGAGGAGATCTATGATTAACCTCAGTATTAACTATTTCTCAAGTGCTGGTACTAACACTATCATGTCATTTATGAGGAGAATTATGATTGCCTTCCATGCCTGACCAGCCTTCCTTATATCCTTACAGACTCAGAAGAGGAGGACCACCGTTCATCTGGCTCCAGGTCAATTAAACTAGAGGATTTTTATGCCCCAAAACTCTCGTCCAGTGCCCCCGAGTTACAGGGGGAGTGGACGGAGGTCAGGAAACGAGCCAAGGAAAAGAAGGGGGAGAGGAAAAGTAAAGAAAGGGTGAGTTATTATTAAATATAAAGTTAATTTCATTTGCAGCCCCTTAATGATTACAAATTAGTGTATTATACATAATCAGTCAGTTTTGGGGGCACAAAGAAGATTTTAATGTATAGTTTAATTGATGGCATAAAAACGGCTTCAATCTGAAATCAAAATTAAAGCTAAATCCTTTCAACCAAGTTGTAACTTAAATTGGTTATTGGACAAATCAAAAATCAAATCAAATGATTGATCATTGTTATTAACGAACCAAATATTGGTATGAAAATATCCTTTGTTTAATTCAACAAATTTTTATGCCTTGAATATTGGCTAAAAATTTGAAATGAAAGTATAATTAATTAAAATAAATTGACAGAAAAAGAATGTCCAGTATATTATCTTCATTCTGATATTTTACACTGTTGAATGCAGCACTATCACAGTTTGACCGTTTTGTCTTCTTTTATATTTGTCTTGCAATAAATCATTTTTGTGTAAATGTCTGAGAACCATTTGTACAAGACTGCTGACAAAAGATAAGAAAGCAGTTTTTACTCTATTAATGCTCGAAAAATAAGGTATTATAGCTATACATGTTATTTACGTTTTAAGAAAATGAACTTTTCGGTAGTTTTTCTAATAGTTAAATAAGATAATCATGTTTGATGAAAATTAATCATGGATGACAATTGATTGTCACTGATGTTGGGTGCCCATGGACAATTATTCGATTATCATGGTATCACTACTGTTGTAACATTCATGTTGTTTCAAAAGTTGATTTGAACAGGAAAGTAATGTACATGTGCATTTCATGTTTTGACCTCATGTCTTGCGTTCCTTCCACAGGATCATGAGGGTGAGGGTGGTGCCCAGCAGGAGGAGCTAGACTTCATGTTTGACGAGGAGATGACGTCTCTCGGCGGCAGGCAGAACAATTTCACAGACTGGTATGATTAGTTATAATAAAGGCAAACATTACAAATAGTTGCGTTGTAATTTGGATTGGATTGTCAAACTGGCAAAAAAAATATAGCTTTGATAAATTGACTTGTTTTTGTAGACTTGTAGTGAAAACCCCCCACTAAAATCATGTATTTAGGTTGGGCACGGTAATGTACCAAGTGACATTGAAATGGGGTATTGTAGGTCATGATAAAGTCTGGCATTAAATCCAGGACCAGGGTCATATTCACTAATGTCTTCAAACATCATAACTTCATTCTTTTGTTAATTTTCTGCTAAAAGTATCATTTTGAAGAGCATTGCTGTACAGGTTACAGATCGCATAAACTCCCAAGTTGGTTTAACAAAATGGTAGAAATCATGTTTAATAGCATTTAAAAAAACACTTTTCTGAATCTTGAGTCTAATTGAAACCTAAGATGTTAATGAATACGGGCCGGGATATTATCTATGGTAAAATATCAGAAATGATGGAAGAAAATAAAACAGTGTTGTCAGGGGAATGATGAGCTAAATAACTTATAAAATGGTAAATAGTCAAGTTCTACTTCAACAGGTCTGATGATGAAGACGATGACTATGAAATACCGGACAGTGAGATCAACAAGATTTTGATAGTCACTCAAACACCACCCGCATTTCGTAAGCACCCCGGTGGGGATCGTTCTGGTGGCCACACGCCTCGTTCTAAAATAACCAACGAGATGCATAAGGTCATAAACGAGGGCCTGTACTACTACGAACAGGATCTTTGGGACGACAGTGAACTCATGGTGGGTATCACTGCGGCGAAAGCCGGGGGTGCCGTCACAGTTGCTCAGGTGTGTTACATTGCTCTAGGTTGGTGTGGGCTGGTGATGGTGCTGTGCTGTGAGATTTGTTATGTTATAATATTACATTGTGAACATAAGGTTTAATAACCTTTCTCTGTGCGACTATGTTAATCAATGTAACAGACTCTGTATATTTTCTACAACTGTGATAATAGGTCGTCCCAACTCATCGATGTTTTTTTCCTCTTTGCTTTGTGAATAAAGTCAGGGCCCTTCAAATTGTGAAAATAGGGACACTTAATTTTGAAAATTCAAGATTTTTTGAAATTATCGCTGTTGAAAAACTGATAGAAATGGATTTGCTCATTGACTCTGACTTGTAGGCGTAAATACACCTTTGGGAAGAAATTCACAACAGTCCATTGACAAAATGATGATGACTGCTCATAAAGAACTCCTGTTTTCATAAAATCATGAAACAGGGGTAATTAATGATGGTGGTGATCTTACAGTGCAGGCATTATTTATGTTATCTTAAATACTCAATGGTTATTTATGTTGTGCCATTAAAGAATTCTCTTCCTTTTTGTATAATAAAGCTCAGTCATCTGTAAATGTATGACACTTAGTTAACTTTATAACGATGATCCATTAAAGATCAATTAACATATTTTAAACACCTTTCACATAATAAAATATGGTTTTAATACTTAAATAAAAGTTCAAGTGTTTTATGAACTTTTATTCAAATGTAGAACATTTCAGATGCAAAATATGTATTTGTGTCACCATATGAATTCATTAACCAAACCTCATTATAATATGACCATTATTAACGAACTTTTTACTGCTTTTCATTATTGAGGACAGAAATGACAGTATAATATTATATTATAATGTTGGTGACATCTGCAACATATATAGTACTTTTCTTGATTATCTAAGCCAGTTGAAGAGATTTATTCAAACTTAATGTTTTGTACTTATTGTCATAGCCTTGATCTCGTTGTTGATTTTGTCCTTATCATGCACAATCTTTAACCTTGGCCATAACTCGATGCTGTTTAAGATATTTCACTGCAACTTGGTACATATGTTAGCAGATACAACATCCATGTGTATAACAAGGCCTTTTACTATGACTTTAATTATTTTTAAGTGATATTTTCCTCTTGTTTGTATGGAAAAAACAACAACAAGCAACAGAATGTATTATATATTTAAAGCATGGACGCTTAAAACTGACCCATCTGTTATATATTTCAGAGTGACTTTGAGAAGTTTAAGACAGTCAATGTGATATCAAAGGAAGCGTTTGACCAGATAGTGCCCCAGGAAGCCATAGAAGAGCAGGAGGTGCCCCCACCCCCTCCTATGGTTGAGAGCCCCACAGGTATATATGTTGTACTGGTCAGAAATGCAAGAAAAAAAACATTGTCAAATTTGTACAATCAGTTAAAGGTGTGAATGTGAATGTATGTTACATTTTCTTGCTTTTATTCTTAGTGAAATGCATAGAGATTGTAACATTGGCTGATGTGAAAATTATTTGCAAGTAATATTTTTCATGGCATAAAATAATAAAAAATTAAAACCTGTTCTATTGAACACTCACTAATACCTGTAAACTTATTCTTCATCCTCTCAATACTTCAGAAGTAGCCGAGGCGATGAAGGTGCCAAGCCCTCGGTCGTCTCACACTGCGGATGAAGTTGCCAAGTCTCTGCCTGCGTACGTTCCCACTACCCCGGGGCGACGAGAACATGGACCCCGCACACCACGAACACCAAGGGAACGTAAGGACTCGGAGAAGGTCCGCTTCTATCCCGTCACCAAGGACTCGACGAAACCTCCAGACCCGCAGGTATGGGACTGGTCTGTTGCAAGATTCTACACTAGACACTACAGGATACGGATTGTAGGACTAACATATAATACCTTCAGGCTTTGTTTGTACCTCTTCTGTTTTTAGAAGAAGGTCAAGGTATATAGCAGACTCAAATCATTTATCATACCCCTGCTTCAGTAAATAGTGGACTATATGGGTATCATGGGCGTTATCACATTCATCTATCCATTTTTTGTCTAGTCCAGATCTTTTCATTCATGGTCTGATTTTTAAAAATATGGCAGAAGTAACAACCATTGCACAAGGGTGTGATGCCCACAAGACCTGTGTCTCGACTTTCAAGGTCAAGGTCACAGCAACCTTCTAAACTTTAGTATGTTTTGCCATATAAGCAGGGGTGTAGAAATTTTTTGAAGTAGCAGGGAAGATCCCAAAAGTAGGCTGGGGGGGGGGGGGTAGTCTGGGTGTCCTTCCCCAGTTAGGGTCAAGGGGCCAATGCCCCTTGTGGGATTGAATTTAAGCCCTTTTTAACCAAAATTTCTAGTGTTGAACTGTTCTGGTGCATGTTTATTTTGTAACAAGGAAACAGGGAAACTTCTGTACTTGAATATGATACTGTCTCTGAGAACTACCCCCCCTAAGTACTAAGTACAGTAGTCCGAACGTGTGGAAACCAAAATAAACAATACCATCAATCAGGATTTTAAACTAATGTAAACATAAAAACATGACAAAAAATAACAGATTTTATTTTTGATGATGCGGGGATAAATAGCCGGGTGAAGATGCTAAAGTAACCGGGTTATTTTACCGGCTTCCGGCCCATTTCTACACCCCTGTATAAGCCTTACTGATAATTTTTTTCAGGTCTGTATCTTTGTCATTCATGGTTGGATTTAAAAGATATTTCTGTAACTTGTAGAGGTCACTTGGAGGAGGTTTACCATTGGATAATGCAATCATTGGTCAACTGATTTGACGACTGGTCACTGGCCAATTGCCATAGCCTTGTTTTATCGTCATCGTTTTCTATGACATTTGCACCATGCAAGTATTGGCCTTTTGACACTGGAAGATATTCTCATTAAACTTTGCACACATGTAGCAATGTCAAGGCTCATGTGTAACAATGCCAAGGCACAAATGTGTAACAATGTCAAGGCAAATGTGTTACCATGTCAAGGCACATGTGTAACAATGTCAAGGCACAAATGTGTAACAATGTCAAGGCAAATGTGTAACAATGTCAAGGCAAATGTGTAACAATGTCAAGGCGCATGTGTAACAATGTCAAGGCAAATGTGTTACCATGTCAAGGCACAAGTATAGCTATGTCAAGGCATAAATGTGTAACAATGTCAAGGCACAAATGTGTAACCATGTCAAGGCATGTGTGTAACAATGTCAAGGCACAATTGTAACAATGTCAGGGCACATGTGTAACCATGTCAAGGCATATGTGTAACAATGTCAGGGCACATGTGTAACCATGTCAATTCATATATATGTAACAATGTCAAGGCACATGTGTAAGATTTATATAGTTCTTTTGATTTGTAGATGTAATTACTGGATATTACATTAAAATCTTGAATCTTCCTTACCCGACAATTGATATCACTATGGTAATGTGACAAACATGGCACCCTTATGTTCAGATATGGCATGAATAACTATGTATGTGAAGATACATGTGCTTGTACATTGCCATGGTATGGTTGTCAGTCGGATACTCTTTCTTGATTATCCACTTCCAATTATACACCAGTCAATTGTAACCACGGCCCCCCAAGGTCCAGGGAATAGCAGGGACATTGACTTTCGGTCCAGCCAAGCCCGGGCAAAGTCTCCGCCCTGCGGGGACGAATTGCTCGTGAACCCCCCGCCAAATTCCCACGCACCCAAGGGACTCTGGGTAAGGCCCATTCCACACTGTATTTGGCTGGAAGACAAAACCGCCACATTCGCCCGGCATACAGGGCCACCTCGAAGGTAAAAACATGGCCCATTTCCCAGGCTATTCTCAGTATACCCCCAGACCTGGGGGGGGGGGGGGGGGCGTGGCTACAATTGACTGGTGCATTAGACAGATATCGACTTGTATGAATTAGTCTCATCACATCTGTTCACTTGATCTGAAGTTGATGTGCATACCTTATATCATGCTTTGAATAAACAAATTATTATTTGGAAAGAGCTGCTGAGCAAAAACTTGTTTCATCTTGTAATTTACATGGAAGAAAAATTAGAAAATAGTCATTTATCAATTTTTCATATTGTTATAACAATAATTTATTATTTGCAATTATGCATACTTATGATAAGAGCAAAAACTTCTAAACATCAATTCTATATTGATTTGCCTCGGGGGTTTTCAGACACAATCTATTGGCAGGATCTTTATGCATGTAGTACTTAGTACAAATAATGATGAACATATAAACTTAACACTGTGAAGATTCTTACACCTACATACTACTTGCATATTTCAGACACCAAGGAAGCGTAAGACACGTCACAGCAGCAACCCACCAGTTGAGGGTCACGTGGGCTGGGTGATGGACTTCAAGGAACACCGCCCACAACGCTCCAGAAATAACTCAGCCTCATACAAGTACAGCTAGATACACTTATATACACTTAGCATGATAAAAAAACATACCTACCCTGCTGTTTCAGTATTGGGCTTATCAAAGCAGAGCTATAATGAAGTGTTGTATTTGTGTTTAGATAACACAAAATACCGTTTTAAATTTAACTTCAGGGGGTACCGGGATAAGCTTGTTGAGCTTTGTAACAGGGAAAATTGTTGAATCTGTGATGTCCATAGTAATGATATGATCATTGGCATTTACCATGCATCATTACAAGATACAAAAATCTTTATTTGAAGTCAGGTATATGCTAATAAGAAACATAAGCTCAATGATATATTTTCTGACATGAATAACAAGCATACATAACATCAAAACAATATCATTCAGATTGAAGATGCTTTCAACATCTGTGTAACTTATTTAAAAAAACAAAAAAAAACAAACATGTTGGCCAGAAATTGTAAGGATAAAATAGAACAGGCTGTTTAGAATATTGATCATGCTGATTTTTAGTAGAAATTAATGACAATTTAAAGGTATATTAAATGTATCCTGAAGTTGAACAAATACTAGTAACATGAAGAATCATTGATTAATTATGTATGTTTAACAATATTAATGGTAATGAAATGTTATTGTTACTTTGTAATTCATTGCATAAAGCAATAACATGCACACTTTTAATGTATGACAGCAGAGGTTACAGTACATAAAATGCCAAAAGGTTGTACATTAAACTTTATGTCAAAAGCTTATCTATAGCTCTATGAAGCATGTTTTACAAAAAAAAATCTAAATGACCAATTATTACATTTTCACAATATTTTCCATTGTTGTGTATCCTTGTCTGTCATATATGTATGTGCGAAATGTCGGGAAATACGAAAATAAATTAAAGTGACCCTCTTATTCAAAATTAATACATACACATGTATAACGAACATAAATTTTGAGTGATAAACCTTTAACTACTTATTAAATAATGCAATTTTTAAAAATATTTATTACTGATAACAAGATTGTAACCGTTCATTTAAAAGTTGAAAACCCCATTATATTAAATGATTGGTGAATGCTAAAAGATTTACTGTGATCAGCTATCGTCTCATAAGGTAGAAATACCATGTTTTCTGCATCTTTCTTTCAAATCAGACTTGGTATCCTTCATAAATACCATTGTTTCCGACATTTATTCATTATTATTTTTTGTATATTAAAACATTTAAATGAATTGTTGTTACCCCATCATCAACATCGCGGTCTACTCAAAATCGTAGACAAAACAAAGTTAAATTGGTTTCCCAATTTCATTCGATAAATAGCGTTGCCTGAAGTGTCGTGGATATCAGCAGAACGTTTCCGAAAATAATCGTTTCTTTTCGTAAAAAACCATTGTCATTCCGATGTTCTCCGAAAACCTCGGCAGTTTCCGTGCCAACAAAAACTTGGTTGGCGGAAAAAGCCGGTTTTTGCTGGATATTTACTGTCAGTATCCTTAACGACTTTTACGACATACCGCAAATTGGAGGCAAAAATAAACACAGAAATAAATCAAAATACTGCTGTCAAAATTGAACAATGAAGCTTTTACCCCAAGGGTATAATACCAAAGAGCTTGAACATCCTGGGAAAAACAAATGGAGGTGACAAAAGCTGCCAGAAATATCATAAATATATAAAATATACAACATAGATTTGATTGATTAAAAGTCAGGAAAGGCTTGGAAATGTGTTTTGAAATGCTTAATTCCTGGAGCTTAGCTTTGCCCTGGACCCACCAGGGGCCGTGCGTCCCCCTGGCCCCCAGCTTAATTTTTCAGTATTTTGAAATTTTGCAACTTTCATCCATGATAATATAACATCATTGAAAATTTTAAGATATTTTTTATTGACTGGAACCTTTGTTTCATATATCATGTATCATGTATTGAATGACATGGAAACGAATAACAAAGAATCACCTGTATATTTCAGTGAATGTGATATCCCGATGTCATCGAGCTACGGTTCGTACGGCTCATATGGTTCATACGGCAGCACGCCACATGCATTCCCTAACTTTCAACACCCGTCTCACGAGCTCCTCAGTGAGAACGGTTTCGTCTGGCACGTCTATCACAAGTACCATGCGAAGTGTGTCAAGGGTATGTACATGTATTTCTTGTTATCTATTGGTTGAGTTTTAAACAAAAAAGAGAGTGAATTCATATTCTAAGGTCTCAAAAAAACAAATTGGTTCCGGTTACATACAAAATAGGCGCCGACTACCATTTTTAGCTCACCTGAGCACAAAGTGCTCAAGGTGAGCTATTGTGATCGCCCTGTGTCCGTCGTCATCGTCGTTTACATTAATTATCTCTAAGTCAAGTTTAAAACTGGGTCATGTGCGGTCAAAAACTAGGTCATAAGGTCAAATCATAGGAAAAGCTTGTTAGCACTCTAAAGGTCACATTTATGACTGTATCATCGGGAATCTTGGTCAGAATGTTTATATTGATTACCTCTAGGCCAAGTTCGAATCTGGGTCATGTGCAGTCAAAAACTAGGTCACCAGGTCAAATTTAAGAAAAAGCTTGTTAACACTCTAGAGGTCACATATATAACTGTATCTTATTGACAGTTGGTCAGAATGTTTATATTAGTATAATCTCTAAGACAAGTTTAAATCTAGGTCAATTGTGGTCAAAAACTAGGTCATTAGGTCAAATCATAGGAAAAGCTTGTAAGCACTCTAGAGGTGACATTAATGACTGTATGTTCATGAAACTTAGAATGTTTATATTGATTGGCTCTGGGCCAAGTTCAAATCTGGATCATATGCGTTCAAAAACTAGGTCACCAGGTCACATTTAAGGAAAAGCTTGTTAACCCTTTAGAGGTCACATTTATAAAAGTTTCTTTATGAAAGTTGGTGGTTTGTTTATATTAATAATCTCTAAATCAAGTTTAAATCTGGGTCATGTGCGGTCAAAATCTAGGTCATTAGGTCAAATAATAGGAAAAGCTTGTTAGCACTCTAGAGGTCACATTTATAACTGTATGTCCATGAAACTTAGTCAGAATGTTTATATTGATTAGCTCTAGGCCAAGTTTGAATCTGGGTCATGTGCGGTCAAAAACTAGGTCACCAGGTCAAATAATAGGAAAAGTATTTTAACACTTTAGAGGCCACATTTATGACCATATGTTCATGGAACTTTATCAGAAAGTTATTGTTGATGATCTTTATTGGATCAGGTGAGCAATTCAGGGCCTTCAGGGCCCTCTTGTTATAGTTGGTAGGTAAAAAATGAATTAAAGTGTTTGTTCTAATAGTAGTTTTAAACCTTTATACAGAAGATTACTTGAACACCATTCTCAATTCTCAATGATGACATTGACGTTCTTATAAAAAAAATCTCTTTTGAAAAGGATGTAACCTTCACCAAGCCATTTTTTTTGCTTAAGTGACATGTAGAATGTGAAAGGTTTTGCTGATTTCTGCCTTTCTTTCATTTGAGATTTTATTGAAAATAAATATTTGAAAAAAATCTCACTGAAAAAGTAGACTTGATGTACTAAAATTGTACTAAGGGACATTCTGTCAAATGATGAAAATAGGTACGCCTTAGACACATGTTTTTTATATTATTGTCTGAAATCTTGGTGATCACACTGAGACTGTGTGGTCGCTGTAAGGCCGGACATAGATCACTGATTGGCCCCTTGGGAGGGTGTGGCCCCTACGTAGAGATGTTGATTAGGGCCTGCTTTCTTGGGCTGATCGAACAGAACCTGGATCTTCCCAAGTTCATTTCGGGCCAGGGTGGGGTTTAATGAGGTTTTTGTGTCTTTGATGAAGTATTTAGTAATCTGATGACAGAATGATTTCAAGAGGTTTACTATGAAAAAGGACATAACATACCAGACAGTTCAACCTTCTATGTTATTTAAACTTCAACATGGTTTTAAATCTTATTGTTGCAGTGCTAATGGTAAATATTTCATGTAACAGCTTTAACCGATAACTTAAAATTTGAATAAAAAGGAATGATGTTTGTCAGCATTTTAATTTATATAGCTCTTAATAATATTCTTTTGTATTTCATTTCTTGCACGAAATTGTATTCTCTTTGTTAATAGAAAAATGTTAAATTTTTAAAACAAAATACCATGGCAACATTTTAAAGAGTTCAGAGTTTATTTCAGAATATATTAGGCAATATGCCAATGTGTACATAGGCAATAAAAAATATTTGTGAAATAGCAGTTAGCGTCAGCCAAAATATCAGTTAACACTAATACAATTTGTTTCCAACAATCAAAGGTTTATAATACAATCAATATCTCATATAAGTGGGAGACAAGTACAAATATTTACCCTACATAGATATAATATGTTCAGAAACATGCATCACTAGTTTTCTATTTATATTGGTGTTTTGAGAGGTGAATAATTTTACAAATTTAATACATGTATGGTACTATTTACAGATCGTAAGAAGACTGGAGTGGGGCTTTCACAGGAGATGAACACGCTGTATCGTTTCTGGTCCTTCTTCCTGCGACAACACTTCAACAAGAAAATGTACTTGGAGTTCAAGACAAATGCCGTAGAGGATTCTGTTGCTGGACACAGGTGAGGCTGATAGTACGCTTTAGTATGTTTAGCTGATCACAAACAGGTTCTATGTGCCTCTGTGTTAAATGTCAATTGAAACCTTTTCATTTGACTACTCAGCATATAGATTAAACTGCCTAGATGATTGAATGATAGAGCGTATATTTCTACTGATTGAGTGTACCTTTCTAATGGTTGAGCGTACATTTCTAATGGTAGAGCATACATTTCTATTGGTGGAGCGTACATTTCAAATGGTAGAGCGTACATTTCTGGTGGCACAGGAAATCTTTGTTTCAATTTTCATGTTACACTGGTGAATAGCATGAAGTTCATCTCTAGAGGGACTTACTTAAAATCTTACAGCTATAGCTATTGGTTTAACACATAAAAGCGATGTCTGCAAATACAAGTGCTTTACACCAGGCATGATCAAAATATTACGTTTACTTATAAAGAAAGAGTACTATAACCAGATGGACGCCATTGGAATTGGGAGAAGTGATTTTATAGGTGAATATTAGAGAAATAAATCATAACATGCAAATTAGCAAAAAAGAGAATTCATGGTGGTTTTGATGTCATGAATGTTTCCTTTATAACTACTTTTGAATGTCAGACACAAAAGATTACCCTAAAGCTATGAGTCATTCTGTCAAATGATGAAAATAGGTTCGCCTTAGACACACGGTTTATATAAACCAGAGAAAATATTGTCTGAAATCTTGGTGGTCATACTAAGACTGTGTGGTCGCTGTAAGGCCGGACATAGATCATCAATGATTGGCCCCTGCTGGGAGGGTGCAGCCCCTATGTAGATATGTTGATAAGGGCCTGCTTTCATGGGCTGGTTGGACAGAACCTGGGTCTTCTCAGGATCATTTCGGGTCAGGGTGGGTTTTAATGGGGATTTTTGTGTATTTGATGAAGTATTTAGTAATCTGATGACAGAATGATTTCAAGAGGGATATTATTAAATAGAACATAACAAACCAGATCTTTATTGTATTTTTGCATTCCTAATGATAAACATACATGTAATGATGTTATGTTATATAAATAACTCTTAATACAATTCTATTGTTTTTCATACATATGTATTTATAGCTTTTGTCATCATCAGTTCTGTTATCTTTTAAATAGCAATATATAGTCTATATTATGTTTATTTACAATATTCATGAAAATATTTTTCAGATATGGAGTGGAATGTCTGTTTCGATTCTTCAGCTATGGTTTAGAAAAGCGATTTAGGCATGATTTATTTAACGACTTCCAAGAGGAGGTTATACGAGACTATGAGGCTGGTATGTCAGGTTTTTACATTTTCTTCGAAAACACTCCTGGTATTTTCATAGCCTTGGAGTTATCGGCAATATCATCCATGTCATAGTGGAAAAACATAACATTGGCCATATGTCATAAACCGTTCCAGATTTTTTCATGAAACTTGGTGCAAGTGTTGCCAGAGACAGTAAGTGCATGGAAAGCAAGGCACATAACTCTGGCCTGAATGATGATTGAGTTGTGCCCCCTTTTTGAAAGAATTTAAACAACTGGTAAGCTTTGTGGTTTGTTCTGCGGTACTCTAGTAAAAAAACAAATGAAGGTATCCTTATTACATAGCCTAGGTGCTGTCGCCATCGGTTGAGTCATTTCTGTCAAGGTTGAAAAAAGTGTTTTTGGAGTTAAACATATTCACTATGACAGTTTGCATTTTTGCGGTTTCATAACTCTTGCTAAAAATAATGAGTTATGCCCCTTGATTGACTGAGAACCTGATGTGCTGTGGCGTCGCTTGTGCAAAGTGCCCTGGTTAGATTCTAAATTCATTATGATATATATAGAAGTACCGTATTATATCATGTATAGGACGCTAGCATAGATAGGACGCAGGCAAAAAAATCGTTGAGAAAACGGGTAAAACCCCTTAATATATAAGATAGGACGCAGCGGAAAAATGTCAAAATCGGAGCCGAAAAATTGAGGTTGATAAAGTATTTATAACATATATTGAAGTAAAAAAACAAACAAAAATTGTATAAAAGGCATATTTTGGTAAGTGTCTAGTGTATTTCGATAATTATCGTCGTATTTCGGTAATTAAACGTACACAACAATGATATATGTCTTGACATTTTGAGAACATTCACGCATAATATAAGACTTATACAAATGCTGTAATAGACTAGTTCTGACTGACAGTCAACCGTTGCATCTCCGGACATGCCCTCTGAATGACAGTCAACCGTTGCAACCGTTGCAAAACTGTGTATTGTCAAAACTAATGATTGTTTTGATAAGGCTTGTCGCTGCGCGGATTAAAGCATGTCAGCATAATTATTGCGTGTCGGTAATTAGCCTTGCCAGCAGAAGGCACCTCGGGTAAAGTGCGAACAAACAACAATACGGTATTACCATCGCAATAGTTCGTTCTATTGATGTTTTTCTAATGACAGACAGCCGTTGTTTTTCACACCTTCGCACATTTGAAAAGATTTGATAGTGACAATAATGCTACTTTGCGTTATGCACATTCCTTTATTATTTTTTTTAAAACAGTAACATACAGCAAAATGTTTTGTAAAATATCGAAACATTAAAATCATGAACAACGATTAATTGATAAATACCTCCTTTTCCGATTTTCCGTTGCCGTTATAACTCAATCCAGTTAAAGTGCTGACTCACATCGAGTTTTTGTGAGTAGCGTCCCTTTTGTAAAAAAGTAAACACTCGTGTTTGTTTTCAATTTATTTTTCAATAAATCATTTTAAAGTAAACTTTCAATATATTTCTGCGTGTGTTAACTTGCATGATTTAACCTATGTCAGTTGTTCACTTCGGTGACGCAGTACAGATACTTACTATTACCGCGTTCTTCCCCGGTCCGATATTTTCGACCTGAAATGGACTTGGAAAAAACAGATGAAATTCTAATAGCATAGAAAGGACGCAGGCAATTTTTAAGACGATAATTGGGGGTAAAAAAGTGCGTCCTATGCATGATATAATACGGTATGTATAATAATTATTTTGTAAAGAATGCAGTTTTAATACTTACATGTCGTGTACATATGTCCATCTTGACAACCAGCAGTGGTTCATTGAAGAGATCTCTATTAAAACAGTATGGATGAAATCTTGTGATTACAGGTCAGTTGTATGGTTTGGAGAAGTTCTGGGCGTTCCTAAAGTATTCTCGCAAGCATGTGGATGTCGACCCTAAACTGAAGAACTGGCTCAGCAGATACAAGCGACTAGCAGATTTCAGGGTGGATGTAAGTCTTCATAGTTTGCTTACAGTTAAGTGCTGCCAGACTGATATAGGCTTCACTGATAGCCATCTTTGTACGATATCAAGTATTTTGTATTCATGTATTTGCAATGCTATGTGAGTCCTTATGTAATTGTAGTTAATATGATCTTATTGTAATGTTAACATGATGGAATCATTTGTGATGTTAAAATAGTTGTTTTCTTCTCTAAGTTTTGGTCAGTCTTTTATTCATTCGTTTATTCATTTTATAAATGAGCTTGAAGTGGTTATGTAAAAGGCTGTTAAATTTTCCAAAACGAAAGGCCAGACTTCTTCCCAATTTTTGCTAAAAAAGGCCCTGAAAACCTCAGACAAACATTACTCCTTTTTGCTTAACTTTCAGTCTGTAGAGGAAGAGACTCATGTGATCCATCACTCAAGCCTTTCAACAACTGGCCATAAAGTACGACACAGCTCAGGGCAAGGCCAGGGCCAATCAAAAACCTCCAGTTCTAAGTCCAGCCAATCACATGGGAAAGCAGATAGCCAATCACAGCAGTCCTCACAAGGCAAAGGCGCATCTAGCCAATCACAGCAGTCCTCACAAGGCAAAGGCGCATCTAGCCAATCACAGCAGTCCTCACAAGGCAAAGGCGCATCTGGCCAATCACAGCATGGTTCACAAGGCAAAAGCACCTCTGGCCAATCACAACAAGGCTCTCATAGCAAAGCTGCAGACAATAAAACTAGCCAATCAGCATCTGGAAACAAGAGTGGTGAAAGTAAAACTGGTCATTCCCATTCAGGGAAAGGAAGAGGTCATTCAAATCAAGGTCGAGGTGCTGGAGCACATCCAAAACCCACAAATCAGTCTGGGAAGTCGACACAAGATGCTTCTGCTAGTGCCAGCCAGTCAACGGATAAAAAATCGGACTCACAAAGCAAAAGCACAGAAAAACCATCTGTAAGTAGGCCAGACGTTAAACCAAAATCTGGCACAGACAAAAAATGAGTCAACTTTTCTGTCGTCACGTTTTATTTCTGATTTAGGGTAAACTGAAAAAAAATGGAATAAGATTGAAATGGCAGTGTTTTTAAGAATTGTGATAAGCTGTTTCCTTTTGAACATCTTTTAAAATCTTGACTTTCTTGAGTCTTCCAAATGTAAGCGTCGAAAATGCTTTTCTTTTAAGGAGTAGTTCAAAGCCTATTGAGTTATTAACCATTGAAACTTTTGTACTGTAGTTCAGTTTTCATTTTTGTATTCTCCTGTGTTCACTTCTGTTTAACATGTTCAGCTCCAAGTATTGGCATTATCATGATTCTTTGAAGAAGAAAAATCATAAACAACAGTCAAGTCTATCAAACACTCGTACTGCCATTTCAGCTAGCATCTGAAGTATAGGATCCATTATCTAATATAAGCAAAAAGTTTAAAGACCGAGCTTGTCGTGAAAGATATCAGAGGAGAGTGATTGTGTGATAATGATCTCCAAGTGTATGGAAATAGTTTAATATTTGGGAAGATATGTTGATCATTAATATTGTGTTTTGCCGAGTCTTTTGACATTAAGACAATATTGGCAATGTGACAACCATGTATTGTAATAAGGACACGCACACAAGCTACATACAGTGTGAGGTATGGTTGTGAAGGATCGAGTTATAAACAGGAAATCAACATTCAACAGCATTGTGAATATCTGAAATATACCTGGTAATGTATTATGATGAATGACAACAAACTATAAGAAATATGCTAAATATAGAATGGAAAACCTCTTAAGTAAAATTGCAATGCCTTGATAGACCTTATAAAAAATATTGGATTTATGATAAATAATAAAGTTGTATGCTTTATGTAATAAGTGGTTGATATTTATGGGAAAATGAATTTTGAAGTCCTGTGAAGGACGCGCTGGTTATTTTTTTGTATATAACAAAATGAAAATTCCATTAAAAAATACAAAATGAAAAAAAAAATGTTTAAAAAAAGGTTTAAACTTTTGTATTGAAAGAAGAGTCTAATGCCATAGTGACTGTGTGTGGTAATCAGTTCTTTTGTTGTTTCATCATTTAATTATTATACTTTAGTTATAAAATAATTGTATTGTTATACTACCAATAAAGTGTAGCTATCATATGCATTTTATATGGCATTTTAATGTGTGCTTACATTAACGTTTTATGATCAGTTTTGTTTTCATGTGTTTTCATTTGTTACGGAGTGCAAATATTTTCTGTGAAAATTGTAAATGTTTTACTTTTTCGTGAACCTCTATTTTGTGTGCTTGATGCGATAAAAAATGTCTTATAATGGTTAGAAGTTTGTCATTTTGATTGTAAATGGAAACATTTTAGGGAAAAAAAATAATTTGAAAACCATATTTACCCAGTTATAAGTTGTTACATTATTTAGTATTGAATGTCAACAATTTTATTTAAATTTAACTTAAAAATAATTTGTACGCATGTTCTTCCGAAGATGAACTTGTATTAAGTCTGCGTGGGGTTGCTTTTTGTTTTTGACAGCTAACCAGAATGCTATGCATTTTATTATGTAAGAAAGTTCTGTATTCTTTCATGGATGATCATCATATTATTGTCTCTTGTTAAATTTGACATTGTTGATATTTTTGTTTCCTTGTTATGACACCAGTCTGTATATAGACAACTAGTTTCAAACCAAATACTGTAATGTATTATTAAGTATAGATACTGTCGTTCAGGGTTTTGATAAAGAAATATCATCCATAGGAAATTAAGGTGATGCTATTCATGCTTAACAAGAGAAGAAATAACTGAAATAAACTCATGATAACAAAAAGAATGCAGTATTAACCCTTTGCATGCTGGGTAAATTGTCGTCTGCTCAAAAATGTTGTCTGGTTTATTCCAAATTTATTTCAATTTACTTGAAACTTTGGGGATATATTGACTGAGTGTCAAACAGCTTGGAACCTGACCAGGCGCCGAGTTACTCGGCGTCTGGTCTGGTTCCAAGCTGTTTGCAAAGCCTTTAAAATCGCCATCAGCAGTAATGGGTTAAACTAGAAATGCAACATAATATCACTGAATAGTCCAAATTTTCATATGAACAAATAGCTTTTGATGAATTTCTTACTTATTTGATAACTGTCATTTTTGTCATCTGCCATAATAAATGTTCAGGTGGGTCTTTTCCTTGGTGTTTTTTTCTGATCAGAACCCTGAACAATGCTCAACTTAAATCCAAACTTGAGTTGTTTCACTGCAAAACCTTCAGACGCGGTTTGTTTACAGCACATATACTGATAAGTGTAAACCTTTTCCCTAGTATAATACTTGGTTTTACAACATAAATATTGTTAAATGCCTATGTAGGAGTCTTGAAATGGCTTCCACCCAGCTCATGCAATGACTTATACGATATTTGTAAAAATATAGTGAATTAGGAATCATTTTTTTATCACAGTACTGTTTGCAAGTAGGCACGTATTAAAATAAGCACTTATTTTTTTTGATTTTTTTTTTTTGTTATTCCGAAATAAACCGCCTTTTCAGAATTTGTGTCAGTAAGATTGTTTATAACACCTACTGGTGTTTGTATGTGATTTTTGTTACAGAAGATATTTTGAATCTTTCAAGACTTAGATTGATATAATAAATGTTACGAATATTATACTAAAATATAGATAACTGTGTTAGGACATATCTATAATCATAGTTTTTAAGTTTTTTTTGTATGATTTTTTAAATGTAACCAATGCTTTCAGAGCATATGAGATACTTGATGACTAGACAATTTTTTTTTAATGCATCATGTTTCCCGGTTCAGCATTTACGACTGTATGCACTTTTTAAACGTTTGTATTTTATTGAATCATCTTTCTTTGGTAAAAGGAATTCAATTGTCATCTGTACATTATCATGCATTTTGTCATACTGTTAATCGTTTTGATCTTGGCTTCAATTCCAGTCAATCATTCTGCATAATTTGCCGTGTTTCATAATGTTCTTATTACCGCTCATATGAATTTTGGACTCTTGTATATCAATGTTCTATTAAAGGAATTGTCTGTGCAATTATGTAGATTTTAATGGTCTTAGCTGCCCCACTGCTTCACTTGTAAAAAAACAACGGATATTTATATTGTCTAAATGCTTACAGTGTGTTAGAAATTGTAATGTTCATGAATATCGTTTGTTACAAGATGTGTTTTTCTCTGATTCATTCTGTGCTGTGTCCAAACTGCTTTCAACACGCAAATTAAGTGATTCATAAAGTGCAAACCTGACGGCTTTCAACATTTTATAAGAAATTCTGAGTGCTTTTCATAAAACACCATCATATTGTATTGTATTTTTCATACCGGTCAAGTTTTTCCAGTCATGAGACCAGTGCTGGAAACTATGATCTTCCACCACCATGTAAGATGAGTCTCTCGCAACAAAGCACTTGTTTAAAATATTTAAATTTGTAACTTTTATGCAATCTAAAATATATGACATTTCAAAAAAACAGAATCAAATACAATTGTTTAAACTCTGTAAAAATGCAATGTTCCTGACATTTACTGTGATTTCAAATTTTTGCTCATCATGACTTCAGTAAGCAATGACGTAGACGCTTTTTGGCAAGTATACAAAATCTGTATTTATAATGTCAAATGTTATAATATTCAAATATTAAAGTTATGCAAGAAAAAGTATCAATCCTGTTTTTCTTGCATGGATAAAAAAATGAGCATTGGGCCTGCAATGTAACCAGTAATTCTTAAAGGTTCTTTACCAGCTGTTGCATGTGCCCTCAGATAGATTTTTCCCATCCACACCAGAAACACATGAAAGATACTTATATTACGTGATACTAATGAGGAACCAAGCATATTTTGACTTATTAAGTATTTCACTAGGACAAACATTGGTGCTTCAGTGATAAGTAGGCTTTATTGATGTTGTCAAGGTTTTTAAAGTATAAATTTTATATAACCTCTTTAAACTGTTGAAATTTTGTATGTAGGTAAAGATCAATTTATGAATGTAGAATATCAAGTTGTATATAATAACAAATCCATGTCCATTGGTAATGGAAAGTATACTTATATGGAAATAACAGTGTACCAATTATGAAAAATAATAATTAAAGTGTATATTTGTTTCCCAGATGATTTTGCTTCATGTGTAGGAATTAGGTCATTAAATTTTAAAAATCATATCTGTTGCTTATTTCATTCTTACCAATCTTACTGTAAGACAAATGTCTTGTTTCACTCCACTATAGACCACCCCATTAACTTGGTGGTAGAGCATCCGATTCCACTGCAGAAGGTTGCGGGTTCAATTCCAGACACCGTTGTACCGAAAAATTATCAGAATTGTTCCTTTGCCTTGCACTTGGAATTAAAGGGTAGTAGGGGAAATTGGAGTACTCAGTACTGGTATAAACTAAGGCAAGCTGTCCACCATGTATTGGTGTTTTACACCAAGGAGTTTATTCAAAATAAGCTAGTGTATCACTTCAGCCACTACTAGATTCAAGTAGTGAATGCTGAACACTTGCATGTGACCCCTAGCTTTAACAGTGTGTGTATACCATGTGACAAATTGCATCAAAGGCTACAAAGGAAAGCAATAATTTGCTTCGAATGAAGTCTTAAAACAAAGAACTTATTTTTCTTCACCATTTTCAATTAACAAAGTGCAGCCTATGCGGCTTAAAGAGCAATTATTTACATAAAACTATTAAATGACTATGCATTTTTTCATGACATATTTGTCGCACAAGATGAAGTCTTATTATATTCTTTAGGTATGAAGTTAGACTGAATTAGAAGGGCGAAATGATGTCAATTTTAAGTTGTATTACACTAGTGTAAGACTAGACGCCAAATGGAGACATGTTGAGCCGTTGACTCAACGCCAAACGGCGACCTGTTGAGCCCGTTAATAAGAGCCTTTGACACGGACAAAATGCTCTTCCATGCAATTGCAATACAGAACAACAAATCAACCTTTGACCTCTAACCTTGACCTTTTAAACGCTATGATGCATGGTCAAGATACGACCCAGACAAGGATCATTTAAACCTTTGATTTAACCTTGACCTTTGAGATACAGAACTTGATCTTGTGCATGATACGACGCCCCTTTATGGCAATTCTTTTGAAAATCCTATATTGCATGGTCAAGATACAGCCTGGATAAGGGTTAAATAAACCTTCGACCTTTAGGATAGGGACCTGGGTATTGTGTGCAACAGTTCGCCTCATCATCATCATGGCAACTTCTTGAAAATCCTATAATCCATGGTCAAGATACAGCTCAGAAAAGGATAATTCCAACCTTTGACCCCTAACATGACCAGTGAAGTACAGTCCTGGGTCTTGTGCAGGACAATTTGCCTTATCATTGTGATCCTTCATGGCAAGTTTTTTTAAAAATCCTATAATGCATGGGCCTCAACAGCCGGAATAAGGTTCATAACTATATTTGACCTTTAACCTTGACCTTTAAGGTACAGACCTTGGTCTTGTATGCAAACACTGTAACTGAAATGACCAGAAGAACCACTTTCCTTTGACAATCGGGGATGAGGGCTTTTTGTCAGCACGGCACTCATGGTGAAAGACTGCTACAATTTAAAGCCAAGAGCAAATTGCTTATTATATATATTAAGCCCATGACAATGTCATCACATCTTTTCCACAGCATATTAAAAACATGGACTTGCGGTTGAATGAGACATCTATGAATGGTGAATCATTTCATTATTACTCATATTCAGCCAGACTTGTGGCCATATCACAACTCCGGATACTTGTCATTCTGCCATGCTTTAAATGAACACAACAAAGCCTGCTTTATATTTTATGGCATTAACAAGTGAACTTCTTTATCCTGTGCATTAAAATATATTTTTTATATATAAATATGTCTCATTTCATAAAGTGGTTCATCATTAATGCCACAGAGAATACATGAATTCAAATTGTGTTATCACTTGTCCACATTGCAAACATCAAGTTTCTTGCTTACAATATTCTACAACAGGATTCATACTTCATTTCTATCGAGTGTGTATTGTTCATTAATATTCAAGAAAAGAGATTATGGAAGCTTATTTAGCTTGCTAAGTGTAAAATGCTAGTAGTGTACGAGTGATGGTGGCCATCTACTGACACTGTTTGTAAACGCTCCTTATTAAAGTCAGAACGTTTGGGACAAGTTTGATAATGAATATGTCCATTCAAATAAGGTCAGGTCATAACACACTGAAGGTCACATTTTCTACCCAATCTTCATTAACTGGATCGTTCAACTCTTAGAAATGATTTGATATTTTGTATTAAAAAAACAAGCCATAGGTAAAAAATGTTTCAAAAGGTAAACACTCACAGCCACATTTTCTGACATAAATCTTTATGCAACTGGGTCAAAGTGTTTGCAATTTGGGGATTTGAGTTCACAGTACAGGCTAAGCTTGGAAAGGAACATAGTCAAAAAGTAGATAAACTTATATTTCCACTCCATCAACCTAAGTGATAATGATTGAATGAACAAAATCTGTCATTTTTTGTGGACCACTTTTTCATTAGAAGCAATGGTACTAAGATGAGAAAGAAATAATTGACCTCTTTCATAAAATAATTGACCTCTTTCATAATTAGCATGGACACAAACAAGAGTTAACATTGCAGAAGCATAGTTTTTGCATGTAAAAATAAAATAAAAACATTTAATTTTGGAAAATTTATTTTTAGCCATAAAATATGATGGCACAAGTGTATTGTAAATTTGTGATTAATTTAAAAATTATCTACATAAAGGTACATGGAATGAGGTACATTTTATGACACAACACAAAACAAAAACACTTAACAATCTGTAATCGAAAGGTTATACGGATAAACACATTTGATAAGAAGAGCGCCACTAGGGGATGTTGACACTCGTCTTGTTTTTCTCAGCTGATCATGGGACAGAAAAGGTGCAAACTTTCATCGTGAACATTTGTATTAAGTTTCATGTTAGTATCTTCCAAAACATTTGAGTTATGGTCAAGTTTGAAGATTTCTGCACAATGATGATACGAAGGCTATGACAATACATCAACTTGTTTTATTCGAAAAAAAAAACAAGCTAACAATTATAGACTGACCATCTTCAATAAGGCTAGAAATGAAATATTAAATGTAAGTATATAATTCAACTTCATCTTTTAACATCAGTTGTACAATGCTTAACTTCTTAAAATCACACAACTTGGCACAAAGACTAAATAAGAATAATTCTAAAAGCTGAGATCAAACAATTTATACTTTTAATTATATACCTTAGGGTTTTTTTTTTGTCTCAACAATGTGTTACGAATGTAATGGAATTATGAATCTATCTATACATTGAATAAATACTATAGTAAATACTTAATTGTACTTTAAATTAATCTCAAAAGCATGCCCTTCGCAAAATTCAACTGAATAGTAGACTCATGATTTAAAGATTACTAAACTTAGCTTTTTAAGGTGAAAGTTTTCAGGCCCTAATATAACAAAAATATTTATGTTATGTCTCCATTATTAAAGAAAATAATTCAAATCTTGAATATAATGGAAAGTATTCTACAGTGGTTGGTTCAAATCTTTTTATGTATTAGTATTTATCAGTCCTCTAAAGCGAAAGTAAGTTTATGATACCCAAATAAAGCCATAAAATATGGAAAAAAAAACAAGTGAGGCCAATTTATTATTTTTGAGTCATGGCTTTTATTTATTTTTTTTGCTCTGGGATTAATGTCCTTAAGAAAGGTGGGCATTCATGTTTATTAACATACTTACATACGAGAATGTGCATTTAAGAAAAGTAAAAAATAATTTTAAAATCTTTCCATTTTTTTATCCGATTTTTTTTTGGTTGAGATTAAGATTGGGAAATAACTTAAATATTTTAGTGATATTGAGGCCAAGTTCAAAATTTTTAAGGAAGTTACAGAAAGAATAAAGTGCTTCAATTTCATTGTCTTGTGTGTAATTATCAAATGGAGGAAATCTTCTCTGCCCATATTTGAAGTGTTCTGCACTATCATATGATCCTAGATGTTTCTATTTGACTGTTATACAATCATATCATAATACTTTAATTGACTTGAGTATTTCTAGTTTATACTAGACAGTTAATCATGTTTTTCTCTAAAATTCTACATTTTACATCAAGTTACAAGTATCAGCAATATCATTCGAAAACAAGGCAAGATGTATGCTTTTTTTCAGAGACTCACTAAAGTATTCATGTATATTTACAAGTATACAATATTACAATATCAACATCATGATCCATTTCAAGGATTTTACCATTTCATATCTAGATAAGTTGCATTTAGTCTTTCTATAACATGATATTCATTTTAAAAGAATATAAAAATATTCATAAAGAAGAAAAAGGAGCAAATTTGTGTACCATTAAAAATAGAAATGGAATTCCTTCTCATTAATTAAAAAACAAGAGTACAAACAAATTAGGATGAAAGACCTTTACTTGAAACTGCTTCTTGTTTCCTTATTCAATTACAACTCTGTTCACGAACCATTAAACAGAAACGATCCCGGTGAAAACAAAACACTACCACCATACATGGAGTATTACACGAAAACACAAACACTCATTTTTGCATAATGAAACCCCGGAAGCGAAGGACAGACAAAATTCTTAAGTTTAAATTTATATCAATGTCTTTGGCAATCTTTTTTGCAGTCACATGACACAGTCACATGACTTGAATCGATCACATGATCAAACCTGATCACATGGTATTGTACATTGTGAAATAGCTTAAATTTGAACACATAATGAAAATGGAATAACAGCCTGATATATGCATACAAATGTAGGATTTGGCTGACCTTTGAACAATATGTTAAACAAAAAACATTACCGGTAATAATTTTATGGAAATAAATCTATAAATTTAAAACTTTTGAATCACAGAAAATGCTTCATGATACCGTACTTATAAATTATTTATTTAAGAATATGCACATATACCTACAGGATCTTTGCTCCCATAGGTATCAAAAACAGGCAGTTTAAAAGAATTAAAACAATAAATAAATAAAATAATTCTTCAGGTGTTGCCGTCTCTCATTCCTCTCACATCGTGGAAGCCAGTCCGACTCTTCCCACTTTTTATTGGTTTCAACTCTGGATCCCTTGGCGTGTGCATAAACACATCATTATCATCGCCTAGCACTGACTGGGGTCGGGATATCCACCCTGAACGAACATCCGCACCACCAATGGATCCCGCATGTCGGGTGTCATGGTCAACTGGCTTGCCATGCCGATCATACGGCCAAATTGTCTCTGGTGCGAAGTAATGCCCAGTCTGGCTCCCTGATCGACTGCTACTGTACTTGTTGATAGGCTGTAACCTTGCAGACTAAAACATGAAATGTTTATATAATTAGGTTATGAATACATGTGTAGTCGGTATAACACTATTATTCTAATAACTATCCTTTAACATTGGTTGTCCGGTTAGCGTACTCGCTTCTTAGCAAGGTGTCCCAGGTTTGATTCCCAGTATAGGCATTATGAGTTTGTTTTGTGGTCACCAAGTCAGTCAAGTTAGTTTTCTCCAGGAACCCTGGTTTCCCCCACAACACAAGACCACACTGTCACTTTACATAGTACCAACAAGAGTGCTTAATATAATGCTGTAATAAATTTTCATTATCATTGTCCAAGTATGTATTTCATTATTCATATAATATTCATTACAGAAGCAATTTCATGCTTAGATATTGTATTTGTATTTATGTACAGTATTTAAAAAATACAATAAGCTACAATGCATCAGTAAATTAATTATTCAGAAAAACAGTCTCATTCATACCGGTATTAATATTTCTCAGTAAAGTAAATCCTTTCATTGCAATCCTTAAAGATAGAATTCTTTATGACAAACCTTATCTACAGGTGTCTGTGCCATTTTCCGGAGTGCCATGGTTTGTTTAGCAAACTGTGTTTTCTCCCTGTTGTCCATCTGGAGTGGTTCCCGTGCTGACACCTGCCCATCAATCAACTCATCGTCACCATCAAAGTCCAGCCGGGAACCACGGGACGGGGCCATGAAATGTCGGGACGGCGTTCCTCGACCAAGATTCTCATTGTCTCGATCCATCAATATCTGTTAAAATAAAAAATCACCTTAGCATAAACGTGTTCAATCCATTAACACCTTAGCATAAATCTGTTAAGAATCGCATAGTGTTTGTTCATCAGCAATGAAGGTCTACACTGGGTTGTGCAGCATGTTTGACTATGATTAAATGGCTTTGATTCCCAGCGGGCCTTGGAGAGATCACAGGATTTGACTCTGTGTATTGTCTTAAATGATATATTAAAGCCAAATTAAAGACAGCTTATAACCTATAACTGGCAAAAATAACAAATGTGGACAAAAAACTGAAAAACCTTTAAAGGAGAGTATAAGTGACCAGGTTTTTGTCCAAAATTGTTATTTTTGTCAGATATTGGTTATAAATATCATTTCAGACCAAACACTGAGATCACTTCCTGTAGGATAGATGGTGGTCATCATGTTGGACAAATGTGTTTATTGTACAGTACTTTGTTTTCCCCAACAGCAAAAGACCACACTCTTTCCTCACATAATGCCAACAAGTGTGATAGGAAAGATGTTGTTACATCATACAGGAAGTATCTGGAAAGAGTTAAATAATTGTTAGGTGTGAATGTAAAACATTCTCATTTACCTGTACAATTTTTTTCTTCTTTTTCTTCTTAGCAAGCTGATACATTGTCCCTGATGCATGCCAGTCTGAATTTCTTTCCTGTTGCCTGAAAATGTTTAGGAATTCTATTTTAGTAAAATCTTTACCAACAAACATGTTACAGTATATATGCAGTTTTTGTATTCATTGGCAATTTCTTTCTAAGAAATATAGCAAAAACTTCAAAACAAAACTTGTTTACACTTCATTAATTTGAGATTACATTATGTTTTCACCAAAACAAACTTTATAATGACTATCTTTTTTAATCATTTCCCATTGGCCAATTGCATAAAACTGGATATATTGTCTGCGGGTTTTCTTTTGGTTAGTTTGCACATACAAGCAATTTAATTGGTCAACAATGGGTAAATATTAACTAATCAATAAACATGTCGACTAACTAAAATTAACCAATTCAAAGAATAAACCAGTTTTATACAAGTAGCTGCATGTCTTTTATGACACACAAGATTATTTTATCATTAAGTGACAACGTATATTTAAGAACGCAACATCAAGAAACATGGCACATCTAAGCATCACTACCATGATGGTTCATGCCTCATGTTCTGCTGTCGTGCGTGGTACATATCATTGTCGTTGTAGTATGGCTGAACGTTCACGTACTTTGTGTGCGACCTCGCCTGGACAGGGGGACCTCCGACATTGATGTTCCCGTGCTCCCTGTGGAAACCCAAGTCTGAAAAAATACACCGAAACCTTTAAGAACACTTAGATAACATCCAAGTTTATATATCAATTTTCATGGAAACCAAAGTATTATTTAAAAGTTCTCTAAGGTTAGATTGTGTGTTCAACTTAAAACAATGGTGTTATAACATCATGCATATTTTGTTACTGCAATAATTAAACTACAAGTAATTCAGAAAACAGGGTGCAGATATTCAAACTACAAAATTTCATAACTATTGGTTATAACTTGGTGCTACAACTTGTGCTAAGCTGGACACTTCACCGACTAGAGAAAATGTTTCTTTCTACAAACTAAAAAGCAACCAAACTTTTGCATACATAAAAGCAATATCCTCCACATTTTATACAGAATTATACAGAAACAGGGAATTTATCATCTAAGGGAGTTAATAATCTAAATGTCACTTATTCTTTAGGAAAACATGACACCTATTGTACTTTCATGCCCATGTTGGTAAGCTATCGCACTCTTTGAGCCAATTGTTCAGAACTTTGTAAGAAATTAACAACTTTGTTAACATTCAGATCCTTACTGCTCAGGAATTTTATCGAATGATACATGTTAGATCGGCTGCATTTCTAACAAGATTTGAGACAACTGTTTCAGCTGTACCTATTTTATTTCAATATATGAGCACATTGTAGATTCATTTCATATTTAAAGTTAACATGGATGGTGTTTATCATGTTGTTACATTCACAAAGTTGTGAATATTAATTTTAAGGAAAAAGGCATCAAAAACCTGAAATATATTGTCAATACAAAACATTGGCGAGAATGTGACAACACAGTGACACAGAAATACCGCAATACAAGGTTACAGCACAAAAACGTGGCTGCAAATCTTGTGATAAAAAGGACAAAATGAATGAAAATAGATAAGATAAAATAATATGATGGCTGATTAAGACACAGTTTTTGGAATAGTAACAATACGGTAAGATTTTACATTAGTCTCTAATACAATTGAGTGTAGTCACAATAAACAACACACAATACTGTATAGTACTAAGAATCTATAATATAACGTTTTGATTTCCTTTTCAAGTCAATTCTTTTTCACCCTTACCTGGAAACAAACAAATGAAAATGCCTCGATTTTTTTTCTATAAATTCCATCTCAATAACCATCATAATTATTTTAAAGCATGGAAATAGTAAGTAAGAAATCCACATTCACAACATGCAAGACATTTATAAAGAGACAAGGGTCCATAGTGCAGGCAGAGTCTGGCAAAGAAAGAACAAGAAGGGAAAGGGGCATAACTCTAGCTACCTTCTCCAGACTCCGTAGAGGTTGCGGACCCTTGACGACTTTCTGCTAGGAAAGAAATCGACATAAACTAAACACGAGCAGAAAATGAAAGTGAATTGTACCCATCGCTTTACATAAAATATTCTGGTGAAAGAGAGTATTGTGTCTGCTCAGGTGTATAATGAAAGCTGTAAAGAAAACAAGAATACCGACACATGAATGGTCTCTAACTCTTATGTTATTGCAGTAGAATTTTGCCCTGCTATTTGATGTTATTCAACTTGATAATAATTCGCCATATTTTTTATGGTTTCTTTGTAACCTAATCTTAATATTGAATTTTCCACCACTTCACATCTTAATTCACTGGCCGCAAAAAAAGAGCAATCGTTAATCCTTATTGCATATTCTGCCCAGGGTTCTATTTCATTAGTCTGTGCATACATAAATCATGATCAAAGAAAAAAAACCTCAGGTTCATCAATCTATAACAATTTGCGTTATAAAAGATGTTTCCAAAACAAAAATTCAATACATAATTGCATTCAAATTCAAAATGATTCACTTAGTTTTTTCTTTTATTTAAAAGCTTTGTTGCAATATACTGAATAGAAAATACTTCCAAAAGTCAATACTGAAAAATTAAATTCATGGCTGAAACGAAATATGTTTTTTTCAGTTTTACCTGAATTGAATGTTTCATGCGCATTAATACTGAATATATTAATGAAATAGACCCTCATTTCTTTGGTGTCAATTTATGCATTTGAATAAAACTGATTTAACTTTATTTCTATGATGGAATCAAATTAGAAAACAATATAATAATGTTACAAAAACTACAGTCTAAATAGCGACAATCATGCAGGAAAATTGTATTAAATTGTAGGACACAAAAGTCTACTCTATGGTATCAAATATCTACTAACAGTGTTCAAATTCAACATTTTGTCCATAATGGCCATCATTTAAAATAAATATTTCATTTACATTGAATAGCTAGTCTTTTTAACTAACGCTTTGAACACTGTAACGATAACATAAAACTCCTAGCCAAACAAGAAAAAAACCCAGAAAGGAGCATGTGACAAGCATTTTAATTGTCACAGACAGGCACAAAACGTGATATATACTGTTATTTGTGAACGAACACACGGATGAGGAACGATATGAACTTTTTCTGCCGTCGTCCACCGACATTCGCCGAGAGCCATCAGAATTGAAAAAGCTGGATTCACGTCCAAACCCTGGCCCTTCTGCTGTTTATTCAAGAACATATCCTCTTACATTCTGTGCTAACACATGTATTTGTTCGGTTCAAAATTAGCATGTAGTTCTATACAGGTAGCTTAAAGAGCATTTTAAATGTTGGGATTTACATTTTCATGCATACCACTAATCTTACAAACCTCAGAAGAGTATACAGTTTTTCCAAGATTTCTCTCTTTTAAAAAATCTTATTATTCATGCAAAGAAAACTATCACTGGAATAATACAAAAAAATTGATGTCTTTTCTAAATTTTTCTTACAGTAGATTGGTGCTCTTTTTTTGAGAAAAATATTCTTAACAAGAGCTGTCACAGTATGTGACGAATGCCCCCGAATGTGACATTGACCTACGAACAAGGTCAGTACATGAAAAGTTGATCTTGCCTTTACGTGTCAAATACATTTTAAATTGCCTCTGAACATAAAAAAATACCACCCATACTTGACAATCTACACTGTTATGTCCTTATATTCAGAATTCCCTTGTGAATAAACACTTAGTGTATCTTTCACCTTAGAGGTAGGGACATGGGTCTTGCACACGACACGTTGTCTTCGTATGTGGAACACATGTAGCAAGTGATTTTAAAATCTGTCCATACAAGGGAAAGTAACAGCCCTGACACGACAACCTATACTCTATTACTCTATGTCCTTATATGCAGCACTCCATTGTGAATAAACACTATGTGTGACTTTGACCTTTGAGGCAGGGACACGGGTCTTGCACACGACACGTCGTCTTGGTATGTGGAACACATGTGGCAAGTTATTTTAAAATCTGTCCATACAAGAGAAAGTTACAGCCCGGACACGACAACCTATACTCTATGTCCTTATATGCAGCACTCCATTGTGAATAAACACTAAGTGTGACCTTGACCTTTGAGGTAGGGACACAAGTCTTGCACATTACACGTCGTCTTGGTATGTGGAACACATGTGGCAAGTTATTTTAAAATCTGTCCATACAAGGGAAAGTTACAGAGCCGGACGGACGGACGGACAGACGGACGGACGGACGGACGGTGCAATTTTAATATGCCCACCTTTGGGGGCATAAAAATATGTTTTCTCGCAGCTGAACCATGATATAATACCTACCATAGTACTGATTTCTGCTGCGAGCTCGGGTGTCCTTGCCGGCGGGATTGTTGTATGTGCCATAATTGTCCCGCTCCCCTCGGTCCCGTCCATACTTGCTGTTTCCACCCTCCGTATTCTGTAACTGGAACATAATTATTAATATTGAACTTCTATGGAAATGAAAACATTAAATCACTATGGTGAATTATGATGTGTCATGAAGCATTAAAAGGTTTTAAAGTGAAAATGCATTTTATGCAGATCTTATAAGGAAGTCACCTGCTAATTTTTGCTGAAACAAACCATTTTCTACTTGTAAAATCTCAAATTATCGAAAAAAAAAATATCATCTAAATTTCTTGCCATATAAGAATATGTAAAAACATCTTTTAAGACTAAAGCTCTTGTCATAGAGGTTTAAAATATGACAGATTCAGGATACATTGTTAGTAAAAGCCTGATTAATGAATATGTATAGGGCTCGCGGTTCACCATAAATAAAATATAACCATGCTTGATAAACAATAACATACAATGGTAAGACCACAATACAGACTATATTGCATAATTCATACAGTAGCAAAAAATGTTCTGTGCCCTTTTATTTCTGTTTATTTCTGCATATTCATAATTTTAAAAAAATAGGAAACTTGAAGGGTCATTTCAAACATAATTATATACTGTGTTGAGGAAACAGAATTATCAATGCATAATTTTTGGAAAAAACAACAACTGGTCAATTAATTTTAAATATTACATTTGGCTTCTCAACCATGCTTACTTTGCTATGTTTTACTGACCCTAACATTGACAAGACCAACTTTGATGCACACTTAGTGTTTCTACTCATGTCTCCACCCCAATGGGATCCCAGGATGAATTCTGATTTAATTATTAAGAAAGCATTGGACAAAAATACCCGCAAATATAACATTTTGTTTTCAATCGATTTCATCGCATGAATTATTAAGCTATTGCGCATTTGCTAAGGTAGAGACATTTGCATAAACACTAGAAAAGTTAGTATTTATTTTGGTCTACTTAAAATTGAGTCAACGCTAGGCTGGGGCCAGCTGATGTCATATTGTTAAGTAGACCAAAAATAAAAAAATGACTATTTATATTACATAATTATATATGTCTGGCACTAATATTTATGGGCATAAATCTTTGCTACACATGCATAACTTAATGGCTAGCTTAATCTAATATAACATAATATGATGCTTCTGGATACCAACATCTAAACTTTATGCTGATAAGCCATGTAAACTGTTGGTCATCTTATTTTAGAGACTTAACTGTCTTGGAAGTATTTTAAACGCTTTTGAATGATATTCTAAAAATATAATTATTATTTTTTTATTAAGTAGATAACATACTTTTTAAACTGGACAAATGTAAATAGATAAACATTATATAATTTTCCGATGCTCTAAAATTTGTTGTTTTTAAAAACTGTCAAGTGATGTTAACAGTTTCAATGGCTTTGTTCTTTATATCACAAGACATACTCTTTGGAGTCGGGTCTTCCTTTTGCTTGGGATATATATGTTCTGTGAAATTGTACAACAGTTTTTCATCAATATAAATGTTAACTGAACTATTCAACTTGTTGTTGTAACATATGCACTTATGCCTGGGATATACATGTTCTGTGAAACAAAAGTTTTTCATCAATATAAATGCAAACTGAACTATTCAACTTGTTGTAACATATGCACTTTCACTTGGGATATATATGTTCTGTGAAACAAAAGTTTTTCATCAATATAAATGCAAACTGAACTATTCAACTTGTTGTAACATATGCACTTTCACTTGGGATATATATGTTCTGTGAAACAAAAGTTTTTCATCAATATAAATGCAAACTGAACTATTAAACTTGCTGTGACATATGCACTTGCAGCTAAGACAGCACTGATGACATGCTATCTCCAAAGCTCATGGCAAATATAGGCAATCACGTTTATAACACAGCCAGATTGTTAATGGCTTGAACTTGTAAATATAAATCAAATGCACTGAAATATTTATTGAAATTGAATACAAAATATACAATCACCACACCACTGAAGTTGTTTTCAGTTGTGACATAAGCTTCGACAATCTCTCATAACTAATGCCGATGCATTTATTTATACTGTTTATTCTTCAAATGACATTTATCTCATCTCCAATAGATTTATTTGATTCCTGTATTTGCTTATTAAATTCCTTACTTTCACTATTCATTGCCTCCATGATAACCACAGATTGCACTTACTGGAATACATAATGCTATCTAAATCCCTTCAGAATTCTGTGATTTCAACAAAAAAGCAAATTCTTGTATAAACTTTCGTTCAAATGTGCAACAACATGTTAATTTATGTCTTTGAGTGAAATTATGTGTATTTACAAGCATTTTGTTAGCAGCCACAAAATGTACTGCATCACCTGATTTTTGGCTCAAAGTATATTTTGGCTAAAGTCAGTTTACTGACACAATGTCTTAATTCATGTCTAGAACAACATTGATTTTATTTTTTAAATTGAGGTTTGGAGTTTGGCCACATACATCCAGTGATGCAATACAATTAAGGCAAAGAATTCAGTGAAAAAAACATGATGACTGCTATTATCAAATATAAATGGTATCTATATATCAATGGTAAATTTATATGTAAGCTGCACTCTCATTCACCACAAACTTCTTTGTTAAATAAGCCAGTAGTGCATACCATAATGTGTTTCTGCCTACCTTAGCATCAGAGAGGCGATCTGTTATCGTCCTCATGAAGGAGACCTCCTGCTTCTGCAGTGGCTGCTCTTGGTTCTTCTTCTGTCGCATCGTGCTTGACTTGATCCGCTGTAACTCCTCTTGTAATGTCTTGTCCAAAAACTGTAGAATGAAATTGTATATCAGATTGGAATATTGCTAATAATATTGACATGAGATGGATGAAACAAGCAAAGTGGTAATATATGATCGAATGATTCCTCCAGATGCGTAAAAGCTGCATGTATAAAACTGTCTTTATGAGGCAAATTAGCAATCAAGAAGTGGACATACAGAGCTACAGATAAGGATCACAATTGGTGTAAATACGCTTTCAAATACGCCAATTAGGATATAAAATCAGAATCTGTTTGCATTTGTAAGGATTCAATTGTTGTAAGATCATAGCGAAACTACGACCAAATCAAAAAAGCCCATTTCACTGGCTTAGAATCAATTAAACTATTAATCTTAATATCAAAATCTGTTTGTTTTGGTAAGGTTACAGTGGTTCTCAGGCAAAGCTAAATTATGATCATATCAAAAGAGCCCATTTTACTGGTTAAGAATCAATTAAACTAATTGATTATGTTCAACATTGAGGATAAAGACATGTCTGTTTGCAATTCAATTTGTCAGTACACTTAAACAATCACCATTACACTAAATTAAATGTGTTCACTACAATTTACTTCAGGGAGTACAATTGGTAAAAAGTTATCAATAGCTCTGGACATACATTGGTTTCATACACTGCATGTATAAAATAACATTTAATTCTGACATAGAACATTCTTCAGACGTATGTTACCTTTTTCCTCTCCGGAGGACTATCTGACAGTTTGCTATGGCCATTTTCCAGTTCGTGGTTATCAGGAGCCTCAATGTTTACAGTGTATGTACTGGTTCTTGCTGTCTGTGCCTCCCTTGGTGTAAGCACAATTGGCTCGGGTGACTTAGATTTCAACTTTTGTTTATTGTCTGTCACTGCTTTCGAACTATGCTTACGCTTAATGTATTTAGACTCACTAGGAATGTTATTAATATCCATTTCTGTGTCATGCTCTTCTATTTCACCATTATGGTCAGTATCCATTGGATCACCATTGTGTAAGTCATGCTTATTTTCCACCAGTTTCCCAGACCTAAAATCTGGAAAATTGGAATTAAACTGGTTGTTTGGCTGTCGACTTGACATGTCTACATATGACTTTCCCTGCCGTGAATCCTCTTTATCATCATTATAACTAACACTATCTACTTGGGGCTGGTTACGATTTGCACTTTTTTGTGATCGTCTACCCCCCGATCTAGCAGGGGTTCTAGTCCGTTCCTTCCGAGATGTTTCTTCACCATCTGCAATTACTTTTTCTTCCTGCACCCTTTCAAGTTCTATCTTTTCACGTATTGCGTTTAAAGCCTGTTTTTCAGCATTTGCTTTGGACGAGGCATTTTTGGCCTGTTTCACGTATTTGCTTTGTGACGTAGGGTTACCAACTTCCTTTTCACTTTCAGACGTGTCCATTTTCTCCTCACTTTTTTCATCTTTAGGGTCTGGTAACAAACCTTTTTGCTTCCCTGAGCGAACTGTTAAATTCTTCAAGTTTTCACTGTGAAACATAAAAGCACAAATTGAAATATGAAGTTTAAGATTCAATTTCAATTCAAAGACATGAATTTCAACAATTGAGCAAAAAATTAAATAATCTAAAACAAATTGAGCATTGATGACGTCAAGCTAAAAGTAAACTAACAGTAAAGCTTTATCAAACAAATTGTTTATTAATGTTATTTGAAATATAAACAGGCTTATGGAAAATGAATGTGAAACCAAAATTGAAAAAAAAATGAAATTGGTTTTCATTTTACAAGACCAGAACTATCCTGTCCTAGCAGCATTTAAGACCCTACCTATTGACATGGTCGCTGTAGTCATTTTTGCGTTTCTTGCTGGAGGTGTGTGTGTCTATGTGCTTGACGGGGACGAGACTGGAACGATTCAGGAGCCGTTCTGTCTGGAACGACACATGGTTCAGGCATTCCTCGATCGTGAAACGTTCCGATGGCTCGAGTCTCAATGATTGCTGTAAGTCATAGGGAAAAGTGATATATGATTTTTTTTCAATTGGAATACAAATAATAATCCACAAGTACATGTATTTTGGGATGAAAATAACACAAAACAGTGAGACCTTGTTAAAACAATTCTGATCAGAAGGGCAGCGGGGTGCTGATTAAATAGAGCAGAGTGTATCACTTTGCATTCTCCATTTCAGCTGAAAGCCTATAACTTAAGTAGGGGAAATGCAAAACCAGTTATTGTGTATAAAAAACTGCTATTTAAAGTTAAAGATTACCGTATTTAGAACAAGGCTGTCAAATTGATAATTACAACTTGCTACTTTATATATCTATTAAACTATAGCATCAAAAGCATTTCTTAAAACATTTTGGAACGTAAATTTACATCGAAACTATTAAATCTATAAAACATTACAAAGCATTTAAATCTAAGTTTCAAATGCACAGGAATTTGTTTATGCACAGGAATCTGTTTACAGCCTATGGCAGCTAATGTGTAATGACAATACAATCATTGAAGAATTGGAGAAGCTTTAATTGATTTCTATACACAAGAGTAATAGATTTCACATTTCAACTACTGCTTTTCAGTTTAATAAAGGTTATTTTTCATGTATCATGTTTTTTTTGCATTGATTACAATGGGAACACTCTTCTGCCAAAGCGTAACGTGATCTATTTCAGACCTCAAACAATAGATAATGCTTACTCACAAGTTCAATAAATGACTGACAATCATTATACAGTTGAGATACGATTCTTTTATGCACATAAATGCTTGTTAACCTATAAATAGATTTAGCATTTCAAGTTGCTTGCCAGATCATTTTTAACAGATTTCAGTTGTTTACTGTTTGGTTATCTGTAGAGGAAATATTTTTTACTTTCAATGTTATGTATCTCACGAAAGTTTAATATATGAGTTATACGGGTATAATCTTTTGCCAACTCAGTCCAGCGCCCATGAATGAAGATTTGCAATGGAACGCCTAGACAATGCTAACACTCTTAGAGAACTAAACCAATATTGATATACATGTATCAGCTACATGTATTAGCAATATAATCTAAGTCCATAGTCAAACAAGAACATAAAAATTTGGTGTTCACAATTGTAGGTACTTACCAAAATGAAGTCGATCATAACACTACTGAGAATGCCTTGGTAGCGTTTCTCTATTGTTTGGGGTCTGGAAACAGACGGGAACTGAAAACACACAAAATATTTTTCAAATGTTCATGTATCAAGTCAATTTGATACCAAACACAAGCAAAAGATACAATCGCTCTTTGGTATTGTGAAGTTTTTTACTTTTACAGATTTAAAGGTTTTCTTTTATATTACAGTGTAAAATCTTGCCATAGATAATAAAACATGAAAAAGATAGTTAAAGAAAACTTGCATAAAATATGTCAAGTTCTGCTAACGAACTAAATTCCGGAAGCAGACAATTACAAACCTTATTGGTAATTACAAAACTGTACATTCTTCAATTATTGATCTAAACTTCAAGTATTCAATTTCCAAGAATAAAGAGGCTTTATCTCTATAAGCTTTATCACTATAATTGTGCATCTCCATAGCAACAATAATTTCACAGGCAATTAATTTTTCTCAAAGTCTCATACCAGAAAAAAAGTAATATTGATCTGGAGTAATAGATTCAAATTATGAACTAACGTGGTGCTTAGCAAAGAGAATAAATTTCATGATTGTAATTAATTTACCCATAAATGGACAATTTTGACCACCTGATACTAATAACCACCAACAAGTGGCCAAATAGAGCAATGCTCCCATTTTCATCATTTTAATGACTGGGGTAGTCAATTGCGTTTTCCTACCTTCAATCCAGAGAAGCGAGCATTATTATAGAACATGTTCATCTGGTCAGGTGGAAGCTGTCCTACAATCTTCTGGATGACATAAAGTTGGTCTATTTCGCTCTCCCCAGGGAAGAGTGGCTGACCGTCTGCCAACTCTCCCAGGATACAGCCAATAGACCAGATGTCAACTGCCTTACCATAGGGAGCACTGGAAAGTATGGGACAAAGCAGTCAGCATTGGTATCATAACTGTCAGTGATATTAAAAGAAAGCCTCCTAGGCATGGTATGAAAGCATATCATAACATTCAACAATAAAATTCTGCCTGAAAAACATATAGAAAATTAATACTTCCTACTTTTTAAACCTTGAATACAAATTATAGTGTAACTTACTAAATTATAAGTTTAAGAAATCCTAATTTAAAATGTCAGTGCCAGGGGTGAATGCAAAAAGGTTCTAAGTGACATTAAATAAAGAAGAAAATAAAACCTTTTCGCTTTCACCCCATTATTTATTATGAGTATTCATCCATTTTTAAACCAGCAGACTATCAACTCTTGAGATATTGGAGCAGCCTTGGCCTTGGCACCACTTACCCAAGAAGCAGTTCAGGAGATCTGTACCATCGAGTTGCCACATAGTCTGTGTACATGCCATTTACCCCGCCACTAATGGTCCGGGCAAACCCAAAGTCACACAGCTTCAACAGACCACTGCTACTGATCAACAGGTTCTCTGGCTTGATGTCTGAAATGAAGTGCATGGGAAAATGGTTAAGAGTACCACAAGCAGACGCTAACGCTCATAAATGGAAAAGAATCCAGAAAGAATTTAATCTTCAATTATGAGACCTGCCATTCATAGTACCAAGGCCAACAATACCTCAACTTTTTCACTAAAACAAACACTTTCTTAAATTAAAGATGCAACAATACACTTTTAAGCAAGAGGGTATCATCTTAAATTTGGTTGTACATTATACAATCATTCAGATGAACGGAAGCTTCAGTAACGTCACCTTAAAATATATGTTCACTTCTAAAGGATTTAACAGATACAATTCAAGTTTGTTGTGATGAACTTGTCCAAAATGTACCTCTGTGTATGATGTCATTACTGTGGCACCAATGTATGGCCTTGCACAGCTGGTAGGTGTAGCTGCGGACCTTCTCGGGGGCTACTCCATTAGGCAGCTCCTCTAAAACCTCCAGCATATTCTACAACAAACAAGGAACAATTGTAACACATATGAAATGGGTGTAGCAGTGCGCACCCTCTTTGGTGCTACTCCTTAGGCAGCTTTTCTATAACCTCAAGCATGTTATAAAGGAAACAGTACAATATGATGGGTGACTAAAGGAGCAATGGCATTTTAAATGGCAAGTGAACCATTTCTTGAACTAACAGTGATAATGTGACAACAAGTAATAAGCTGTTAAGTTATAGTCAGGGGCAAAGGCATCAATGGTTCAGGCACTTCACCTTGGACACAAAATAACAAATACGAACTTAATTAAAATCTTAAGAGTTATTTTTATGAAAAGAATGCAGTAGAATCGAGGAGAATGTCTGGGCAAATAACTGACACATGATATGATCAATGATTGTACAGAATATGGCAAAATGTTATAAAAACGTGTTGAAAATGATACCATTTTGGGGAACTTTCTTTCAATGAATATGCCTTATCAAAGAAATGGGTGATTGATACTTCAATAAACTATGAACATTAGAACAGAAACAATTTCCTTTGAGGTCACACTTGTAATCTCTTGTCAATAAGTGGATGATATTATATTGCTGCTCATCCTTGGACAAGTATTTTATAGTCTTTTTATCAGCTAGTTTCCCATACTTATTGATAGAGACAAGACCTATATGGCTTTACTAGTCCCGTGATGCGTATTTAACAGCACGTTATCAAAGTCTGAGGTCATATAAAACTTATTGGAATTCACAATTTTACAATCACTATGGGTGGACTTATGACCATGTTTACGTGCATTATAAAGATTGCCCCGTCACGTAAAATACAGATCAATACTTAATCAATTGAGAGGCAAATTGTTAACTCTGATAAGGAAAGCTCGCTTCAATGATAAAGGTAATGAAACTGTTTATGATTGTCAAAGCATGGGTAATACGATATTGGCAGATTCATGTTTCACGAAAATTGCATTTTAATGGTTAGGTTGCTGCCCTAAACGTCAATATTACCTTAAAAGGTGTTATACAAGATTTTACACCAATGCCATCAATATTTCATAATAAAATAACCTGTTATGATGTTAGATTATCTCTATGAACAGAAAAAACATATTATGTTTTGTTTGAAAGTTGCTACTAGGAAGTCGCATTTTAATAGATTCCATACAATAAACATGTTTTTAAAATGGATCTGAAAACAAAATTATCACATATCTTTAGATCAATATGGGAGTTGAGGGAAAAACTGAAATTTTCCAATTGAAAGCAATGTATTGTAGGAACTAAATCTAACAGATAAGTCGCCAATCAATTTAAAACAAATATGGATGGCATTGACAAATGTTTCTAATATTGTATTCAAACAAACATCCTTCACCCAGACAATATAAATTTGACAAATAAATCAATACTTAGAATAACATAAAATATATGAAGCTAAATCTGTCAGCACCAGAAATGGCATAAAACTATTAACGGACATTGGTTTTTTATACTACTCTTAACATTGAGCAAGCAAATGTATGCCAAGTCATATGCGTTAATTTTGCAAATGAGATGTACAAGCTAAACATGACCCTGCTAATTAATTATCAATACAGCATTGTGTAGATTTTGTCACAGATGGTAACATACTTTAATGAAAGTGGTATTTTTCCAGAAAGTAAAGAAAACAGAGTCTTGTAGTTTGACTATTTCAGGAATTTCTTAGAACATTGTAGTTTTCAAAATTTGTGAATGTGGAAATGCAGAAGAATTTAACCAATGAAACTTAAACTTATAAGAAAATCACTTACTAATTACCCTAAATCAGTAATTAATATATATACATGTAATAAATTGCTCACCCGTTCTACATATTCAAAGACGAGGTAGAGCTTGCCCTTTCGTCTGAATGCTTCCCGCAGCTCGACGATGTTCTCCTGCTTGAGCGACCGTAGCATCTTGAGTTCACGCAGGGTCGTCCGGCGAACATCGTCATTTTCTGAACAAAAATACAAAAGAGAAAAGATATACAATATGATATGCTTTCTTTTGTCAAAATTTGCTATCCATCACCAAAACTGAATAGATAAGGGAATCACATGAGATGGTGAAGTGTTGTGAAAACTCATGAGGGGATGAAAGCGCAAAATGCTTTTGAAAATGACCTTAACTCCCTGTACATGTTCAGGGTGTTAGCAATGTTTTAAAAAAAAAGAGGGTGATGCAATAGAGGAACAGGGTGCTAAAGGAGAAAAGGGATCATCTGTTTCAGCTGTGAAAAAAACTGAAATATTATGAATTTGACAATATTCGGTTTCAACAGCTAAATATGTAATGTTTGTATGAATTAATACTTATATTTTAGTTTTTATCAACAAAAGAAACAATGGACAGGCTTTTTAAAGTGTTTAATTCAATGAGGGCCGAAGGGTGCCAATGGTTGCCTCTATGAGGGCAGAAGGGTGCTACATAAAAAAGGACAGGGTGCAGCACCATTCCAATTTATTTCTTATGCTTAAACCTTTATGTCCAAACAAACATAATTTGGACAAGATCAATTATAAAACAAACTTGATTTCAAAAATATAATTGTAACATGAACTGAAATGGATGTCAACTTGTGTCAATCTAAGAGAGGTTGGCATCACACTGATAACCTTTTTCGTTTGATTAGAATAGACAAATTTTAACACCCTTATTTGTTATATGTGGAATTCTTATTGTCATAATTAATACTTAAGAGTTCAGATGAAGTCTTAAAAATCTACAGTCGCTTCTTAAGGCAGGTCGAGTAATTAATGTTTATAACCCGACACATAACAGCATTCATAAGTTTATGATATTCATGACAATCTAGTTGGTTAATCAATAGTACCTTGTACAATTATTCAATTATCAGACAAAACGTTTTTAAATTGCTCACTAATCTAAGGATATCCTCTTTCCACATCTATTACCGCTATTGTCATACAAATGTAAAATTGTCAACAGTTTTACAATCGCACACTTACAAAATCGATATATATAATCAGAAAATCATTTTGTATTGTGACCGAATTTTTTTAACGTGCTGACTTCTTTACCACAACATATGCATATGTTAAACGTTTCAATGTTAAACGTTTTCATCAAAAATCTGATTGAGGTTTCATAATTAAAAGAGAACCGGCTATCAATGCCAACGCTCCACTGTGTTTTTAAGATGTTTAAGCGAAAAACCTCACAAACATTTTGCCAGAGTTATGGGCCTTGCTACACTTTCTTACCAAAGTCATATCGAAAAAGAGTATCAGGATTCAGGATATTATCTTAAACAGCCTTTTGGTAATGACCAAGGTCAGTTTTCTTTTGCACGATGACATCTCCAACTGGCTTTGACAAGATGTTTCTTGAAAAAAAAAACAGACTTCAAGATAACAAGAGCTGTCATAGTATGTGACGAATGCCCCCGAATGTGACATTGACCTACGAACAAGGTCAGTACATGAAAAGTTGATCTTGCCTTTACGTGTCAAATACATATGGCAAGTTATTTTAAATTGCCTCTGAACATAAAAAAATACCACCCATACTTGACAATCTACACTGTTCTGTCCTTATATTCAGAATTCCCTTGTGAATAAACACTTAGTGTATCATTCACCTTAGAGGTAGGGACATGGGTCTTGTACACGACACGTCGTCTTCGTATGTGGACCACATGTGGCAAGTTATTTTAAAATCTGTCCATACAAGGGAAAGTTACAGCCCGGACATGACAACCTATACTCTATGTCCTTATATGCAGCACTCCATTGTGAATAAACACTATGTGTGACCTTGACCTTTGAGGCAGGGACACGGGTCTTGCATGCGACACGTCGTCTTGGTATGTGGAACACATGTGGCAAGTTATTTTAAAATCTGTCCATACAAGAGAAAGTTACAGCCCGGACACGACAACCTATACTCTATGTCCTTATATGCAGCACTCCATTGTGAATAAACACTAAGTGTGACCTTGACCTTTGAGGTAGGGACACGGGTCTTGCACGCGACATGTCGTCTTGGTATGTGGAACACATGTGGCAAGTTATTTTAAAATCTGTCCATACAAGGGAAAGTTACAGAGCCGGACAGACGGACGGACGGTGCGATTTTAATATGCCCACCTTCGGGGGCATAAAAAAGATAATATAACACTCAACATAATAGCAGCTGATGGTTTTCTGAACATTATGTTTGCAGACAGATTGGCTATGGGTATCATTTTTATCATTAACCTTCAATTATAGGTCTCCTAATAATGTTTCAAATATTTTTTTAAGTGGCCTACTTCAGACAGAACTCCAATTCTTATCAAAGCAATCAATCCTAACAGTTAATATGTAGAAGAATCAACAAAACTCCATGCTTGTATTTGCATTATTCTGATAATTCTTAAATAAGTTTGAACTTAGTTTAGCCCTTAACTAAAAGGAAATACCAAAAGAAGCATTATCATACAGTAAATTTGATCTTCAAGGTTTCTTTGTAGTTTTTCAATAGTGAGGTATATATACATGTGGATTTAAGCAAAAACCAGCATTGAAGAATCAGTTTAAGTACTTATGACAATAAAGTGGAATAAAAGAGGACCAATATTTGGTTTTGCACATTTCAAATATTGAAAATCAACTTCGACCACAAGCAATGTGGAAAATGTGGAAAAGATCTAAAACATGATCAAGTCATAACAATAACCAATATCTCTCCAACATAACTAAAGAATGTTGGAACGAATATGACTTTTCTTAAAATGAAGTTTACATTTTGGGTAAAAAACTTTGAAGTGAATATGAGTTAGATAAGACTCAACTTTCAAATGTTCAATAAATTAAATTAATTTCAGATGAAGAAATAAAATCATGTAGATATGAGGGGGTAAAACCTTTCATTCTGGAGGTCAAACAGCCTCTTCAAAAGATTTTTAATAAGTACACACTTAAAATGCTTTGTAAATGCAGTAAATCTGTCACAAAGTTGAAAGTCTAATATATTGGTGTTGTTTGGGTATTACGGACTGTGTGTTCAACTGGATTGTAAATAAGAAATGCTTTTTTCATTTAGATATTATCTGACATTTTATGTACAATACACTGACAAGTATTCAATTAAAATTCATACCGGGTAATTTAAGGGACTTGTATTTGATAAAAAAACATAAATTTTATCACTTCAAGTAAACTGCATGTACTCTCAGTAAAGCAAGGAAAAATTGAAAGATAAAAACATCTTTTGAATTTGTTAACGTATATGTTTATCAAACCACCAAAAGTCAGGTTTGATCTGACGTAATATGCTGGCAACCAAATGTATTTTTCATCATTGATCAAGGACAAAATGAAACTCACTAATTAAAAGAGGAAAAATAATAATTTCCTGTTTTAATACCAGAAAGAAAGAATTTCTAAGCAGTTCAATCAGAACCCCGGAGAAATCAATCTATGCAAACACAACTCCTGGTCTGTAATTAACAGGTATCTCATGCATAATAAATAACCTACAGCCCTCCACAAATGCCATTGATTGAAAACCCATAGCAATTTTACAGGTAATTTCGTGAGCAAAGCAAATAATTAACTGCCTTACGTTATATAGCAATGGGACATCATTGCTACCTTCTACAATCCCTAAGGGACATACATCACTGTTTGTGTCTATATGATAGACTATGGTCTTGTTAGGTAAAACACTGAAGGCTTGGATCAAAGATTCTTAGATGTCTAAAATAGTATCAAATTAAGGGTAGCATACATGCCACATCACCCAGATAGGGGAAAATCGCCTGGAATTTTTACCCATAATCCAGTCTCCTGGACTGGAATGAATATCCCTCAGAATTTTGACCCATCTTCCAGTCTCCGGGACTGGATGAATATCCCCCAGAATTATGACCCATCCTCCAGTCTCCTGAACTGGAATGAATATCCCCCAGATTTTTTACCCATTCTCCAGTTTTCTGGACTGGAATGAAGATCCCCCTGATTTTTATGCCCCCACAAAGTGGCGGCATATAGGGTTGCCCTTGTCCGTACGTACGTCTGTCTGTCTGTACGTACGTACGTCCCGAAGATTGTTTCCGATCTAATTCTTGAAAACTGTTTGTCCAATCCTCACCAAACTTTAAACACATGTTTGTGACCATAATATCTTGATCAAGTTCGATAGTCATGGAAATCGCTTTAGTCATTTAGGAGTTACGGCCCTTTTTTGCCAAAAATACTTCAAAAATATATGTTTCCAATCTAATTCTTGAAAAGTATGTGTCCAATCCTCACCAAACTTTACATACATGATTGTGACCATAATATCTTGATCAAGTTCGATAGCCATGGAAATCGCTTTTGTCATTTAGGAGTTACGGCCCTTTATTTGCAAAAAAAGACTTGAGATTATCCTGAATAATCATTATGGCTTATTTTCTGTGACAAAAAATCGAAGTGGGGGCATCCGTGTCCTATGGACACATTTCTAGTTTACCCATACTCAAGTCTCCTGGACTGGAATGAATATCCCCCCGATTTTTTACCCATACTCAAGTCTCCTGGACTGGAATGAATATCCCCCCGATTTTTTACCCATACTCAAGTCTCCTGGACTGGAATGAAGATCCCCCCTATTTTTTACCCATACTCAAGTCTCCTGGACTGGAATGAAGATCACCCAGATTTTTTACCCATACTAAAGTCACCTGGACTGGAATGAATGTCCCCCAGAATTTTGACCCATACCCATGAGTCTCCTGGACTGAAATAAATATCCCCCGTAATTTTAACCCATACTCAAGTCTCCTTGACTGGAATAAATATCCCCCAGAATTTTAACCCATACTCAAGTCTCCTTGACTGGAATAAATATCCCCCGTAATTTTAACCCATACTCAAGTCTCCTTGACTGGAATAAATATCCCCCAGAATTTTGACCCATGCCCCAGTCTCCTGGACTAGAATGAATATCCCCTGGATTGTGTGTGTGATTGGGAAAAATGTTGATTGATTAGATTGCTTTACCCCATACATTTTCTTAAGACATATAATTTATACTCAATACAGTGCTTTTCAGTAAAAAAGAACTGGTAGTAAAAAAAGAATGCTTTCAAAAGTAGAGCATGCAAAAAAATGCCTTTAATGTGGTATTTATATACCCCTTAAGTTAAGTGCTAAATGCCTTGGTTTTCTGAGCAAAATCCCCTGGGAAGCCTTCCTTAAATACAGCATGTTAGAAATGGTGGCGTGTTTGTAGACATGAAAAAAGAAGGAAAGACAAGAATTACATGGTCACAAAACAAAACAACTTTCAATGTTAAGATTTTTTCTTGTAAATTATAATATACCAATTTATCTAGGTCCGCAAAAATTGGCATGTAAATCTGAAAAAAAAAGTTGCTAAAAAACTAATCCTATCTGTAGTTAGACACATGTCCATTCTTGAATAGAGAAAACAGAGCTCTATTAACTTTAATACTAATAGCTTCTAATAAAACTATCTTAACAGATACAATTATTGACAATGGATGCAATCAGAAACATGGGTAGCCACTTAATCATTGTTGACTGTAACAGCATCCTTGTTTACTGTCGGAAACTGCATGTTCCACAGTTAATTACTTCTCCCCTGCCAGGATTGATTGAGCAGGTGGTGTAATTGATAAGTTTAATATTCAATCCATTGATTCTCTAAGGAAATAATCTGACACCAGGGTACTTAATGAGAGACTGAAAGTGACAAAAACATGGAAACTGAATCAAATCAGTCTAGGAAGTGCGAACAGCCTCAACTAGTCAGGAAGTGCATTGAACAGCCTCAAATGGTCGGGAAGTGTTCGCACCTAAATATAATTTGCTTTTAACAATTTTATAGAGAATGTAACATTGATCTTCCTATTTCAATTTTCAAGATTTATTCAATAAAAAAAACAATCCAGAAATACACAGAAGGAGATAAGACAATTGACTAATGAAAACTAAATGTTTCCTTTTGTTGTGAAATATTAAACTTTTTATGTGATATTTACATTCAAATGTAAGTGCATAAAGTAACCCCTGCCACATTTATAAATATTTGTTAAAGTATGAATTGATGTTTGCACGTTTGACTTGATCAATAACAGGTCGTTTTCAAGTTTGTAATTCTGCAGTAAGCTGTATTTGCACACACTTTAAATAGGCTAACACTTAACTCTATTTGAGATTTTTAGAGAACCAGTCCATGTTTACCAAGTATAAAGCAATAGCAACATAACCAAATACATGGTATGTGCTAATACTTTGATACTATTAAAGCAGGAACAGATTTTCAATCCTAATCCGGAAGTCACCTTAAGAAAAAGTTGTTCAGAAGGGGGAGGGGTGCATAAATATCAAGACTTAAGGGCCTGTCACACCTAGCTGATTGGACCGCCAGTGCTAAAGCGGAGCACAAATTAGGGGATTTTCGGGGATCTGGACTAATACGGCAGTGCAACAGTTTCACATCATTAAGAACAGTAGTACACCATGACATTGTTGAAAAAAAGGAGCAGCCAGCAAGGGTACAAACTTTTGAACTCAAATATTCCTGCCGATATGATGCTGGAGCGAGAAATGAAACCATAACAGGATCGCTCAACTATTATAAGCTCCAGTCAACGGTGGCACATCGGTAGAGCAACAGCTGCGTGCCTCTGTATCATAGTATTTTGAAGCACATCGGTAGGACAACAGTAGAACAACTGTTTCTCAACGGTATCATAGCACAACTACAGTATTGCTACGGCCAACTGAGATTTTTCATGTGCTTTCTCGACAAAGGCCCAACGATTTTCTGCCAATGTTAATTGTGTGCTCCGGTTTAGTCCCACCAAAGCAGTAGGTAGTATGAGACAGGCCCTTTAACAATTGGACTGTACATCTGTGTTGCCTACCTACATACAGACTATACAACTGGGGTTGTAAGTAGAGTATACACCATAGGACTATATTCTACGGACAAAGCCTTTGAATAAAAACATCAATGACCTTTGGTGTATGGGTCTTTCTTTACTGTACTCAAAGCTGATTCACATTAAACAAATACGGCTTGTGAATACCCATTGGTCTGATTATAATTTTTCTATAACTTATTTGGATGTATCATTTAAGTTGAAAGAACTATCATGATAATTTTATTTAAAGATTGTTCAACTATGACAGTTTCTTAATAAGTTTGTCCAGAGAATATAGACCTTCCATATTTGCGCTGATTGTAAGGTATCAACCCAAATAACTATATTGATCCTACCTTCCCCATCCTTGAATTTCTTCACTGCCACCAATTCTCCTGATTCCTGAAAGTAAAGAAGCATTTTATGAGACGTGCAAGGGATCATGACGTTGGTATACATGTATGCACCAGTGGCTGCTTCAATAAAGATCTAAGTCGATCTTAGTTGTACCGGTGGATTGAAATTATATTAGTGTCATAATTTCATTATTTTGCTTCAAATGTATGTGAATTGATCTTTAGTCTATATTTAAGTCCTAAAGATGAACACACAGTAAAGATTTTTTTTTTTTTAAAACAAGCGTTTAGTTGCAATTTGTGACAAAGATTTCAGATTATTATGTTATGGCCAAGATCCTTTAACGAAGTGGCCACCTGCCCCCAATTTCTAAATAAAATCTTAAGCATTACAAGTCAATGTATCATATTTCACTAAGCCATTTGTAGACAAATTTTAAAAAAATCTGAAATTTTGGTGAGATCATAATGAAGATAATTTCCTTGAAAAATCTTCTTACCCTTCCAAATAAGAATAGTACACAAATGATACCAAACATAATGTGCTTAGCTTAATCCTGTTATAAGGTATTTAAGATTGAGAAACTAAGACCTAATGCCTCTGTGTATTTTATTGTACAGTTGAACCTCGTTGGCTCGATTTCCACGTTGTCACGAAATGGATGTCAAGTACAATTTTTTTCAAATAAATGTAAGTATTACTGCTTGGCTTAAATTTCCCATTTAAATTATGTGCCAGTCTCTTGCAGTTCAAGCAACAGGCTTTGACTGCACATTGTAGTTAACCAGTAAAAGATAAATAATCAGTTGAAAAAACTTGTTGCTTCATGTATGTCTCCAGGAATATGATCTTTACTTTTATTTCTTCAATGAAACAGTAGGTGGTCAATGCCAATCTTTTTTTGCCAATTTTCAAGCATACATTGTATGCAATATAACGATTCAAAGTCATGTACTCTTCATATATTGAATGCCAAATTAAAAAAAAAAAAAAACTAATCCATTTGCAAAGAATATTGTTTGTGGTACGGTATTAAAATCTACACTGTGTGTCGTAATAAATACATTCTATGATTTAAGCAGCATGTGAACATGGTTAACCGTCACTGATTGAGATTAACATGATATTAATATCTGCTGATCCTAATGCCTGAATTGAAGTATAAACAAGGCAAACAGTTACGTTTAATTTACTTAAAACATACCACAAGTCAATCAGAAAATAAGCTTTATTCTTAATACAAGTTTTGGAAACAAACAAGGTCCAAGTGTGCCTACTTAAAATGCAATGTTCTTAAAAGATTGGTTGTAAAAGAAAAACATTAATTATCAAATGCAAAAATCGTCTAGCTGAAAGTAAATATATTCAGGGTTTTAGCCAGGTTTTTAATAGGACAGGGTGCTGCAAAATAGGGACAGGGTGTTAGGGGAGGAAAGGGCACTTTGAAGAACTTAAACATTTTATTATGAATTTGAAAATATTAGGGATAATGTTTTATATATTTAATATTAAGTTTCAACTTCCAAATATGTTTGGATGTATTTATAATCTTATTAGAAATTTTAATCAAAACAGAATAAAGGTTTGACAATCTTAAGCATTTAATTCTATGTACACAGAAAAGTGTGCTGGTCTCTTTTATGGCAAAGGGTGATACCAAAAAAAACAGGGTGCAGCAACCCCCTATAAATCATTAGCTGAAGCTAATTTCATTTCACACTTATGAAACAGTAAGACGAAAAATGTCCTCTTGCAGTTGTGTTCTTGAACTGATCTTGTTTCCAATTAACTCTTCGAGGACAAATAATTTATTATTGAAGATAGGTATGTATTCATCAAGACCTACAAATAGGTAGAAATGCTCATAAACTAGAATTTCACCAGACATATTAATTATGGTGCATGCATTTCAGCACATAACTTTATGCTTATGCAACAGACTTAAAAGAGCTGTGCTATCAGTCCGGTCTGATATACAGGAATTCAATTAAATGGCAGCATGGCTTAAAACTGATAAGCAAGGTTTCTTTAAAAGTCACCGGCAAAAGCAAACACTTGTTACCTATATTTCAGCCTAATTCTAACCTATGTACATATTGCAACAGGCAGATATCCAATCTCTCCGGTCTTTTAAGGGCATATATTTTATTAAAAAAGTCTACAGAAATGGCGTTATGTACTATAGTAATCCATTCTTATAGTCATAATCTTTCTGACATTTTCACACCAAAATCTTGGAAGTAAAAACATGTAGGAACATTTCAAACACTTCAAATGCGGGATTAAAATAGCTAGCTACATTTATAATATACATGCATATCCTTACACAAGTTCAACATCACATTTAAAACTGTTGAACATCTCTTGATAGGGAGCAAAGCACATTTCTTCACATGAATAATATTTATACACAAGTATGTACCATTTTTAGAGTGCTAAATGTATATACCAGCCTTATACATGGCAGTATGGTACCACTAGTTAACATACACTTACCTAACCATGCGTTTATCTTTATGGCAATGCAATGTTGTTGTCTTAGTTGTTTCAGTAACTTTAAGTAAAACAAGAGCACCGCCTCCTGGTGCTGAACTCTTGTCTGATTTTATCCTTTTACGTTTTTTTTTATTTCATATTGTACATTTGATAGTCCGAACAGGTATTCTAAAGTTTGAAAGTGATACCTTTGATAGTTTGCATGTAAGTGACCCTAGCACAAAACTTAAAATTGAGACTAGCTAAAAAATTACAAAGTCCAAAAATACTAAAATATCTCCAACCCTCCCCCTACCCTTCCAAATGTGTGACTAAAAACACATTTGATATATTGAAGTGCATTATCCATTTAATATCTGTGAAAAAATTATATCAATCCTTCAAAAAATGAAGAAGCTATGTCCAATTCTCAAAATCCATGAAAACATGAAAAAATTACGTTTTTACCCCTAAAAAACAGGTGAGACTCAGCATCTTTAGGGTACAATGTGAAGAAAGGTATTAGATGAACAAGTTCCCCAAGTTTCAAAGTGATAGCTTTGATAGTTTCCATGTAAGTGACCTAAACACAAAACTTAACAAACGCCTCAGACTACAACGACAATCAAGAGACGACAATAGCTTGTCATTGTTTTCAAAAATCAGACTACATGTAGTTAAATATGCTGATTACTACTACAGTATGTAATTGTACAAATGTAAAGCAATAAAGTAATACTTACTTTGTGTTTACATTTCAAGACAACTCCATAGGCACCTGTAAATGTAGGATGAAGATTGTAAAGGAACCAAATTTAATTGTCTTATAAAAGCTTTGTTAACAACAATAACAATGCAGAGTGAATACCAATGCTCACCTGTTGTTAATTCTCTTAAAAAAGGGGGCATTACCAAGATAATTATTTAAGTTAAGGCCTTTATTTACACGTCATTATTGTCTCTGGAAACATGTGTTCCAAGTTTCATTTAAATATCTTCAATTTTCAAGTTATAGTCAAGATTAATGTTTGAGTCTGACAACGTCGACGACATTATCAATGACACCAAAGCTATGATAGTACATACATGTACCTAAACTTTCTTTCACTAAACAGACACACTAAATATATGATTTTTTTTTTTAATTAAGATAATAAGAGTTTAACACATAAATATGGGATGTATCTGCATTTACATTAATTATAAGTAATTAATATTTAACTTCAATGACATGTACCAATATAAATGTTAATGTACAAAACTGATAACAGAATTACAATGAAATTGTTAACTTTTAAGCATATGGTATGACACCCAAATGGATATTTTAGAAATATATGAATGAAAAATATGTGTCAAAGGACAGCCATATGATATGTGAGTAATTGTTGTAACTAATTGGGCCAAGATTCTGAAATATTTTTACTTTTCAAAATGGCTACATTTTAAAACTAGTTACTAGTAGGTACCTACCTTCGCCTACAACTCCAACAATTTCGTACTTGTTCATTACATCACAGCCTGGGTCTGCCAAAAGCCCCTTAAAAGGATCCAAACTTGAAAAAAAAGGTAGTTTATCAGGGAAACGTTGAAATGTCATATATATATATATATATATATAATATTACAATAATGTACATTGTACATGACATATAGCCTAACTTGCATATGATTGATCTATCTTTGAAGAACATGTATTTCAGCAAAACTATGGTGTTCATTAAATGTCTCCATTTACATGAGCCAGGAATACATTAGCTAACTTAAATTATAAATACCACTTGATAAACCTAACGATACGGCCGGTAAACCTAACGATATAGCCGGTAAACCTAATGATACAGCCGGGTCTAAAACCATGTGATGCAGATGGTGAGACATTAATATTGACCGGTTTTTAAATAACATACATCCCATACAAATTTTATTAAGAGACAACTCAATTCAATTAACAGAAACATTTTTTGCAACAGATTATAAAATATATTTTGTAGAAAGTAGATATAAGCTATATAATCTATTCATCACATCTGTTCAGCCCAGCATGTATTTTTTTCCCCATTTTTTGAGGCAAGGTACAGTACATGTATCTGATCAGATATTCAATGATAATTAGTTGAGAAAACATGCTGTAAATTATTCGAAATAAAGAAAAACAAGTCCTACATGTGGTGCAAAGTTTGGTAAAAGATGCAATTTAGTATCCTTCCCAGTCATTATTTCCTGTACAAAACTCGAAATATAATTATGTAAGGTATGATATTTTAACCTTTTTCAGTTTGTTTATATAAAGAAGATTTTAGTTAGGTTCAAATTGATCACTTGGATATAAAACAGTCAGTACTCAGTAGACGACGATGCTTGATGCTAGAATTTTAGTGATAATGGGTATGATTGGCACACTAGACTGCATGAGGCAACAGCTTTACTCACAAGTATGGTCAGCCAATTTGAGTAGAAAAGGGCAGCCTTTGTAATGAAATAGAAATCTGACATTCTTCAGGAACAAATGTTTGTCCAAAAATATTTAAATTGAATATTAAGGCTGTGACATTAATTGATGTTAAACTTTAAGCTGTAACATAAATTGATGTTAAACAAGTATTTTTAGTAAACCTGAACGATAACAGTTAATTTTTGCATATATTTAGTAATTATTTAAAAGAAGTACATGAGGATATTCTTACCAAATCTATGATATTTTTTATTTCCTTTTCAAGGCACAAATTATTTATTATCCACGGAATAAGAGAACTTTTAACTTTCAACACACAGTTATGGCAACAATATTGTTATCTTTGGTTAATCACAATTATATTTTAAATGCATAGGAATGTTTCACTCTTTTGAACTAACAATATCCTCTTTGATACAAATATCAATTATCATGCTTATTTTCAACTGAAAGTAAACAATTGTGGTCAATTTTGTTTTTTGGAACTAATTGTCGGAATGCTGTTCATATTGCACACTGCAATTATTGAATTAATATTCCTCGTATGGAATAAAAATGTATCAATAGTAAAACAAACACGAAATCCTGTTTTTCTTTTTCCATGAAACACGATATCTCTTACGACGCCATCCGGAATTTCCTTGCCAACATACCCACAATGCAACAAAATTACAAAAGTTGCGGCCCTTGGATAGCTTTGTTACATATGCGGTCGTAACTTCCGATAGAAAAGGCGTAAATTGCGGTCTCTGCTGTAAGTTAACGAAGTTATGTTATTTTTTACCCCTCATATTTCTTTAGAAATAGGAATATGAACATGTATTGGTAATTAAAAGCCACCGGCCCAAAATACAGAGAGAGAAATGATACTTATAATAAATAAAACATTTTCTACCATGATAATTATTAATATTCAGTATGACAACATTACCAGTGCAAAACTGACTTTAAGGAGCACTCCATCCAAGTAGTTTTTGGCCTTTATTGAAAATAAGGGATATGAAGCTACTGGTGTTGAACTTTTTAAAACAATGATAGGCTAATTAATTGCGGCATTGCAGCAAAGGCAAACTGTCTTAACGAACAGCTTGTCTTTGCATTTGATCGCGAGAACACCGACCAACAACGTTCCATACCCGTGACAGAGCGACATACCATCTACGCCAAACATTTCAGTTCATTGAAAAGGTGTTTAGAGCTGCTGATGAAACTCACTGAAGACCTACAGAAACAAGTCCAGTAGTCAAAAGTTTTCAAATGTAAACCCCCGTTCAATGACATAGGGCCAATGGCATAGAACACGAAAACAAAAAATATCACAAACCAGAAACATAGAACAATAACACACAACGCCACAAACAGTAAAATATATATATAATTTATAAAACTACGGGTGTTAATTATCAAGGATATTTAGATTCTGCATTGGAACGGTTGATAAAATATGAAATTACCTGGGGTTTAAACTATATGTTGTGCACAACCTCACTCTTATCCCAACACTGATCCAGAATAACAAATAAATAAATGATAAATCTTATCAAAGTATGCTTTAACTTGAGTAAACGTGAAAATACAACAAAACAATAAAACTAATAGGTAAACCTCGAGTAGTTCTATGATTGGGGGATCCCAACTCTTTCTGTAGACGAAGGAATTAAATTCAGAGTGCATAATGCAAAAAAAAAACATTTCAAAGATATTATGCAGTTATTGTTTGGAACTATAAAAAATCCAAGCAGTATGCCTTAGCAAAATATAGGTTTAAAACTGGGTCTGTAAAGGAAACTTCCTGCCTACAAGGCTTTGGTCCCACAGTCCGCTTTGTCTTCAATACTATTAAATCTCTAAGACCCCATGATAAAGACCTAATCCCTGGAACAGCACCGAAAACTCTTCGGCGTCGGCGTTTGCGTCACACCTTGGTTAAGGTTTTGCGTGCAAGCACACATAGCTTAATATCTCAGCAACTAATTGACGTATCGCATTGATACTTTATACAATGGTACTCAACCATCCAACCTACTTAATTAACCAAGTTAGTTAACTCTAGTTTGCATTTAATGCAAATAATAGGCCTTTATTATTTGACTTAGAAATTCTGGTTAAGGTTTTGCGTTCAAGAACACATAGGTTAATATCTCAGCAATTAAGTGAGGTATTGCATTGAGACTTGAGACTCAACCATCCAACCTACTTAATTAACCAAGTTAGATAACTCTAGTTTGTATTTAATGCAAAATAATTGCCCTTTATTATTCGACTAGGAAATTCTGGTTATGGTTTTGCATGTAACCACATAGCATGTATTGCATTGAAACTTTAGATATGTTTAATCAAGTTAGATAACTGTATTTTGCAAATAATGGCCCTTTATTATTAGACTTAAAAATTCTGGTTAAAATTTTGCATGTAACCAAATTTATGTTGATATCTCATTACATCATGTATTGCATTGAAATCTAATCTAACAATGATCCATTCATGTTTCGCCAAAACTTTTCAATCCTTACACTGAAAAGTGGTGGAATAGTCGAGCGCGCTGTCTCTGTGACAGCTCTTGTTACTTTGCAAAGCCCATTAACCGGTGGGGGTAAAATACCCACTGTTTGTGGCTTTAAACTTTTGCTGCAAAATAACAAAAGCAAGTAACACTTGGGGACGTGACGGGGTCTGGCCACAATGTAGCCATTATAGGGCGCGGGTGGAGTAGTAATAGTAGTTATAAATTCAACAACAACAACAATAAGAAAAAGAAAACCATATTGACGTGACATATTTTATATACTATTTTTTATTATTTCAGCTCTACTGTACAAAGGTGAAGTGAACGAAAGCTTGATCACCTGTGGTAGTTGGAAGAGACTCATTTAAAGGGTATACGAGGACACATGATTTTTGTTCACTACACACTTCATACTGAAAAATAGCAAAGGGTCGTCATTTTTGTAGCCTTTTTGAAGGAACACAGCACAGATTCCTTACATTACTATCATGCCGTTTTATATGTAAACATTTAAAGCAAATACGCCAAAAGATGTACGAGGAGTTGAACACACAATCTATTTTTCAAGGAGAAAAGGGCCACCGGTCGGGTCATGACTTAAGTCTTTGATTGAAATAAACAAACCCCAATTCTCCTCAATAGTGTAAGATGAGCTCGACACACACTATATGTATAACTATAGAGAACAAATGGTGCATAGAATGACGGATGGATAGACAAGAGCAATTTCATATGCCTCCCGTCTTCCTCTTGTATGGGGCATTAATAACGCATTGGATAGGGATTTTGGATATGAGTGGCGTGGATGATTGAGGATCTAAATATTATCTATGTTATGTAGATTCGGACAGTAATATTAGACTTTATATGTATGTGTAGTCATCTTGACTAGTCATAATTGTGGTGGAAACAAAAGTAATAATTTGATCTACACTTTATCGGTCGCTGTAGGTCGATGCAACGGCGGGCGACAATGGAGACCCGCGTTTGTCAACAGCCCTTGGTTATAGATAGCCTCCTTATATTGATTCTGGATCTAAAATGGGCGAGTTGGGGTGAGTGTCGGAGTGAATGTGTGTGTTGTGGGGGGGTCCACTAGTACAACGGCCTTGAACAACAGAGTCAATTGCAACATACGAATATAGATGTTGTGTGTAGGAAAACCATTATGTCATATACTTTTATCTAGATTTTCTTACTTTCATATCCTGGTATCCTGAAGCAACATTCATCATGAAAAAACTAAGAACAATAAGAAAACCATTTTCTTCATTCAACATAAAACGAAAAGTAGACGTATATTGAGAAATCAGTTGTGTTCAACCGCACACCGACTTATACACTTTCTAATGCATGCCTCTGCGTGATTGACAACAAAATTTTCGCGGTAATTTTATAACTAACTTTTAGTATTTAGATTGTAATAACAGTTTAAAATTCACACAACACAAACATTGTTATAAAGATATGTTTATTATGTATTTGCAGTTCAATTGTTGAAAAAACGGCTCACGGAACATAGAGAAAGATCTGATTGTAATATATTTTCGCGACATTCATTATGTGCTAGCCTGCAGTCTACAGACTAACAGAGTTACTGTTAAAATAAGCAGGCTAATCCAATGTGGCAAGGTCCTATAATTACCAAAATAATAATCTTTCATTCAAAGGATGTTTCTTATTCCATTTTTAAACTTACTTATTCAAAATTTCAAGTAGGTAACTTAATGTTTTGGTTTGGTATTTGCCATATAACTGAGCTAGGGAATTACATTCTCTTTTAAGATAGGAATGTTGCTTAAAAAAGGAACTGAAGCCAAACAAAAAATCGATGTCATGTCACTTTTATTTTATATGTAATTTGTCTGAACTGAAAACATACATGCCATATTTCTGCAAGGCTTCCCAGGGGATTTTGGTCTGAATTCCAGGGGATTTTGATATTACACCATTTTTACACGACGAATATTTGCACAATATCTGCATTTATAATATAAGAATAAATACAGAAATACACTCAAATTACAATAACTCAAATAGTCATCATGGTCCTTCATGGAATTTCATACTCATAATATTATTGATGCTTTCCACTGTCAACCTTAAGCAAGTTTTGAAAACAAAAATTAATTCCAGGGGATATGGATCCCCCGGTGGGGGAGCAGGGGATGGGTCGAAATTCGGGGGAATTTTCCCGTGCCGGGGGATATGGCATGTATGTGAAAACATACATTTTGGGCAAAATTGCAATGGTGTGCTACATAAATAATGGTTGGGTATAAAAGACTGTCCGGACTGGACCAATGCCGGACCAACGGAATATTTGATTATGATTTACTTAATAATCGTATTTTAAAGCTACGCGCATATAGGTCAATACCAGTCTGACACGATATTGAATAAACAGGCCACTATGTCATATTAAACCTGTGACCATCTAGCTAATTGGCGTGTGAATGGCGTGAAAACAGTAGGCGGATTATTAAAGACGGGAAGGTGGTAGACTGAGGCAATAAGATAATAATTATTTGTATCTTTTTTATGTTTCAAAAACTGTAGTTTATTGTGATTGCAATTTCTCGTTAAAAAAGAATTGTCATTAAATAGCCAGTAATATGTTTTATTTCAAACTCGTCACATTAAAGTTTGACTTTAAAATGGACGTTTCAAATCAGCCTAAAAGTTTTAAATTTCTAAAGATCTTTTGGCACTAAAAACACTGAACACATGGCATTCAACTCGCAATTTTTCCAAAGTCACTCATGGCTTCACTATGAAGAGGTAAACTGCGCTAATTTGCTATTTAAGACATACATTGTGAGACTGCGCAAATATTAATAAATGTTACTAAATGATAATAGTTTTATATCTATCAACTATTTTAACCAAAAAAGCTTTAGATAAAAACATGAAAATAAAACCTGAACACGCACGAAATCGAGTCTTTCAGTGCTTGGAATTTAAAAAAATCTCGACCGTAGGGGACACCCCTCCCGAGCCCACCCCTTCCACGGCCCCAATGTCAATTTCCTTCCTACGCGCCTGTTTATACAGCTTTCTTTTCCTGACCAGAACAGTAATCACCAGAACAGAGATTACTGTCCATTACTGTTGGTCCGGTCCCACCAGTTTTTTTTTATACCCAACCTTAATAATCTCTGTGTGATAATCTGATTAAGAACTGGCTGCTGGCCAAAATGAAGAGTTCAAATCGCAATTTGACCAGTTTATTAGTGACAGATCGCTGTCTTAACTATTTGTGGAGTTTGAGATATTGAGAATCCTGTCTCTGTTGAAAACTGTTTATTTTATTTACATGCATTTTGTAGCATAAACACTTTTATACCTTATAGGAAGGCAAAGAAGAAAATGGCTACAGGGGACCTTCTGAATAATATTCGCAAGATGCGGAAGAAGCTGAAGGATATGAAGTATATGGAAGACATAAATATTTCGGGGTAATATAATTCACTGCAAAGTAAAAATAAGTTACAACAAAATCTTAGTTCTTAATTAAGTATCTCATTATTGATTTTATGCCTGTTTCTTCATTCTCTTCAACATAAAAGTTATATTTTTATATACCATTTAGAATCCTGGCCTTTTTTTTCTAACATAATGTAAAGGGTACACATACTTGAATAGTTCAATAATTGTATTGCTCAACAATCTCATTCAAAAGTACAACAGACTCAAATTGACATCAAATCCATCTTGCAGGGACTTATCATCTACATGTTCTCTTTGAGAATGTTTGCAATCAATCTTTTAAAACTGCATGGAAAAGTCGTCATAAAGTTATGTGAGATACTAAAAGCTATCTGTCAATATAGGCCTAACTGCTAATAGCTATCAGTCCAGTAAGGCCTTTCGGGGGCATTTTTCACATTCCTGTCAGTGTGACCTTTTTTGTTTATTTTTGCATTTTCTGAAATATACTGTACATGCGGTAAATCTATTGAACAAATCCTCAATTTGGTATGGCCTAATAAAAAAATTAGTCAAGGAAATGTGGGTGTTGTGGTCTTTGTCATGTGAAACTTTTTAACCTTCGGCAAAGCTCATTAACAGTTGAGGGATCAGGCGATTTTTTCACTTTCAGTTTGAAATAAAAGAGGTCACTTTAATTTTTTGGAAAACTGCATGACTATAAAGTCCCTAAGAAGTAAAAGTCATTTAATATGTACAAAAAAAATGTAGAACAAACTGTGTTATCCTTTGACAAACCTTTCAGAATCAGCGAAGGTACTGCCACTGCGTACCTGCCTCTGTATCATTTCGCCTTCACCAGTTACTGTCCAGCTGTGGCCGAGCTCATCCTTAGTAAGGACATTGAGCTTTTCGGTAAAACTGATGCCAGGTTCATGGAAGCTGCATATAAGGTAAACCCACCCTGTTTAAGGTAAACTTAGTTTGTGTATGGTAGATAAATTGTAAAATCAAGAGTTTTCCAGTTATTTAATGGGGTCCCAAAATAGCTGTTTATACTAAAAAAATGTTTTGGTGGAGGCAAGTCTGCACAGCAAACTGAAAATGGGTCTCCTTAGCCAGAAGTATGTGTCAAGGCCCCAATTTCTCGAAACTTCTTAAGCTTAACAGGCTTAAGTCGCTTATTTCAATTAGCCAAAATACATACTGAAAATGGATTTTGATAAATGAAAAATGGTTTCTTCTAATTAGCATACAGAATTTTCTTATATAATTTATAAAAACTCTTAAAGAAGTAAATATAAAGCATATTATAGTACAACAAAAATAGTGAGTTTAGCTTAATCCTGTTATAAGAGACTTAAGAAGTTTCGAGAAATTGGGACCAGGACTCATAGGCTGCTTACCATAATTTCAGTATAATATTTTTGCTTACTGTTCTGATATGGTAATTATGATTAAACTTTATTTATTTCATATTCCATCACCATTAAAACTTTGCTTTGAAATTGTAAATTGAGTATTTAAGTAATATGTATTATAGATTTTTAAACCTTTCTTTTTCCAGGTGCTTCGAGACATATTTTCCTACAAACCACCATTAACAAAAGAGCAGTTTTTTGGAAAAGGCTTCATTGAAAGAAAAGTGATTATGTGTACAGACATTCTCGATCTTGTTAAACAGAAAGCTCTCCAGTTAAACCCAGCTTCTAAGAAAACTTCACTAAAGGTAACAATATAATGGCAAGTCATGGAAATAAGACTTCAGAATGAATAAACTAGAGTCCTTGCTAGGTTAGTGATTAGTTCATGGCATAACAAATTATCAACAAGCCATGCTATATAAATCTCGTAATATGCTTCTGTTTGATATAGTTTCCTTTTGACTTAATAGCTTCATAACATGCATGCATGGAGTGGTAGTCATTTTCAAATAAGTTAAATTTTGCTTTAACATGCTTCATGGATATTGTTTTCAACAGGTGGTTTATCTTTAGTCAGTTGTATGATATATGAAAATTATTTGTTTTTAATTGTAACTCCTTTGTCTGCTTTTATTGTAATGTTCTGTTGTAGACTGGTGTGAGGCAAAGTTCTGCTCAGACTTCACGAAGTTCTATTGGTAAGTTTGTTTTATGTTCTTTCCCACAATGCTTAGAATGGTTTTTATTTGAAGAAGAATTAATCCTCATATTGGCAATCCGAGGGTAATGGATTAAAGTCTTTTTTTATAATTTGAGTGAGGGGGTATTTTTAATATTTTATTTTGTTTAGGTGGGGGTGGGGGGTCGATGAACCTGGACCAATTAAGATCTCAAACTTTTTAAAGCCCAAATTTAATCTACTTTGATCTCCATGTATATTAAATACTGTTTTATCAAAATGTTATCTTTAGTGCTTGTTCTGGTTACACATACAGTGAAAGGCTTTACACAATTATTTTTAGAATACTTGAATTTGTTTAGATACATTATTTCCTGTATTGCATACAACCCAATGAAGGCAAAAGTGGTGGAACATTTTATAATGAATCTTTTAATATTGAAGTTGACTTCTGATATAATTTTTGGTAGTAAATTGTATATTGTAATTGTATCTAGAATACAGTTTATGCAAATATATGTGAAAATTACAAGAAGCAAATGTCAAATACAAATATTTTTCAACAATAAAACTGTGCAGGTGTACCAAAGTCGAAGTCTCTATGTGGAAAAGTATCACCAAGGATTGAAGAACGAACATCAAACTCTGCCCGTATCGGGAGGCACAATGCCCCAGCCTCAACACAATCCCACGCCCCCCAGGTGGTCAATGAGCTGATTGCCTCACCAGACATAGAGCCCAGGCGTCACATATCACATGTTTCCCCACAGTCTGTACCAGTACGGCATGTGGCTCAGATGCAAGGTTAGAACTTTTTTATGGGAAATGAAGCACTTTTTTGGCACATCTTTTTAACATTGAAGCTGTTACTTCCTAAAGTTAGTCCCTCAGTCATTGCTATTAGATTCTGAAGTGCAACATTACCATTTGGCTTTAAAAATTGTAATATTCACTATTATGTTTAATCAATCCAACCCACTGGCACCGGATTTTCAATCTCAATCATTTTCTAAAAAAATCAAAAGAAATCTTATAATTCTAAACTAAAAATTATAATAACAAAAATGTTTAAATATGCAATTTGTACTGTACTGTATATTTTGATTTTTAAAAAAATGGTTAAGTGAAAATCTGGTGCCAGTGATCCAACCAAATATATTACTACATCTGGGCTTATAGGCTTGTGCTATGTAATAAGCCAAATTCAGTTTTGTATAGCTACTTAGGGCTGTATTTATATTAACTTACAACCCACCCCAGGAAATTGAGTTGTCCCCCTTTAGAAGTTAATTTAACATATATATAAAAGGTAGGAAAATCAACAGGAATCTCCCCCTTATGATTTTTTTTCATTTGTCCTTCCTGGGGATGGTGTGTTCCTTTAAAAAGGAAAAGCCCTTATCAGGGCAAGTGGGTGACCATGTGAACAGTTGCCACCATGACATGAGTCTTAATGTTATGTTTGCTTTGTGAATGCACAAGAGTAGTATGTATATTTGCATGACATATTATCAAATGTCTGTATTTGGTAGACAAAGCCAGCTCCAGCTACAGCAGTTGGAACTCAGAGGTACAGGGCACAGTAAGACACGTCACCATTAGATCTCCCAGAGAAACACATTTATATTCACCAGGTAAACAATTGCATAAAAATACAGGTATTCAAATAACACCTTTTACAACATTAAAACAAGAATAACTTCCAAGATTTACATGTACACAGATCTTTTTTCTAGGTAATCATTTTCGTGTAATTTTAAAGTTTTCATGTGTCATTAGTTCAAAGGTTATACTTACGCGCAATAGCTGTTAAGGGATGTGATTTTTCTGGTGATTCAGAGAACCTTTTAAGAACCTATTGGTTCCAAAACTCCTAAAAATGAAATTCTGTTTTTTTTATTCAAACAGTTAACTTGTTGCTTTTGGGTTGTTACTTTATTTGTTGTTAGTATTGAAACTTTATTTTGATTCCAATTTGTCGTCAGGACAGACCTCAAGAGGGCTTCTAAAAAGCCCGTTTTGCAGCTGCCGCAGGGTGCTTCACCTCCTTTTGCCTCCATTGGGGACTTATTATGGTTTCAGCTGCCAGGTCAATCACATCTCTGGCTCTTACAAATGTCCTTTATATTGGGTAGTTTATACTGATTGTTAGAGAAGAATTTAAGCATTGGTGATTGAATTTTTAAGGTTTTAAAATAAAGAATTTAAGGCCAAAAATTATATTGATTTTTTGTTCTCTCCAAAAAGAATAGATTTTATCGGAAAGCGGTAGAGCTATAGAGGGCCTCAAAAGCAGTAGATTTTACCGACCATGGGTAGAGTTCACATGTTTGAACTGTTACGGTACATTAAATTTACCAATTTATTTCAGAGTCCAGTACCTCTGAACACAACAATACTCCAGAACTACAGCCAGTTAGAGACTGTTTTAACACACCTAGTATCAAGAAAGTGTGTCCGAAGTTTGTTGAGGTTGTCAGCATTCCTAGAAGTAGGTTATCTGATTAGGAATTATGTTGGTATAGTTTTACGTTTAAACTACCAAGAGTATCAGTACATCTGAGATATACTAAGTATAACCACAAGTGACTTTTATAGCTCTGACAATCAGAATACACACAAATTTGGTTGTTGACCATTTTAAGTTCTGTATTTTAATTTGCTATGAGAATATGTGGTTCATTATTAATCTTTCACAATTTTACCACTAGTAATCAATTAACCAATTTATAAGAACTTTCCAAATATTTTTTCCAGAAATTACATCAGACGGGTATGAGCCAAGCATCCTTGAGATAAGGGCACCAGCCAGTGACTCTGTTCTGCAGGGCCCAGTAGCCTCTCAACAGGAACAGTTGACAGAGGTCACATCACAGGTGGCCTCTTTACAACAGGTAACTTTGGTGTTCTGACGTGATTAATCGTCTTGTATACCTGTGACTGGCAAGGTTGATGGACATTGGTCTGATCTGGTTCCCCCTTATAAACCATAGCCAGGTTAATGGAAGTGTGTCTGATCTGATTCCCCCTTATAAATCATGGCCAGGTTAATGGAAGTGTGTCTGATCTGATTCCCCCTTATCAATCATGGCCAGGTTCATGGAAGTGTGTCTGATCTGATTCCCTCTCATAAACCATGGCCAGGTTAATGAAAGTGTGTCTGATCTGATTCCCCCTTATAAATCATGGCCAGGTTATTGGAAGTGTGTCTGATCTGATTCCCCCTTATAAATCATGGCCAGGTTATTGGAAGTGTGTCTGATCTGATTCCCCCTTATAAGCCATGGCCAGGTTAATGGAAGTGTGTCTGATCTGATTCCCCCTTATAAATCATGGCCAGGTTAATGGAAGTGTGTCTGATCTGATTCCCCCTTATAAATCATGGCCAGGTTAATGGAAGTGTGTCTGATCTGATTCCTCCTTATAAATCATGGCCAGGTTAATGGAAGTATGTCTGATCTGATTCCCCCTTATAAACCATGGCCAGGTTAATGGAAGTGTGTCTGATCTGATTCCCCCTTATAAACCATGGCCAGGTTAATGGAAGTGTGCCTGATCTGATTCCCCCTTATAAACCATGGTCAGGTTAATGGAAGTGTGTCTGATCTGATTCCCCCTTATAAAGGTCAGGTTAATGGAAGTGTGTCTGATCTGATTCCCCCTTATAAACCATGGCCAGGTTAATGGAAGTATGTCTGATCTGATTCCCCCTTATAAACCATGGCCAGGTTAATGAAAGTGTGTCTGATCTGATTCCCCCATAAAAATCATGGCCAGGTTAATGGACATGGGTCTGATCTGATTCCTCATTATAGACTGTGGCTAAGTTGATTAACACAGCTCTGATCTGATTCCCCCTTAAAGGCCGTGGCCAGGTTAATTGACATGGGTCTGATCTGATTTCCGCTTACAGACTGCGGCCAGGTTTGATGAATGTGGGTCTGATCTGTGCAATATATCATACATGCCATATCCCCCGGCGGGGGAAAAAATCCTCCGGAATTTCGATCCATCCCCCGAACTTCCGGCGGGAGATAAAAAATCCCCCGGAATTTAAATATTTTTTTTTAATTTTTTTTTTTAATTTTACATCAAGCAATAATGACCAAGTCAAACCACAGTATGTGAGTGAAACTCTCCAAAAGTAAACTTTTACAACAAGTGATCAATTAATTTGGAGTAATTATCAAAGGCAAAGAAATATTACTCTTTTGGAAGGAAGAAATTAATAATATTTATTCTATTCTCTTATTGTCTGAAAGTCATCAAAGCTGATAGAATTAAGCACAATTTTTTTAAAGACTTTGGAGGAAGGTAAATGTAATTTAATTGTCTCGAAAACATATTTTTCCAATGACATATTTTGTTCTGCAAGTGCATTACAGTATGACATGACAGTTTATCATAAAAATATGATAAATCATGACATGAAATAATTCAGTATAATGAAAAAGTTAAGAGGTTTTCAAAGCAAACTATCTGTGAATACATTTTTTCATACTTGCGTCTAAAAATACTTTAAAATTTCGCCAACTTAGACCTGCTAAAAAAATCCCCCTGAATACAACAAAAATCCCCCTGAATTTTCAGCCTTTTGAACAAATCCCCCTGAATGGTCTCCAGAAAATATGGCATGTATGAATATATGTACATGTAACAAGTTTCCAAAGTCACTGTTGGTGATCAAATCAAACCAACACTAAATATTAATAAATAATTAATGCTGCATCATACCTAGGTTATAGTATGTCGGCATTCCCAATATTGATTTTACCCTTTACAGACTGTGAGCAATTTGATGACAAATGTCCAGTCTCAGCTGGAGATGCTACATGAGGTGGGCGTGTCTGGGGGCGGAGACCAAGTGACCCATCAACTGGACAAAGTCATTGCACAGCTCACCTCACTGGCGGCTAGGATGACCCTCGTTGAAAACAGGGTCTCCATTATAGAGGCCAAGGTAAGTGGTCAAGGGTTACACTTGGAGGCAGAAAGTGGTAAAATATTAAACTGAAATAATTTTCAGTTCTAATTAACATGTTGAGCTTGATTATAATATCACTTTGAGCAAGATGTATATCACTTAAAGAACATTTATTTGCTCATCTAATTTTTGAAGAAAAAAATATGGAGGGTTATTGTCATAGCCTTGGGGTTGCCAGCATCCTTATTTTGCAAAACTTAAACGGTGGCCATAACTTAAAAAAACACACTTTTGCATCAATCCAAATGAAACTTAGTATTCATGTTGCCAGAGACAATTTGCCCATATTAAGCAAAGCCTATATCTCTGGCTTTGATAATTGCTTAGTAATGCCCCCTTTTAAAAGCAATAATTAAGTAGTTTTCATTATTGAATTTAAGTCGTCACATTTACAAACTTTTGTTCATAAATGTTAAGAAATAACCTGCGAAAGTTTATTTAGGATTCATTTCAATTCAGTTGGAAACAGTGCATGGATCAGGAGACACAGCCCTTATAACTCCTCAAAATATACATAGAGGTAGGCGAAATCCTGCTGCCGAAGCTGAGGGCGGTGCAAACAGGGGTAGGGAAAATCATTTAGGCAATTATGATGAGCCTAACAGTACCCTTATGTCTGAGGCCACAGGAGGGAGCCAGCCTTCTGCTCTCAATATGGCCTGGGGAGATTCGGACAACCAAGAAGCAGGACTTCAAAATGTCAACTCTCCACTGTTTGAAGGTCCGGGGTCTTCATTTGGTAGGTCACAGTTGCTTTTTGAATTGCATCAATTTAATTGTTGATGTAAATGTTAAAACAAATGTAGTGCAGAACCTATGTTTTATTTTTAGCTCGACTATTCAAAAAATAAGGACAGCTATACTACTAACCCTAGCGTCGACGTCAAACCTTGGTTTTGCATGTTAGCACCTTTAAATCATTATCTCAGTAAATACATCATTTATTGCATTGAAACTTTGGATATGTATTTCCAACTATCTCACCTACTGAATTAATAAGGTTAGGTAACACCTTTTTTAATATAATGCAAATTATGGGCTTTATGTCTGACTTAGAAAATAATTCTGGTTAAAGTTTTGCATGTAAGCACACATAGGTTAATATCTCAGCAACGACTTGATGAATTGCATTGAGACTTTATACAATGGTACTCAACCATCAAATCTACTTAAATAAACCAAGTAAGATAACTCTAGTTTGCATTAAATTCAAATAATGGCCCTTTTTTATTCCACATAGAAATTCTGGTTAAGTAAGGTTTTGCATGTAATCATTTTTTAGTCAATACCTTAGCAAATACATCATGTATTTCATTGTAACTTTATACACTGGCTCCCAACCATTCAACTTTCTTAATTAATTAATATAACTTTATCTGGCATATTATCTTTTTGCCCCTTTATTATGTGATTTATAAAGTATCATTAAGTTTGCAGTGTTCCATGCATGTTTCGCCAAATCTTTTCAATCCTTACACTGAAAAGTGGCAGAATAGTCAAGCCCGTTGTCTCTGTGACAGCTCTTGTTTAGAATTGTTGTGGTTTTAAACTTAAAAATACAATTTAAGGGTGTTTAGTTTATACTCAATTCTTCTAGCATGATTGTGTCAAAGGCTGATAGCTTATAGAATCACTCTTGAGTCTCTGTTTCCTGGTTAGAAACCAGTGCTGGTGTCCATTTTTAGAGGCCATGAGAAAGTACCCCTAGTGGGGATCAAACCCACAACCTCTTGGGTGAGGTGGACATCTATTCCACTAGACCACTCTCTCCCACCTTAAGGCTATTTCCAAAGGCTTATGTCATTTGAAACATTATCTTTCTAGTTCAACATTAAATTTTTATGCCCCCACAAAGTGGCGGCATATAGGGTTGCCCTTGTCCGTACGTACGTCTGTCTGTCTGTACGTACGTACGTCCCGAAGATTGTTTCCGATCTAATTCTTGAAAACCGTTTGTCCAATCCTCACCAAACTTTAAACACATGTTTGTGACCATAATATCTTGATCAAGTTCGATAGTCATGGAAATCGCTTTAGTCATTTAGGAGTTACGGTCCTTTTTTGCCAAAAATACTTCAAAAATATATGTTTCCAATCTAATTCTTGAAAACTGTTTGTCCAATCCTCACCAAACTTTAAACACATGTTTGTGACCATAATATCTTGATCAAGTTCGATAGTCATGGAAATCGCTTTAGTCATTTAGGAGTTACGGCCCTTTTTTGCCAAAAATACTTCAAAAATATATGTTTCCAATCTAATTCTTGAAAAGTATGTGTCCAATGTGGATCCAACAAGTTTTTTCCTGCCTGAATGGCGCCATATAACCTATACAGTCTTGCGATGCCGTAAAACCCAACTCAACTCAACTTATCCTATATGTGCAGATTATCCTGAATAATCATTATTATCCATGTAAACATTATACAGTTTTGGTAAAAAGTGACCCATGTATTTATTTTTGCAGCTGCAGAATTGAAGTCCCTGCCATACAGTCAAAAGTTAGAATCTTTGCGACAACAGCACAATTCAGACATCTCTTTGAACTACTCCCCAATACGCAAGATGACCAATGGCATTGCAGGACAGTTGGTTTCAGCCAATGAGGACACTTTTGCAATGGAAACAGAGGACGATGCTCGCCGTTCCAGTACTCCTACTCTCGCGGGAACACTCACAGACAGCAGTCTCCATTTTGACTGCTCTCATATTGAGACAAAGGATATGGCTGCCAGGATCAATGACATGTAAGCATTCGGGTTGTTTAACAATATATGCGGAATGGGTTGACCGTTACATCTAAATATTTTCCTTTAGCTGCATATCTATTTAAACTGTTGGGAATGTTTTATATTTATATTAACATCATTTATCATAATAATGATAATAAATTTGATATTGATTTTGTTTGTCAGAAAGGTTTGTTGAAAGGAAAGCTTATTGTATATATGCAGCCCAAGTGGTTAATTATCCCCCGCCTAATCGAAGGTTTCGGGAGGGGGATATTGTTTTGGCGTTGTCCGTCATTCCGTCCGTCCGGTACCATATCTTGGTAGGCATTGATCAGAAAATGTTCAAACTTGGTCAGAATGTTCCCCTTGATCAAATCTGGACCACTTGTTTATATTTTAATCAAATAGTAAGGTATCAATGTATATATATCATAACATATAAGCATTGCACTGCATATATATGCAACATACATACTTAAAGAACTGTTCAACTCATGCTGATTATCCCTTTGAAAAGTTCTGAACCAGTATTGTTCTTCTATTTAGGATGAAAGAGACCATGAAAATGATCCAACCTTGCCAGCAGAAACTAGATGGTGCAAATGGACAGTAGAAGAGAACCAACCTGGTCAGCAGAAACTAGATGGTGCAAATGGACAAGAGAGGGGAACCGACCTGGTCAGCAGGAACTAGAAAGAGCTAATGGACAGGAGACGTAGAATGATGAGAAAATTATAATATTGAGAGAATGATCTTTATCGACTGTAATCTGGAAAAGGTGCCTAAAAGTTGTTACCTAGTCTACGCATGCCTATTTGCCAGGTACATGGTACTGGTAATGAAGCACTCTTTGAACTTTTTGCTTTGAAGTTGAACTTGTTCATGAGGCAACATGTAATATGACAAAGTACAGCTGTTTTGAAATGCAAATAATTTTGAGGACTTTTTTTGGATAAAACTATAAATAAAGGTTTGTTTAATTCTCCGAACTTTAACAAAATGCAATCATACCATTTTGTTGTTATCTGCATATCATATGCTTTAAAACATTGTCAAAAAATTGACAATTGTTTTGAAGTTTGAATATTATGCATGTATAGCCATTCATAATTGTGGATAATTTAATGACTTACACTGGTCGAAAAAACTCTCAAAGTCACTCTTTTTCTCTCAGAAATATGTTATTAAACTACTTTAGCCATGTTTTAAGGATGAAAGAGACAGAAATCATTTTATATTAGAGTTTAGACAAAATATAGTCAAGCTAATATTTACATAAAACATTCTTTAAAGGCCAGTTTAAATTTACATTTATGACAGTGAAAAATGTTGTTTAATCAGTTATAGTATATCATGTTTGTTAATTGAGACCAGCTTTTATACGTATAATCGTATAATACTGTGTTATACATTTATGTTATGTTTCTATATTCATATAGGAATTTCCAATATCAGTAAGGACATTTTTTACCTTTAAACAAGAACTTTCTTTATTTATCATGAAGGATGTTGACATCATTGGTGTGTCAGTTTTTGTATGTAGAATGTACAAAGTTTGCAAAATTTTAACCAAATAAAATTTTTGGTTGAAAATCTCATTAAAACCATAAATTTAGAGTAGAATTTCAAGAAATACGCCAATGTATTTTACATTGAACAAATTCACAAAGATTTTCCACAACATTTCATCTTTTTATGTTGAGATGCGGCAAATTTTTAGAACAGCCCTCAGAATTTTGTCAACACAACTTTGCAAAACACATGCATTTAAAGCAACACATTTATCGCTTAAGATACTCTATTCAATTGAAGGTGTCTATCTGACTTTTGTAAAACAATATGCATTATTTATATGTTTATTTATTTATTACATCTGTTTCATCGATTTTGTGATTATATTGTTAAATGTATGTAAATTAGTTGATGCAAAGAAATATGATACTGTTTGTTTGTTATTTTACTGAAACAAAAATAAAAAGGATTTATCTATGATCTCTTAAAAGCTGTACTCTCACAGATTGAATGTTTTGACAACTTTTTTGTCTTTGAACAGCCAATTTATGCTAAAATGTATGGAAACCAGTCATATAAGACTGCTGACAAAGAATAAGATCGCAGATTTTTATATTTAAGTTCAAAATTGATGTTTTATGCATTTCTATTAAACCATTAGTAATGCTTTTGGTCATAAAACATTAATTTTCTTATGGAAATACGAAAATCTACGATCTGATCTTTTGGTAACAATATTCTATCATTGGTTTGCAGATATTTTCGCAATAGCTTACTTATTCCAAGACAAAAAATAAAATAAAAAGTTGTAGAAAGGTAAATCTGTGAGAGTGCAGCTTGAACAGCCCTGGTTGTACAAATTACTGCATGGAGATTGCTGGGACTAAAATGAAACAAAAATGCGGTCCATGTAACATATTCTATAGCACTTATAATCTATTTATATCCATCCGGTGGTTTAGCTTTTGAGTATGAAGATGACATGCTTTACAATTGTTATTGTGTCTTTATCTGTTATTGGTCAAAGTTTTTACCTATCCCGGCCTGGGCGCATGTGAGTTTGATTTATGGTCACCAAGCCGGACAAATGGGTTTCCTCCTGGTACTCCAGTTTCCCCCTCATCACAAGACCACACTCGCATAAAATCGTGCCAACGAGAGTGATTAATCATGTTAATATAATGTTGTAATAACTTGTTCCACATTCGTTGTAACAAGTTTAAACAAAATTTAACTAAAGACTAAAGAAGTCAAAGTATCATCAGAACCATGGTGGACTAGGCATCGTGCAAAAAAACACAAAAACCCATCCAAAACTTGACATGAACTAAGAACACTTGTTACCAATGTCAAACGTGTGTCAATGTTTAAAACTGGCTTTCATAAATATGCAGTTATTCTCCTAGAGTGGCTTGAAGTAAAAAAGTATTATATGATTGACTACATTGTTTATAAAGCTTATTACCTGACAGCACTATTTTAGTCACAACCTCATACATTTTAGATGCACACTTAAAGGGTTTCAACAGAATACAACTGGCAACATGGCACATATCGCCCATATATTAGCAGGTTGATGATGTCGGGTGCATTAGAACAATTGACATTGGAATTTTAAGTACAAAGAGACAATAACTGAATGATGTGTGGTAAATATCCTGTCAGGTACTCCGGACAAAAGCTATGCATAGTTAATAAAAGCAACAGTGGATGATTGAACATAATAAAAGTATTCTACTTATGATTGTAGTCAAATCAACCTAGCCTGAGACAAAGTCTTTTAAGCCATTGAACAATGAGCTGTTTTGCATGGCTCAACCTGGGTTATATTGTCTGCCCATATGCTCGATTTTGTGAACTCAAAGCAACATTTTCTGAGTTTTCGAATGATATATCAAAGTGATCAGTTAAGATATGAACTTTAAAGTTTTATTGATATAATGATAAAAAAGAAAATAACAAATAAAACAAAACACTATCTTCAGTAGAATTCGAACCTTGGTGTGCATTCTGGGACCATGTGTCCAGTACATCTAGTTACATGTACTCCGAGAGGTGTTATGTAAGATATAAACACATTTTAAAAACAACATTGAATTGTTCATTGTTGGGAAATGAAAAGCGTTCAAGAGGCCTAATTCAACCATTTCGATTATTATCTGCGATCTGATCTTTCATCACTGGTTTTCAGATAATTACGCAAAAATTTGCTAATTCCAAGACAAAAAATGAAAAAGTTGGAAATACGGAAAATCTGTGAGAGTGCACCTTTAATTAAAACACGAATACATTTAATTGTCCAGAAATTATAGAATACACAGGCATCAACCAGAAACTGGATCAATTCGAATTAAATTCAATAAGAACATATTCCCTTAAAACAGCTTGTTATAGACACCGATGTATATTATCAAGGCAATGTGTAGCCTTATTATCAGATGCTCATCTCTAATGCTGCCGATTTTTCTAGGCTTAAAGCGGCACTCTCACAGATATGCCGTTTTTAAAACTTTTTTTATTTTTTGTCTTGGACAGAGCAAATTTTTGCGTAAATATCTGCAAACCAATGATAAAAGATTGCTGACAAAAGATCAGATCGCAGATTTTCATATTTCTGTTCGAAAATTAATGTTTATGGCTTAAACCGTTACTAACGGTTTAAGAAAAAAGCATTAAACATCATTGTTGTTCTTAAATATAAAAATATGCGATCTAATTCTTTGTCAACAGTCTTATATAACTGGTTTCCATACGTTTTCGCAAAAATTGGCTCGTTCCAAGATAAAAAATAAGAGTTGTCAAAACGTTCAACCTGTGAGAGTGCAGCTTTAAATCCGAAGAACTATTTGTCTTTATTGATTGGTTTGTCCTTAGGCACTTCTCGAAATTTGTCCACAGTTAAGTTAAATCAAATTATGTTATGTCCTTATATAAATATTTAACCATCACATTGATGAAATCAACCAGTGGCTAATATCAGATATTTGCGATTGGTCGATATTTCCAATAAAATATCATAAGAGTAGCTGTTAACAAAATCGCAATAGGATAAATAACCATACTTGTTTGTACTACCATTGCTGCAAATTTAACTAAAAGATTTTGTATTTTTTTCCATTTAAAACAAAATCTCTTGACGGAAGGATGATGTACATCGCACGGAGGATTCTGTCATTGTTTGGATATTTTGTTAATGTTTTGCATGTGATGGCAGGAACAACGGCGGTGAAATTCTCGGGACCGGGACTTCCAAACCTTCCCTACAACCAAGACAAAAGTGTAAGAATAATAATATAAATTTCAGAACATTAAACAATCATATCATAAGTAGAATTTATAAGAGCGTTTCAAAGGATAATTGTCCTCAATATTTTCCTTAATAGTGTTTTCCTTTATAGTGTTTTCCCTAATAATATTTTCCTTTTATAGTGTTTTCCTTAAAGGTGTTTTCCTTAGTAGTATTTTCCTTTGTAGTGTTTTACGTCGTAGTATTTTCCTTTATAGTGTTTTCCTTAATTGTATTTTCCTTAGTAGTGTCTTCCTTAATAGTGTTTCCTTAGTAGTGTTTTCCTAATAATATTTTGCTTAACAGTGTTTTCCTTAATAGTGGTTTCCTTGATAAAAACTCTTTAAATTTTAAGAGTATTGTTCTTGAAAAGATACATTTTTTTTTGTTGTCTCTTTTCCAAAAACATTTCAAAATAATAAACTGAACCATTTTTTTCTCTCCATTTCTACTGTAATTTTTATTTTTGCGAACAAAACACAGAAGTTTTCAAATTAATTATGTATGGTTTTGGTTTAAGATCAAGGAATTATTATTTTACTTACTACCGAATAAAACATGCGAGCTCATATTCCAGCCATGATTTATGTTGTATTATGTGACAAAGCTTGGACCAATCCTACTCCTAGGTCAAAGTATGTTTTGTTATAATTCCATATTTCAGTATTTAAGAAGTAAAACAGATATTTTTCACCCCAAAGACGCAAAAATCCTGAAAACTGTCTTAGCGATACTTTTTTATAATTCCTGCAAAATCTTGTTTAAATAATGTTTTCATGGACATCAACGTTTCAACACATTTTTCTTAACAACATCTCTACGGTTTGAATGAGCATTTAATGCTATTTCAGCCACATAAGGCAAACCTTGTTTTCTTAAAAAAAAGGTTGCGCGCTTTTTTCTTGAATGACTGTTTCACCATTGACTATGTGCTTATGCTCCGTTTTATTACATACGGAACCATATACATGTGTTTCTAGACGAGCCACGAACACAATCGTAACTTCTATCCTTTTATACATGTGAATGTTATACATCGACACCGTAGGTTCAACTTTTTCATGATTTTATTTGAGTTAACACAATTTGGGGGGGGGGGGGGCGGAGAAAATGGCGGGTGGGGATAAAACCTAGCAATTCATTTAAGTTGCCTTATTACGTATAGTTCCTACTTCTTTTCACGTAATTCTTATCTATTAATACTTAAATGGTTCTTATCCAAGTTATTCGATTCCCGTTGCGAGCAGTTTCGTTTTCTTCCTTACAGTCATTGCTGCCATGGTACTTAGTACCGATATGTGCATTTACTTGTGTGCCAATGTGAATGGACAGCAATTAACATTCCGCTTGTTTTTATTTTCTAAAATACTGGGTAGGTGACAAAATTTTGTATAACGAATTGGCTAACACAGCTCTTGCAATGTAATGCCCTTCCAACTAATTAATGTATTCATACGGAAATTCGATTGTGCTTATTTATTTTCAGTTTATCATCAAGGAAATATCAACTCCTTCCAAAATAGAATGTGCAGCTCAATGTTCGGCACATGGAGGATGTTCAGCAATCATGTTCAAAACCGCAGGTAGTGTATTCAAGACTGTTTAAAAATTTGAAAGTGCTAATTTTCAGGAAGTATAGCGAAGTCCTTTAAACAATTGAAAAGTTAAGTTTTTCAAGTAGTATATCGAAGTATTTAAAAAAAGTATCAAAGAAATTCAAGTTATAAGAATGTTCCATCCTATAAGTAGTGTGTCGAAAACAAGCAGTTAGAATATTGAAACCTTTATGTAGTATATAAAAACGTAAGTACTTAGAATGTTCAAGTCTTCAGGCAGTATATCAAATATGTTAAAGCGCTACTAATGTTCAAGTCTTCAGGCAGTATATCAAATATATTTAAGCGTTTCTAGTGTTCAAGTCTTAATGCAGTATATCAGATACATTTAAGCACTTATAATGTTCAAGTCTTCATGCAGTATATAAAATATATTGAAGCACTTATAATGTTCAAGTCTGCAGACAGTATATCATGGACAATTTTGCACTTATGATGTTCAAGCCAGTCTTTAGGTAATATAATAAAGACACATACGCTATAATGTTCAATTCTTCTGAGTCAATATATCAAAACCCATAAGCTCTTATAATGTTTAAGTATTGAGGCAGTATATCAAAACGCATAAGCACTTAGATTGTTTAAGTCTCCAGGCAGTATATTAAAGACATTTAAGCATGAAGAAAGTTGAAGTATCATATATATTTAATCACCTAGAATGTAAGTATCCGGGCATTGTAGCAAAGATTTTTAAGTTTTTTAGAATGTCCAAGTATTCAGTCACTGAAAGCACTTCAAGTAGAATGTCCGAGTCTTCAGTCAGAGAAAGAACTTCAAGTAGAATGTCTGAGTTTTCAGTTAGAGAAAGCACTTCAAATAGAATGTACCAGTCTTCAGTCAGAGAAAACACTTCAAGTAGAATGTCTGAGTTTTCAGTTAGAGAAAGCACTTCAAATAGAATGTACCAGTCTTCAGTCAGAGAAAGCACTTCAAATAGAATGTCCAAGTCTTCAGCCAGTGAAAACACTTCATGAATGTGCAAGTTTGTGTAGCAAAGACATTTAATACTTATTTAGTTCACGTATCCATGTTCGCAGTTGGCGACAAGTTATGATGATATCTGTTTCTATAAACACCAGATAGACACACATTTAAATTCAAAAAAAATGTTTCAAATTGCTCTACTTACGATTTTCGGCGATGAATATCTTATTTATACTTTCGATGACGTCTTAATTCGTTACAGGTTTATTTACACGTTGAAACGACTCTTATAAACTGGAAAATAACAACTGTTGGGGAAAACATTTTGTGGACCGTATGCAAGTAATCCAAATCGTTAGTAGTAGTGAAATTACGTTGAGTAAGCTTGACCCATGGGAAAATGTGTATGAATCGTAAAAGTTAGGAACAAGATTAGGCCGTGCACACAGAAAGCTATTAATACCATAGGGGCTGGGATAATTGAAATGGGTTTTCCAATCAGTGTTGATAAGGTTTGTTGAAGTATTGGTATATTTGAGTCAATAACGACGTTTTTTGAAAGAAATCAGTTAAGGTAACTTTCTAATAAAGTGTTTAATAAGTATTTAATTGAGACTACATTTTGAAACCAATCAACGAAAGAGCCCTTATAATATGTTCAGTATGAGTGAAAGTCCATTGAAAGTAAAATAATCAATATCTTATTTTTAGCTCCTTGAAATCTGAAAACGATATATAAAGGAATATAAAAAGGAAGATTATAAGTATCTTCCATGGCCGAAGATAGGTTCATTCCGACACGAGCGTAGGGTGTTTTGCGGAAACGAGGTTTACCTGCAAAACACCCAATCGTAACAACTCGGCCATCTCCGGCAAGCTGAGATACTAGCCGAGGAGTTCCGATTGCAAAACACCCTGCGCGAGGGTTGGGATGAACCTATCTTACACGAGCGGCTATGGTGGATGCTTTTTCTCCCACCTCATTTAAAACAAAATTAAGTAAAAATGTATTTTTTGCAGGAACTCTTTGGTACGTAGTGGTTGTCATGGATATGCGCGCAGTGATACAGATTATGTTTAATTAATTAGCATTCTAAATATTGCCACACGACAAGGTTTCTATGATGCTACAGACGACAGTCTTCAACAGGGGCGGTAATTAAAAAATACAATGTGATGGCTATTTAAAAGGAGTGAGTTCCATACTGGTATTTGCTTTATCTTTGCCCGTGGGCAAGATAAGAATTTCTAGCATGATTAAATTGTTGGATCTACTTATCTGAGGTGGAAGAAAAAACACGTCAATGTATTGGATCAAAGGAACAAACAAAAAACAGAATTTCAGTGTTAATGAGTTAGTTCATTGAACCCTTGAACTATGCAAAACGTTTTAATAGATATAAATTTTGCGTTTCAATGTTAATATGACGGTCATGGTTATGAAAGTCACGATTATGGTCACAAGAGGCGATGACTTCATTAAAAATGTAATAGTGCTACGTTATGCCAATAACTTATGGTCACGAGCAACACATATCGAGACAAAACATTGGTTTTAAACACATTACTAGGTTCATTTAATATTATAATTACTTAAAAAACGTTATTGCGTCTATTGTTGTGGAAACAAGTGTACCAAAAAGCACTTGTCCGCTTGATTCCCTCTTGGAAATGAAGGTTTAAAAATATTTACCATAATCAATGATCCGATTTTCGATGAAAGTCACCATTATGATCACAAGTTAATAATTAATAATGTAATAGCGCTACGTTATGCCCGTTACTTATGACCACGAGCAACACATATCGAGACAAAACATTGTTTTTTAACAATTGACCTGTTGCATTTAATATCATAATTCTTTGACTTAAAATACGTTATTTTGCTAATAGGTTTGACAACAATTTAACCAAAACACACGTGTCTGCTTGATTCCGCTAAATTAATGTAAACAGTTGAAATGAATGCCAAAAATATTTACCAAAATCAATGACCCGTTTTTCTATACAAGTTTGGAAAATACGTCTAAATTCGAATTTTCCAGACCAACTTGTGCTTGTCCCTCAATGACTTGTTTTAAAAAAGTTAAATTTACGCTTATTGGGGACATTAATGGATACCAATCACACGTAAACCATTCAAAAACTTCTTAATCACCATGAGCGACTAAGTAGCAAAATAAAATAAAATATTTCAATCAGATAATTATTATTATTATTATTGTTATTATTTTTATTATTATTATTTTTATTATAATTATAATTATTATTATTTATTGACTCGCCTAGGACAAAGACCAACTAAAATTTCATTTGTTATTGTTGACATACTTCTTTTCATACATCATTGTATACATATTAAGGATATAAATGCATAAGATCGAATTCAGTTGCAAATTAAGTTTTTGGGATAGTTTGATAATTCGAAATCGGATAGCCTCGCTAGGATCGTTCGACACCATAGCTGAGACCCAGAAGAAAAATTCCAAGCGGCCAGTTCCGAGCCCCAGCGCGCGGTTATGAATGGCACTGAACTTGTTATGTATTTGGGATTTGAGAACCACCGCACACAGGCCTACGCTACCACTGGCGGCCTACTAGTACTACCATAAACTATTGTTTGTATTATCATGTATATATGCCCCAATACAACTACTACAACGGGGACTGTACACGACCAATTTTGACAAATCCCGTCATTCTGTATTATCGTGCATACAGGCAATGCAACTACTACGACACGTCTGTAAACCGACACAACCACATGTGTGTCGACACAACCACACTGCACAAAACATTCGTCTATGCTTGTATCCAAAATATATAGACGGGGAACCTACATGGGCGTGTCTACTCGCCACATGTGTGTCACTGCACAAAACATTCGTCTATGCTTGTATCCAAATTATATAGACAGGGGAACCTACATGGGCGTGTCTACTCGAACGAACAACAACCCACGCCCCATGAAAACCAAGTTAAACCTTGGTAAATTGCAAATCCCGGCCAGGATGTTAAACCTTGACTCAGGACAGCAAACCACCCAGGGTAGCGAGTGAATTTTGCACTTCGTTATCTAGTCATATAATGCCATCGTTAATGCGCCTTAGGGCTCGAATCTGACCACAAAGAATTTTCCGCCACGAATAAATATCAATTTATTCAAAAACTTAAAGTTTAGAGTTCTTAGTCACCATGAGCCACTACGTAGCAAAATAAAAGAAAATATTTCAATCAGATAATTGTTATTATTTTTATTATTATTATTATTATTATTATTATTATTATTATTATTATTATTATTATTATTAGAATAGTATCATTATTATTATTATTATTATTATTATTATTATTATTATTATTATTATTATTATTATTATTATTATTATTATTATTATTAACTGACCAATGAAGTAAATGATGTAAATAATGAATGACCATAAGCTTAACTTAAGTTGAATATTTGACAAGCTTAGATAAATTATTTAATAAATATATGTTTTAAAAATAATCGAACTACTTCTACTGATATACCGGCGTCCATCCGAAGTTGTTTTCGATGGAAAATGGCCGAGGAGGTCCGAATTAACCGTTTGATCTTTGTATCATCGAACTAGACCTTATACGCAAATTTCAGGTACAAAATTAGTGTCTGTAGCTCATATCGTTATATACAAGGTATTCATTCCTACTCATAAAAATTCTTTAACCATATTCACATCTGTCTTGCCTTTTAAACATGGACACTGATCGTTCTGATTAAATGATATTCATATCTGTGTTGCCTTTTAGATATGGACACTGATCTTTCTGATTTAATGATATTCATATCTGTGTTGCCTTTTAGACATGGACGGTGAGCGTTCTGATTTAACCATATTCATATCTGTGTTGCCTTTTAGACATGGACGGTGAGCGTTCTGATTTAACGATATTCATATATGTGTTGCCTTTTAAACATGGACGGTGAGCGTTCTGATTTAACGATATTCATATCTGTGTTGCCCTTTAGATATGGACGGTGAGCGTTCTGATTTAACCATATCCATATCTGTGTTGCCTTTTAGACATGGACGGTGAGCGTTCTGATTTAACGTTATTCATATATGTGTTGCCCTTTAGATATGGACGGAGAGCGTTATGATTTTACAATAGCCATATCTGGGTTGTCTTTTAGACATGGACGGCGAGCGTTGTATCAGTACGGCGAGTTACCTGGACTACACTGGTAAATGGAACATCACGTTCAATGGAAAAACCTGTCAAAGATGGGACACAAACTCTCCCCATTATCATGGCCTGGGGCCAACATATCTGCCCGAAAACTCGATGGCAGATGCCGAGAACTACTGCAGAGACCCGGATTTGTCCGGCTATTTGTGGTGTTACACCACTGATCCTAGTGATAGGTGGCAGGGATGCAATATATGGAAGTGTTTCACGTCAAACAGTAAGTGATGTCATGTTTATTTACATGTATAGCTGGACGGCTATATTGACTGTGCACTTGTGAATAGTTTTGCCGTCCATGTGAGCCGTTACAATATAACATCTTATCCGATTTTAGTCGTTATCTTAGTGTCATAGTTTTATTATTGGGCTACATATTTGGGTGAAATGAACTTAAGTCAGTATCAAACATGACTACAAAGATAGAGAACGTAAAACTATCCATGCATTGCCATTTGTGAGGTTTTACCAGATTTAAAATAATTGAAGTTACAACTTCTATCGTTAACCTATATTGAAGCGGTTCCCTGGCCCCAATATTAGAAAAAAACTCATTGTACAACAAACAGACATTGTATGATACAAACCAGGGGGGTCCAACGTAATTTATTTCTGCGGAAGCTTACGTAAGGGAAATGTTAGATGCGGAACAGAATGGCGGTTTGTGAACGCATTTTGTTTTCGGAGGATATTTTGACCTAGGAAGTAAGTTTATATCACTTTTATCGCAATATGAATACGCCTACCCAGCGACCAGACGCGTAAGCTTCTCAAGGTTGTTTAGGGAGCCATTAACAAAACAGTTATTGAATGTATAAGCTAAACGATTGCTTGTTTACAAAGTGAAAATAGAAAATTGTGTTACTTGAAACTGCGTTTTAGTCAAAAGGTACAATTCTTTTACCTATTTTAGCTATATAATATTTTATTTACATTTTTGTTTCGTATTTAATATTTTCCTCACTTAAGATTTCGCAAAAAAATACGTTGGACCCCCTGCAAACTCCTGTATGTTTTCACTCTTTTTAAACAGTGTCACGTATTTTCTTATAGAATATGTTGTTCAAAATCATTCCAAAGAAAACAATCTAGATCAAAACAAAACCGTGTAGTATTTGTTAAAAAATAGTTGTACCGAGTTACGATTTCTCCGTAGAATATTTACTTATTAACATTTTAATATGTTTTAAATCATTTTTATTACTGATATGTTTATCTAAATGGGGCCAATGGACATATGTTAAGGTGTGTTTTTGCCGTTCATTGCTGTGGATATCTTTAATACTTGATATACCAGCATTAAATATGATAATCATCGATCAATCTCCCTTTCTATACCATGTAGTCATTTTTATGGACGTGCTTCATTTATTGAATTGGCAATGCCAGTTGATTTTTAAAATTAAGAAATAGTTAGATGAGGTCATCTAACTGAATTAGAATGCAAACTCATCGGCTGACACATTGTCAACGCAAAATCTGACACAAGGATTTTGTAATAGTTAGATGACAGGAAGTGAGCGTAGTTTACGAGCCTTTTCTTAATCAATAAGATACGACTTCAGGTCATCTAACTGACTTAGAATGCAATCTCATTGACTGATACATTATTAACGCTGTTTCTGATGCAAGTAGTGTGTGTCGGATGAGTAACAGTAGACGGACCATTAAAACCCCAAGAAAGTTTAAATTCTTAATAATCTAGCCTAGTACTTAATGATTGCCTATGTGCAATTGCACTGGCTGTAATTGTAGGTTGTACTAAAAAGATTGCAATGCTTTCTTCATGACACGTTCAAAATTTTGGCCAGTGTATGCGATATTTACATTTATTTAATAACATCTTTATTAAAGTATCATAGGTTCATCCCGAGACGAGCGTAGGGTGTTTTGCGCAAACACCCTGCGAGTGGGTTGGCATGAACCTATCTTACACGAGCGGCTATGGTAGATGCTTTTACTCCCACCTCAGTTAAACAAAATTAAGTAAAATGTATTTTTTGCTGGAACTCTCTTGAGCGTAGTGACAATAAATGCGTATGTATATGTGATAGTTGTCATGGATATGCGCGCAGTGATTCAGATTATGTTAATAGTCAAATCGGTCTTTAAACAGTTGAGAGCAAAGTGAGGCATTATTTCTTGAAAGGTGCGTGAAATCCTTTATATGGTGCATTTGAAGCGAAATGTAATTACTCAGCATTCTAAATATTGCCACAAGACAAGGTTTCTATGATGATACAGACATAAGTCTTCAACAAGGGAGGTAATTACAATGTAGGGTACTTGTTTTTACTTTGCCCGTGGGCAAGATTAGAATTTCTAGCATGGTTAATATTTTGGATCTACTTGTTTGAGGTGGGAGAAAACGTCTTGTATTAGACAACGATTGTATTAGACAACGATTTCTATGATAAAATGGCAAATACAAGTACATGTATATCATATTTCTTTCAAGCAACCTCATTATTTAAAGGTGGCTTAAATGTACGAAATTAGACTATTGGTGTGCGAAAAAATATCGAATGATGAACTGTATGTAGCAACGAGTGTAATTATAATATACCATGATATAGCTAATGCATTCGGGTAAGTTTCAGGAACACAGGTCTTTCCTCATATCAACATGCATACGCAATTAATGTTTGGGTGGAAAAAGACGAGTTATCTCCGTATTTTAGTTGTATGTTTTTAACTGCAATAATATGATACACGCAACACATTGCATTTTTATGACTTGTTTCAGACAATTGCAGACTGTACAGTTCCTACACGCAGTCGGTGGAAAATGTTCAGGGCTACGGGTATTACTCTGCGACTCCCTGAGCTGCATCCAGCTATACTTCCTTATTATTGTTAAGTGTTAAGGTCTTTAAAATAAGATTCATTTTATTGCAAAAGATGTAAGAAACAAATTTGTCTCTTATTTACAAAAACTATTTATTCAATGGAGTTATCTTCAATATTTTTTCAAGTAGATTGTTGTTTTGTTCTATGCATGGCAGGATTTTCCGTTTTAATGTCATCTTTTGACTGATAATAATAATACAGTTTTACAGCGCGTTCAAAACAAGAAGATAATGATGGATATACTACCATTTCAATAAAACAGTTGAATTAACACTGAGTTATGCTGCAGACGACAAACTCAATATATTTATTTACCTGCATAATTATGAAAATAGACCATTTGGAACTCCTCGGCTATTTTCTACCAAAAACAACGTCGGATGTTTACCAGTACATCAGCATAAGTAGTTCGTAAATTTGTGAATTATTTTACCAGTTCGTTGAATAGAAACCAAATAAACAACATTGACATTTCCTAAGTTTTACTTCTGCATAATAAATATCATAAACGTATAATGGCCTTGCTATATAATAACTGCAATTGGTACAACAGCTTAACAAACAAAAATAAAAGGATTGGCAAAATATGGCCGTGAGAACGAACGGACTCCATGATAGGTCATAGTGACACACGCCTGGAAGTCCGAATGGAAAAGAACCACGCAAGCCGAGAGAGGCTAGGCTGAGCCGTTGTATTAATGTATATTCAAAGTGTACTCTATAAATACTATAGTGTCCTATGATATGCCCGTGCTGGAATAGACTGTTTGGCAAAATGCGACAACCCAGCAACTACGGTCTACGTGCAAATGCTCCACCCAAAAGCAACTGCAAAGCCCGCAATATACCCGCAATCTCCTAGCAACGCAACAATGCAACCCACAATTGCCAACAGCTAATGCAACATCCGCAATATATCTCCGCAATCTCACGGCAACGCAACGCAATGCAACGCAACAACGCAACCACCCGGGACGGGACGCCATGTACTAGGACGTTCCCGGCCTTGAGCAACAGACATGCAACAGACTCCTTAAGAACTTGTTATTCCAGCAACGGGATAATAAACGTTATCTATATCTATATTCATCCTAATTAATTGATTTTAGTTTATAATTCCCAATTTCACATGTATAGCCCTCTTGTTGCTTCCCATACAGAGTGATAACTAGCACCGAGGTGCTCGATCAAGGTAAAAGGTCTAAACAAGCCAAATACATCTAAATCATAAATTATATACGTATGCATTTTTAAATAGAAATGGATGACAGCCTAGCCAGCTCTCGGCTTGCGATTTTTTTCCCGCCACAAAATTGTTAAACAATTTCCCCCCAAAAAATATGTGTATAAAATTATACGTAATGCATTATCGAATCCATTAAAGTGTCAAGATAAAATCCAATCCCCCAGGCAGCCGAGATGTACTCTATCCGGGCGGAAAACCCCGATCTTCGTGTGAAATATCTACGTTGAGTAACCCATAGGCTCCCGTGCGGCCTGATTATTTCGAGAGAAATTTGCAGGGGTTACATTTGCATTTGGGTTTGGCGGGGAATGACTGCCATTAATCTCAGCATGCCTTGCACCACACCGTGAACAAACATGGTTAAATTTACACATTGCCCATGAGCAAAGTTATGGCCTGGCGTAGCCTGAACTGCTCATCATATGAGTGCCATGCAAAGCCGCCTTGGCGTGAAGCACCCTCTCTAACATTGTACATATATCGTAACATTTCGTTTGTTTTATGGGGTTGCAAAGCCAGATAGATGGACATGTAAATCAAAAATGCATCAGTCCACTTTTCGACGGATTGTACCTTTTCCTTGCACAGTTTTGATTTGGCCTCAAGGGAGCCATCTAGTGATATTGACAGTGTGGAACTTTTACACATATCGTTCAATTCAATTGCCCCTTTTAACAAGATAGCCAAATTTATGTATTCTCCCCTCATTATTTGTTGCTTCAATTGCGTTGGTACATGTGATGAAAGATCATCGTTCGCTAACATATACATGTCCATTCTACCATCAAAATTTGCACCCATTTGGAACTCTCCAACTTGGCCAGACCCCGCCAAGCCACACCCAGTATCCGAAGGACTTTGCCAATTACCCGTAGGAACCACAGTTTCTGTGGTTAAAGGGTGCAAAATATGAGACCTAGTAATGATATCATGGAAGTCAATTACATTTCCCTCATTGTTGTTTCCCAGCTCCGCGTCTGGCAAGGGTATCTGCGACGCCTATGGGAGTTGTGCTTCCAAATTGATACGAGGCGGTTGCCTTAGCCGCCGTGCACGTGGCTGTTCCTCTTCCCTTACTTCTGCTGCTTCCGCCACCTTCCATTTCCCTTTAAGGCGTCCTCTACCCGGCATTGTTGTTACAGGCGTATTAAGCTGCGAGTGTCAGATATTAAAGTACTAAACTTCTTTATTTTCCTATTTATTCAAGAGCTTTTTAATTCCAGTCCTCTCCGCATGAGATTTCGCTAGCAAAGAAAGATTCCCCGTTAATAGACCAGTTTAATTTAATTAAAAAGTGCACTTTAAACTAGTGTCAAATATCGAGAACCAGTCTGCATTGACTTGACCGATAGAGGCCGAGAGTGTTCCGATTGCTCATCAACGGAACAACAGACCTTAAATTCAATCTCGCGAAAATAATTAAATTTATTTTTAAGCAAAATAAATTAACTTATTGCATAAATAATTAAGATTAAAGAGAGAAGTCATTAAATTTAACTGCTAAATTGAAATTACTAGCGACCTACTTGTAGCGTAGTTAAATGTAAAGATTTCTGACAATGTAAACCGGCCATACACATCCCAGGTTGTTTCCGATGGATAATGACCAAAGTGTTTCTAATGTTAAATAGACTTTTCTGTTTATAAACGATTGATCCAATATTAATGTTGATAGTTTCTGTAGTTGTTGCGGAGGATTAGAATTCTCCTTATTTTTAGATTTGGTCAGTCTTAAAAATGAAGGAAAACTTTTGCCTTTATTAATTATCTCGTCTACAAATGATTTATTTACTAGTAGCGATTTTATAGACATTCTGCCAATGTTTAAGGAAATTCTTCTGCCTTTGGCATAGTGTCTTACACATCCAGTTATTCTATAAGCTCAGATGGATTTCACAAACCATTCAAACATATTCTGTTAAATGCGGATTGAAGTTGAATGTAGATAAAGCTTAAGTTTGCGTTTTTGAAGTCTTTAACTCAGAGGGACATACAATTTTAATGAAACAACGATTTATAGTCTTCGAACGTGTGCATAGGAAAAAGCTGAGCAAGGGGTCCATGGGACATATAATATTCGTTATGACTTTATAGGCATAACGACATTTATTTTTAGGAAATAAACCGATCTATTTAAGTCTTGTAAGAATTGTTTATGTAGTCGCAGTAATACACAACTTTGTAATTTTGACGCATTGTGGTCGTTTGTTTACACTTTCTGACAGCCGGAAGTGCAATAATTTTTTTATAGACTGCTTTCAATTCTGGGATCGAATGTAATCAGATATCAAGATTTAAGGCTGAAATTAGTAACCAGTCTGTCATAGCTCTTCCTTTCCGTTTTCGTCGTCTGTAGGATAGCATACAAAAATTTACAGCTTCATAAAATCGTATTAAATCAAAGAATTTTCGTTGTTTTCTTCACATTATTTTAAGTTAAAATTGCACAGAGATGCCTAAGGCTCGAAGGAAAAGAAAACATCAGGTGGAAGAGGACCTGGTCGAGGGAAATTTGGAAGATGTACCAGAGAAACCTGCGGGTGAGAATCTGATTGATTTTGAGAAAATTATATTGGCCTCAAAAATTATTCCGCGGGGTGGTGAGGGCACTGATTCACCAGGTAAAATCAAGGTCCAAAGACCACTTTGCCAATTTCAGTTGTTCGTCTTAGTGATGGCGACTTGGCTGCACATGTTCCACAGCCATTGAGGGCACAAATTCAAAATGGAAGTTTTATTAATTTGCCTCTTCTGTTAAAGGGTTCCATTGAATTGCAAGACAATGCTAGTAGTAACATTTTGCGGCTAAATGACGCCGGGCAAATTGAGTCCAAGCCAAGTGAGTGTAGGGAAAAAATCATTAACATCGAAAAATGGACTGACGCCTTTATTATTTTTTCGGGAGTGTATCTCGCAAGATTTCCAAGTAAGGCCAATGAATTACTACACTATATGTTTAACATCAGGGAGAGCTTTAAAAAGGGGGGGGGGGGTTCGCATGGCGGGCTTATGACGAACAGTTTCGGCTACGCCAGGCGATTAATCCGTCATCTTGGGCCCATATAAACACAGATCTGTGGTGGCGCTGCACACAGAACAGCGAACCCGTCAGTCACACTGGGCAATTTCCATCGACCCGCAAATTCACATGCCACGAATACAACAGTGGCAATTGTAGGTGGCCAAATTGTCGTTTTAGCCATACATGTTCAAGCTGTGGCGGTCAGCACCCTGCAGCGAGCTGCGGCGGGGGTCGAACCAATTTGCTGTTACACGCTCACCAGCCGCCAACAGAGGCCGCCAAATTGTTTTTCGCGGCAGGGGGAGACCCTTCTTTCGAGGTGCCCGCCAATGAGCCAAATAATTTGGACGTTATGAATTTGTCCCCCACCCCAATAGATGTACATAATTTACAGTTGCATTCGGAAGGATTTGATTTTAACAAGTTACAGATTATTCTTAAAGGATTCAAAGAAGGTTTCCCAATACATCATGCCGGGCCACGTGTGGCGCGAAATTCAAAAAATCTTCGTTCAGCTCTTGCTCGGCCAGATATTGTATCACAAAAAAATAAAAAATGCAGAAATTGCTGAAAAACGAGTTGCGGGCTCTTTCATTTCCCCCCTTTCGAGAATTTAATTGTCTCACCACTAGGTCTAGTGCCTAAGAAAACCAGTAACCCAAATGCGCCGGATGTGAATAAATTTCGTATGATCCACCACCTTTCTTTTCCGGAAGGGGAGTCGGTAAACGATTATATAGATCCAAACCTAGCGTCTGTACAATATACTGGTTTTGACGAAGCTGTTGCCATGATTCAAAGATTAGGAAAAAATTGCAAATTGTTCAAAATGGACATCAAAATGCTTTTCGGCTAATTCCCATTAGGCAAGTCGATTTCGAACTGTTAGGCTTTAAACATAAAGAGCAGTATTTCGTTGATAAGGCATTACCTTTTGGCGCTTCTATAAGTTGCAGCACCTTTGAAAGTTTGTCAACGTTACTAGAATATTGTGTTAGAAAAAAATGTCATCAGGCGAGTTGCTGCACTATTTGGATGATTTTTAGGGTGGGGGGGGGGGGCAAAAATGTAGAAGCTTGTGCGTCAATCATGCATATTTTTAAAAATACTATGGCGGACATAAAAGTACCAATTGCGGAAGAAAAAACGGAGGGACCGACCGAAATATCAGTTTTTCTAGGCTTAGAGCTGAATTCTAATAACATGACTGTTAAAATACTGCGAGATAAAATAGAGCAGGTCATCGAAAAGATAACTGTTGTCTTGGCTAAGCAAAAAACAACATTAAAGGCTATGCAATCTTTAATTGGCTCGTTAAATTTTTGTTGCAGAGCTATACCAATGGGTAGTCCTTTCTGTCGGCGCCTAATTGACTCAATATGCGGTTTAACAAAACCGTATCATCACATAAGAGTTAATAAAGATATAAAAAACGATTTGTTGATGTGGCTCGAATTTTTTAGGTCGCATGACGGAGTTTCTATCTTTCACGACAGTTTTTGGATATCAAATGAGGATGTAGAGTTTTTCTCAGACAGTGCGGGCGGCGTAGGTTTGGGGTTTGGAATATATTTTCAAGGTGAATGGTGCAGTGCAAAATGGCCCGACTTCTGGCACAACTCAGTTTTGACTAGGGACATCACGTTACTCGAGTTATTCCCTATATTAGTTGCGTTCTTTATTTGGGAGGATAGGTTCACAAACAAACAAAAATAAAGTTTAATTGCGATAATGCAGCAGTGGTTCAGATTATGAATAAACGTTCGTCTAAAACCTCAATGTCATGCGCATGGTTAGACTTCTAACACTAAAATGCCTCAGATTAAATGCAGTGATAAAGGGACAACATGTCAGCGGGAAAAGTAACTCAATTTGCGATGCATTGTCTCGTTTTCAGTACGAGATGTTCAGACTATTGGCCCAAATACAGAACGCGAACCGTGACAGGTACCCAGCCTTCTTTCAATCTTTGGAAAATATTCAACATCGAGCTGGAAAACTTCTTGCGGCCGGAATAGCTCCGAATACACAATTGGCGTATGCTACTGGCCTGAACGCGTTCAAAATGTTTCGCGAAAAGTATATGATCGAGCGAGATTGGCCAGCTAACGAACAACACATAGTTTGTTCATTGCGTATAGTTTTGAAATAGGTCGCGCGGCGAGCACTATCGCAACATACATAGCAGCAATTAATTACTTTCATAAACTTCATGGATGATTTGATTTTCAAAAGTCATTCATTATACAAAAAATGTTAGAAGATTTTCGACGAGGTAGACCATCAAAAGACAACCGTGCCACCCTGACAAAAAAACATCTTAAGGGAGGTATGTTCCGTACTAACGGAAGTTTGTTATACGCAATACGAGGCGAGTCTGTTTCACACAATATTTACATTAGCATATTTTGGCCTTTTTCGCGTCGGTGAGTTAGTTTCGAGTAATTCCACAAGTAACCCGACATTGTTAACGGATGATTGCAAAATCAATTTGAAAAGCATTTCAATCACGTTAAAAACACAAAAAAACAAGTAAAAAAACGACTCCATTGACATTAAAGCTCCCAGCAGAAGCGGAAAAAACAATCTGCCCGGTTTTTGCGATGCGTGAATATTGTAAAACACGCGCTTTATCTAAGGGCCATTTGTTCTGCCACAATAACGGGACGGCGGTTACCAGGCAGCAAGTGGCAAGTGTTCTTTCTAAGTGCATTCAAAAAACTGCGTATGCGAGAGGCCATTACAGAACGCACAGTTTTAGAATAGGCCGGGCTACCGATTTGGCTTCATTGGGTATGTCAAATGAGCAAATTATGCAACTGGGCCGCTGGCGTTCGAATTGCTACAAGCGCTACATAAGACCGTAGCCAGTGAAAGCGGGATTTACAGTACAGTGAAGTACAGTATTTTTTAAACCGAAGAAAAATATATAGTTTATGTGTCTACAACATCTAGGTCTATCATAGGACTGCTATTTACCACTTTTCAGACACCTGGATAGTTGGGAATTCCATACCATATTGGGGTGGCGCCCGGGCGAGGGACACGGGGAAAGTGAATCTACGCACTTCATGCGAGTTAGGATGGTACGGGGTAAGGGGCCTTGGGTGGCACGGGCTGCGCCGTGCCATTGAAACTAAGGTATTGTTTCAAAGTCCACCAAGGGCTGTTTTTATTCACCTCGGTGGTAACGATCTTGTGTCAGAGTCAATTTTTAGACTCAAAAACATCATAAATAAGGAGCTCTGTTACATTAGAACCGCCTTCCCGGCCGCCACCATAGTATGGATAGATATAATTCAACGCCGCAAGTGGTTGGGTGCTAGCGATGCGAAAGCGATCGAACACAAACGGACGCGAATAAATAGACTGGGGAGGTCGATAGCTGCATCCGGGGCTCCGTCTGATGCGATTGCTTGCGACATTAAGGCAGGAGATCATTTCTTTAGAAATGAAGGCGTCCATTTAAATGACGTCGGAATCGAATTTTATCTCGATTACCTCAGAGACGCGATTTTAAAAATAAGTTAAAAACTTGAGCTGCTAATTATGTCGGGCGAATTTTTGGGGGAAACCAAGTTTCTGTGGCGGAAAAATTCAGCCAGCTGAGAGTAGGGCAACATTTAATCTACATGATCACTATATCAGTCAATAATCTTTTTGGTTAAATCCAATACTTTTTATGTTTGTTGCCAACTTGAAACTTGATGGCGGGGCTAAGCCCCATACCCATCGGTGAATTGTTGGTTACAGACAAACGGGCAAAAACATGTTAAGACGATAATTTAACGCAATGTAATATACAAGTCCTTAGGTTGTTGCTCTTTTGTTATGGTAACACCTATGTTGCGTAACCCTGCAGGTTCTTGCGTGTTGTGTCTAGTAATTTGTGCGTTTAACCTTTAAACGCTGTGGAAACAGTTTGCTTTGCGTTTTGATTGCGTGTCAGCAGGTTCTTGAGTGTTGTGCCCAGTAATTTTGGCGTTTAACCTTTAAACGCTGTGGAAACAGTTTGCTTTGCGTTTCAATTGCGTGTCAGCAGGTTGTGTATTGCGTACAAACATTGCGTTAAGTTTAACTTTAAATATTTAGCGAAGGGGGGTAAAAATACAAATTATCTGCCCTAATCTCGGCTGGTTGTATTTTTAACGGACTTCTTGGCGCCTTAAAGGCGAACCCTTGCAGTTCCGTTTTTTGCGTCCGCATATGTCCACATATGTCCACTTTTTGTTTTGAATTTTATTACAATAAGTACGTAGTACATTGATGTTATATATTGCGATGTCATCCTCGATATTTTCTCTGTTAAAAAAGTTGCAACTCAATAAAATCATATGTTATAAGAGCTGGCGTTTGTTACAGTTTATTTCACTTATAAAATAAAGTGATTTATGTTTGCAATATTTGTACATAATTTCTGTTAGAGGGTGGATGACATACGAATTGTTTATCGTTATCGTATGGTTGTATGTAACCTCAGATCAGCCTCATTTTCGTGTCCGGAAGTTTGATTTATCATATATTATTTTCAACAGTTTAAATTCGATTTTTCCACATACTTCCCAACCTATCCTAGGCCAGAGTTTTTATATCTTTAGATTTACGGGAGCGCCGTACCTAAATATTGCAAAACCCAAATAAAAATAAAATTCATTTTCGTAGTTTTATTTTTATTTTTTCCGACGAACGTTGCTCCAATGTGAAGAACAAAATAAAATTAGTGTTCTATAACCCATATCTCAGAACCAACTGGTGTACCAATTGTCATTCATTATCGGTCTTTTTACTGTACAAACCACGTAAACCAGTCGGAAATACGCGGGAAACAGAACAGGTACCCGTTACCATAACAACGTCCTGTCAAAAGTGAAAGTACTTTTTGTCATACCCCTTATTTCTCGCAATTTCTGCAGCTATATAGAAATGTTTTACTACAAAAAACGTTCCGATGTTTATGTTTCATTATTTAAATCAAACCGTGGTGAACTTAAAGCGTGTTTATTGTGATTTTTTTGTAGATTCAGTATGTTGTTCGCGTTTCGTGGAATGATTGCGAAACTTCCGGTCAAAATAAGGAGACAGAAATTTGTGGGTTGTAGTGTCTATTAAAAGTCGTTGGCGCACGTCGTATATTAACAAGGATGAATTGGATTACAGCGCAAAAATGTATAGCTTCTGACAAACACAAACTGCAAAATGATATCGTGTTCATCATAGTCAAAATGGATATTTTTTTCTGAATTTGACTCTGGGGAGCATTGAACACACTGCTTCACGATCACATATTTGAAGAGAAAAACACAAGGTATCGTGATATTCGTAGTTGTTAATTAGTTTAATAATGATTTCGAATTTAAATCGTAATAGAATACTGAAAATGATGTAATAATAACAGTGTGTGTTTCCGATAAAACAGAAAAAAATCTCAACATAAGATATCTGGCAGTCAGTGCAAGAAGTCAAACTTATCCGTTGCTTATTGCCAACGGGCATAGCTGGAATTAGAAGGATATTTTTCAGGACTGATTCTAAAATCAGTTCTTAGACCTGGTTTTTTGAAACATATAACACTTGTAAAATTTATCTGAATGCTCCCGAATGTTCTTTGGTGAAGTACATAAATGTAGATTTTGACTGTCTGTGTATCCGTAAGCCCTGTCAAAATTTGAAGTGAACAGGAATTTCCATCAGGGCTTCTACTTTTTTTTGGTTATATTTTCTATATAAAAACCACATCACGGTAAATTGTCACGGTGCTATTTCGTTAAAGACAGAAAAACACATTTGACCTCCTTATTATACCGTGTCTGAAACTGTGTTCAATGTTTGATTACTTCACATTGGAAAGGATATGCTTATATTGTGGTCAAAAGGTTAGAATTGGCCATTTAAACTTCTTTATTACACTGACATGTTTCATAAAATCCATGAGTTGATAATATATGCACCTCATATGCATAGATGCATTCGAACAAATATATACAATTAATTTCAATGAGCATTTGAACTCACAGTGTTGAGGTCAATATTTTCAGTCATTAAAAGGATCTTTTAATTATGCTTTTGAAACTTTATGGTGATCTATCACCCTTTTTTCAGCCTATGAAATAGCTGACACAAGTAAGGTGTGTTTTGTCTTCATGATATAAGCAGTTTTAAAAAATAAAAAAAATCGGAGAAAATTCCGGTTTATTTTTATTTATTTCTCCTTTGGGACATTTTATGCATTTTATTTTTATTTTTATTTCCTCCTCCTTACCCAACTTTTTGAAAAATCTCCCGTAAATCTAAAGATAAAAAACTATGGCCCTATATTATATTATATCATTACATTAGTAGATTATGTACAGAGCTGTTTGTGGGGTTTTGTGCTCTTGTTCCATGTTTCTGGTTTGTGATTGTTTTTGTGTTCTATGTCTTTGGCATTTCCCCTGTGCCATTAAACGGGGTTAATGTTTCCTCAAGTTAATGCATACGTTGATAAGATTTGCAATTTACTTTTTTTACTTTATTCGGGATTGTTTAGATAAGAGTGAGGTTGTGTACACACATTGGTTTAAACCCCCTGTAAATTTACATTTTACTGATCGTTCCAAGGCGGTACCTAACAATCCTGGACAAACATACCTAGTTTATATATGTTACAGTAAGATTGTGAAACCAGGGATTTCATGATATCCCTGAAAATTTCAGTAATTTCACGAAATTACTGTTTCACTCAGGGATTTCATGATCCCTGAAAATTCCAGTTATTTCATGAAATCCCTGAAATATGAGCAGGGATTTTACACTATCTTACTGGCTGATTTCAGTAAATCTGTGTAATTCTGTTTTAGTTAACTTACTATACAGTATACTGTACAGCCTGGCTTCACCTGAGGCCTGTCCTTTTAAAAAGGCATCCCATCCCGGTTCAGCCCATTCAGTATAGATTTACTTTCATGCAAGATGTCTTCTGATAGTATGGAAGACGTTTTCAGGCAAGAGTTGTTCAAAAGATATGAAGTATGTCAGAAGTATCTGATTCCAAAGACAGAATATTACAGAATTATAGAAAGCTTGAAATCGGCATCTACCAATAATCACACAAAGATCAGGAGCAGCTACTATCTAAGTAGATTAATTTAAGTAATTTAAATATGTCTGTTTTTCCAAATGCTCAGAAAAGTTGGAAAAGAGATGACCAGGAACGAGTGTACCACAAAATCCCCTAGCTCATAATCCCCTAGGTCCAAAAATGGCTAGGTAGTCAAAATCTCCTAGGTGTAAAATACAGCATACTCAAAATCCCCTCGAAGAATAACAGTAGAATTTTCTATATATGTCTTTATAAAATTAATGTAGAATATAAACAGCTATCATTACTAGATGATAGATAGACAGATAAATAGAGAGGGAGAGAGAGATGATGTATAACACACGTTTTTTGTTTAATTGATAATTTAATTTAATTTAATTATAGGTGATACCCAATAAGTGATGTTATCAAATTTTGTTAAGTTTTTTTTGTCACTTTTAGATAATAGGTTAATCATTACAGTGTTTCTCCTTTAATCTATGGAATATATTTTAAATATTCTTCTCATTGTACATATTAATTGGATGTATCTGACAATTAGGTATTATTTTAACACCTATTTTCGTGAATTGTTTTGTTAAATGATCTGAGTCATTACCGCTATGAAAACGATACGAGTTACTTAAATGTTATTCAATATAGTAATTAACCGCATTTCAGGTATGAGATTATCCAGTGTGGTGATGTGGAGAAACTGATAAAGAAGCGTACACATCCAGAGGAGTCGCCCCTTTACTATGTTACTATTGAGGACACATTTGATGTTATCAAGCGTGCCCACATTGCTACTGGTCATGGTGGTCGTGATCACATGATCAATGAACTACAACGAAAATATGCGAACATCACTACCAAGGCTCTAGAGCACTTCAAGTCACTTTGTGCGGAGTGTCAGAAAAAGAGGAAGCGTCCAATGACCAAGGGTGTAGTGGTGCGACCTATTCTGACCAAGGTAGAGGCCAGGTTGATTTAATAGACATGCAGGCTATGGCACAATCCAACTACAAGTGGATCATGGTTTACCAGGACCACTTGACCAAATTTTGTGTCATCCGACCACTCACCACCAAGCGTGCCTCAGAGGTTGCCTTCCAGCTCATGGACATATTCCTCCTCATGGGAGCTCCTGTCATTCTCCAGAGTGACAATGGTTCAGAGTTTACATCCCATGTGATCACAGAGCTGAAGGAGGTGTGGCCAAGCCTTAAGCTTGTACATGGCAAACCCCGTCATCCACAAAGCCAAGGTTCTGTAGAACGTGCAAATGGAGACATCAAGGACATGTTAGTGGCATGGATGGCAGACAATGAAACACAGGACTGGGCTACAGGCATCAAGTTTGTACAATTCCAAAAGAACTCAGCACATCACTCGGGGATTAAGTGTTCACCATACTCGGCCATGTTTGGGTGTGAAGCTCGAGTGGGCTTAACCTCTTCAGCACTACCCACAGAAGTGATCTACAGGATGGAGAGTGAGGATGATCCTCTGACTGCTTTCTCGTGTAGCACACCTCATACACAAGAAGCTGACATCATACAAGTCATCTCAAGCAGCACAACTCCTTCTCATGAAACTGACAGCATCACAGCCTCATCAAACAGCCCAGCTTCTTCTCATGAAACTGACAGCATACCAGCCTCTTCAAGCAGCCCAACATCTCCACATGAAACTGACAGTATGCCAGCCGACCATTCCAAGATATCCCCATCAGTCACCACCACACCAATCTTGGAAGACCACACTATCCAGATCAGGAAGCGTAGAGCTGAAGCCTATACAGCACTACTATCTCAAGCAGAGAGGATGGTGAAACGCAGCCGTGTGGATCTCAAAACCGGTGTGCCTGGGGACAATGTGGCTGTTCCTATACCGGCAGTAGATCGTGGCAGAGGTGATCCTCGTAACATTCTTTGATTCATCGTCAACAGAGACGTCGACACTGACCAGTACAAGATTGCTGTAAAGGCGGGTGTTTTAAAGGGACAATACTCCAGGAACCAGTTTGATTTGTGTCCTCAGCGATTACGGACAGAAGCTGATGTCAGTCAGGAGAATGTAACGTCACTTCGTTCTGCTGTTATTGCGGAATCTTCATCTGGTGGGCAAGGTTTTACCAAGTGCAACTGCAACGGTCCAAATAAGTGCCAGTCCAACAGATGCAAATGTTTTAAAGCAAAGCTGAAGTGTAACTCAAGATGTCATTCCAGCCTCACTTGCTGCAACAAATAAACTGTTGATAGATATGCCCAATATACAATGGGAAATGTGCCGCATTAATCAGTTACTGCAGTGCTCATTGCACTGGTGCAGTTTGGTTGAACTACGCAAGAAATTATACCTGAAATGTATACCTGATTATTCAAATGTATAAATAAATAAAAAATCACCAGATGTATTGTCTGCTTATTTCCTCTTCAGGGATTTCATGAAATCTCTGACTACATTTTTTAGGGATTTCACGAAATTACTGGAATTTTCAGGGATTTCATGAAATCCCTGGTTTCACAATCTTACTGTAGCATATATATATTTATATTTTCAGGCACTTAATAACCACGGAAGAACTGAAATAAATAGATGGTAGTTATAGTTGATTTGTAAAATCATTTTTTTTATATTAATTAAATATGACACTGCATGGTTTCGCCAGTATGTATATAAGTCATTATTTCATCATTAACTTTTTATGTTCAGTAACAATAAAAAAATGTTTTCGGTGGGTTTATTTCGGCCTTAAGGCCGCTGGAATTCATTCTGACTTCCTGTGAAATTCACAGAAATGAACTGAATAAAATTCAGATTTACATTGGTCATTATTGACTTTAAACAGAAATCCCATAAGTCATGAAAAAATTAGTCAAATAAAATAAAGGAGTATCGGAAATAAGAAGTCATTTTGTGGTAAACACAACGAGTAAAATGCATATAATAGTGTGCACATTGTTTTCGTACTTGATTATTTTTGGTGTAAAACGGTCCTGATTTGCGTTCCTTCCTCGCGTTGAGCCCCACTAAACAAAATCGTCATTTCGACTCGTTCGAAAGTGACCAATTAGCTGACGTTATAGAATATATAGGGATACTGCTGACCAATTGCTGACTATATAGATAAAGAAGGAGTTTCTAGTGAGATGAAAAAAGGTATGTTGCATTATCAAAATAATGTACAATTCGATTGCTAAATATTAATCTTATAATGATGTCTTATTAAAGTTGATAATTTGTTTATTTTATGAGAGCGTTTAACTGCAAGGCACAAGCAAACTGGCTTACTACCTTCAATGTTGATAATTATAGTCCAAACGAAAGAATTTCCCAACAACAATTGAACAGTTAATGGTGACGTCCACATCTGTTACACCCTCACGATGTATACGTGTTATGCAATAAACTGAGTTAAGTTGATATGAGTTTAATTAATGCTCATTTTTTAAGAAAACAAAAGTTATTAGACAGCCATCAAACTTGTAGGAATTATCAAAATAAGTGGTATGTGAATCGTTTTGATTTTGTGATCAATAGATCAGAGTTATCTAGAACACTTCTACTGTCCTGATACTTAATCGGAAAACTGTAGATGACCCTTTTTATGGCCCGAAGGTGGGCATATTAAAATCGCACCGTCCGTCTGTCCGTCCGTCCGTCCGTCCGTCCGTGTGTCCGGCTCAATAACTCGTGTCCGGGCTGTAACTTTCTCTTGTATGAACAAATTTTAAAATAACTTGCCACATGTGTTTGACATACCAAGACGACGTGTCGCGTGCATGACCCGTGTCCCTACCTCTAAGGTCAAGGTCACACTTAGTGTTTATTCACAATGGAATGCTGCATATTAGTACATAGAGTATAGGTTGTCGTGTCCGGGCTGTAACTTTCTCTTGTATTGACAGATTTTAAAATAACTTGCAACATGTGTTCAACATACCAAGACGATGTGTTACATGCAAGACCCGTGTCCCTACCTCTAAGGTCAAGGTCACACTTGGGTGTTTTTTACAATGGATTGCTGCGTATAAGGACACATAGTAAAGGTTGCCGTGTCCGGGCCGTAACGTCCTCTTGTATGGACAGATTTTAAAATAACTTGCCACATGTGGTCGACATACCAAGACGACATGTCGCGTGCAAGGTCCATGTCCCTACCTCTACGGTCAAGGTCACACTAAGGTGTTTATTCACAATGAAATGCTGCATATAAGAACATAGAGTATAGGTTGTTGTGTCCGGGCTGTTACTTTCCCTTGTATGGATAGATTTTAAAATGTCTTGCCACATGTGTTGGACATATCAAGACGACGTGCCGCGTGCAAGATCCGTTTCCCTATATCTAAGGTCAAGGTCACACTTAGTGTTTTATTCACAATGGAATGCTGCATATATAAGAACATAGAGTATAGGTTGTTGTGTCCGGTCTGTATCTTTCTCTTGTATGGACAGATTTTTATATAACTTGCCACATGTGTTCGACCTACCAAGACGATGTGTCGAGTGCAAGATTAGTGTCCCTACCTCTAAGGTCAAGGTCACACTTAGTGTATATTTACAATGGAATGCTGCATATAAGGACACAGAGTATAGGTTGTTGTGTCCGGGCTGTAACTTTTTCTTGTATGGACAGATTTTAAAATAACTTTCCACATATGTTTGACATACCAAGATGACATGTCGCGTGCAAGACCCATGTCCCTTCCTCTAATGTGAAAGATACACTTAGTGCTTATTCACAATGGAATGCTGAATATAATGACATAAGAGTCTAGGTTGTCAAGTATGGGTGGTATTTTTTATGTTCAGTGGCAATTTAAAATAACTTGCCATATGTATTTGACACGTAAAGGCAAGATCAACTGTTCATGTACTGACCTTGTTCATAGGTCAATGTCACATTCGGGGGCATTCGTCACATATGTGTCGAACACATGTGGCAAGTTATTTTAAAATATGTCCATACAAGAGAAAGTAACAGCCCGGACACAACAACCTATACTCTATGTCCTTATATATGTAGCATTCCATTGTGAATATACACAAGTGTGACCTTGACCTTAGGGGTAGGGACACGGGTCTTGCACACGACACGTTGTCATGGTATGTCGAACACATGTGGCAAGCTCTTTTGTTTCGTTTAAAATAGCAAGTGGCCCCGTGTCAAATCGTGACGAGGTAAAGTGGTGGAGGTACCGTTAGTAAGTGTTGGGAAAAAAACGCCGGTTTGTGCTGGAAAACAAGACCAGAGGTAAGAAATTTCATTAAATTTATCGAGATATTGACAATATTTTTAACTAGGATTGGTCCAAGATGACTTCCTATTTTTAATGAGTCCATGCATGTATTTGCTTTCCTCTACAATGCCGCCGTTTCTCCAGTAGGGAAAACATGACATTTGATATGGAAAATATCATCCACGATCTTTAAAAGTTAAAAAAACACACATCGTAAAACACGACCAAGAAATGGCAAGACAGCTTCTGACAGTAGGACATCTCTTATCTGTAGTGTATTTTAATACTTTTCGGTATAATTAACGTCCACGATTGTTACTGAGATAGGTATTTTTAGGAAAAAAATATTATAACGCTGTATCATGTGGTAGACGTGTCCGATTTTGCTGGGTAATGATGGTTGCGCGTTGTTGTATTTTTTAAATTTCTTTCAGGCCCGAGTCACGAGAAGTCCATTAAACACCATCAGGAGATAAAACTGTTACTATAAGAATATAGTCGTTACAGTTAAATATTCAAAAAAACATTCATTTTTTTTTAATTTCTTCAATCACAGAAATGAAATGCGAGAAGTAAAAAATATCAAAAAAATATTATCAGATAATGAGCAAGAACTTGTATTTGTATTGTACATTTTAATTAGCTATCATCAAAAGAGTGTAAAGGAGTACTTTATATTTAAACAACATTTTATCATATACCATTATATTGAAACTTTGGGGCTGTGCTAGTTCTTATAAAAAGGACATAATTTGATGTTACCGGTAGACTTTGAGCCCCCATAGCTGATATCGTATCAATCATATTATCTCTATGGTGGCATATAACTGGTTATCTTACGGCATTTATATGCCACCACAGATCTCTATTTCTTTTTATATTTGGATATCCATGCTAAGGGAAACGTTGCGCGTCAGCCGCAATATTCGACGATGAACGTAAAGGTTACTTTTAAAATCCTTTTCTAACTTAAACAGAAAGCAAGTTTATGCTACTGTTTTGTAATACTTACCACGAGGACATGCATTTACTACGAGAATGTTGAACAATCACCATTTTACTAGCGATAATTACAGCGTTTGATTTAACACATGGTCAACATGTTCTACCTATCAAGTCTTTGGAATGAGCTCATGCTCGAAACGCACCGACTCAATGTTAATTTCACAGCTTTAGCTCGTTACATATCGTTACACATCTCCTTCAACTTATATTCCTTGTATAGCAACACTAAAGAGTCAGTGTGTGTATATACCACTTAGTAAATGACGTCATAAATGGTACGTCAGAAGGAATATTTTGCTTCAAATGAAGACTATAAACAAAGGTAACTTTACTATTTATTCACCATTTTACTGGAGTTTTTTTTGAGGGTGTAGTTTTTTTAAAACACTATGAAAAAAACGCAGCTTGATGTAGCACTGTCAAAACATTATTTTGAAAACAGGTTTGTCGAAATGTTTGACAAAACTAATTATCTAATCAAACTCTGGTAATAAAAACGAAGGCGTGGCTTCAGTATTTGGGCATCAGTTTTACAAACAAAATACACAATGCTTAAACACACATTTGCATGGTTAAGTAATATAAAACATGCAAGTAGCAGCAAAACTTTAAAACATGTTTATACACACAAATACATTGAATTGGTTAATCGAAGAAACATTATTTACATTATAAATTATTTTTTACCGTTCTATAACGGAAAAGAAAGGTGGGATTATAGCACAACGTTGAAATAATCGTTGTGAATTTATAGTATTCGGCATTCGAAGAAAAAGAGGCACATACTTATTTCTAACAATACAGAAATGTGGACATTCAAATATATAATAAAATTCATCACCTAGCGTGTGTAGGACACAGGTGAAAGATTCTGTTAACACGTTCAGTGTTATCAAATCTACCTTTCTCAATTGGTAACAAGAGAGTACAACACCTATTATGAAAGAGAGACAACGCTAAATTTTTGGGTAATATCTTTACATAACTCTCAAACTTGAACTCATTCTTAAAAATGCTATAATTGATGCACTTATTTGAAGAATTTACTGATTCATTCCATGTTTGAATATACTGATCTTTATTCTTGATTTAACAATATTTTGGAAAACATGTGGTGATGAAGCAGATTAATTATACAATATTCAGAGAAGCCCAGCTGCTCTAAGGATTCTTTTACATATGTAATATGGACACTGATAAGTATTATTTCTATGAAGTTCTAACATAAATCTATACATGACATTACAAATTTTATCTTGTTTACTATTAAGTATTTTACACTAATAAATCAGAATTATTGTATTTATCAAAGGATTAAAAGGTAAGACACCCACTTCACCAAAAATCATAACATTAGATGTTGTTTAAACACTTACTTTTTTGATGGAGTTATGACCCCTTTTCAACTTAGAATTCTGAACACCTCGGCCATTTCCCATCGAAAACAACCTCCGATGTATGCCGGTTCATTAGTAGGGGTAGTTCGTAAATATTTGAATAGTATGAATTAATTGTAGTGTTTTAACATCTTTGTTGTAAATCTAAGTTTAAATTGATTGCCAATGAAGTTAATCATTGCATAAATAATTAAGATGACTTAAGTCATAAAGTTGAACTGCTAAATTGATATTACTACGCGATCTAACTGCAGCGCAGTTCACAATAAATATTTCTGACATTGTAAACCGTCCATAAACATCCGAGGTTGTTTTCGATGAAAATGGCCGAGGTGTTCCGTATGAGAATTTGCTAGATGTTGATGTCCAGACGAGAACTCAGGACAGGTACAATGGATTAAAATAAGTTTGTTATACATGCATATTTACACCTCAACTTCCATTTTTTAAATGAACTGCCTTTTGGCAATTGCGTTCATCAATCGATGAACGCAGCATTTTCGGATATGTTCGGATCGCAATTCATCGCATAACAATATACATGAAACCTATTGATCTTGTTTTGTTTGTATTGTGTCAGCAGGTCCCGTAAAATATAAATCCACTTTTTAGAAAGTGCTAAGTTATTATATTTAAACGTTTTGTTGCCAAAATTGTTTTAATTTTACGTTTAAAAGTAATTTCAAGTGGTTGATCTTTTCGCGCGTTATTGTGACGTCATTTGAAAAAAAATGTTTCCGGTAACAGTCGGGTCGTCCTATTTACAGAATGGGTAAGAAAGGATTACTGAAAGGTATTTCGAAATGAAATGAAGTAATTGTTAACGTTTCTTGAATAAAATAATGAACTATTGGTGTAAATATAAGGAATGAATTGCGGGGTTGATGTCATTATCGGGGTATGAACGCAATTGGGCACTTCTAAGTGTGTGGAGTCCGAAGGACTCCACGCGTACTTTGACCAACCCAATTGCGTTCATATCCCCGATAATGACATCAACCCCGCAATTCATTCCTTAATTAACACGAGAAAATACAGATCAATTTCGACTTTGGTTAGAAACCACCAATGTTTGACTGAGTAATGACCTCGTTTCAAAGAAAGTGTTTACCATTTTGCTTCGGACTCAATGTTACCCTCTACAGGTCCAGTGTTGCTTTATAATGCATTATGAGGTTTAGATGATTTACAAATGTGTGATAGGATAAACAAATAAACAAATAACACTCGCGCGCCTTTTTCAAATCTAGCCAGTATTGAAGCGCTTAGTTGAATTCAAAATGTCCATCAATGTTGTGTTATTTTGCATGATTGTCACAATAAAGCTTTGAAATAACGCAACGATATGGACGTATTATAAACACAAATTAGAAAAAAAAATGCTTTAAGGAAAAGGCGGATGACCCCAAAACGTTTCCATTCTATTGGCGGAAAATGCATTTCAGAAAGAACATTTAAACTCATTGTCTATGGCATTGTTTTTTCAAGCACTTATCAAAGAATCGCTTCCGGAAGTATTTTACTTAAGACATAGCGCATAACATGAAAACACTTTACTTATGTGCATTTAGATCCGTGTTTTTCAACTCCGACTTTTTGTTGTATAACTTTGAGCAAATTCAACAAAGTATGCAATGTTATAAATCTATGTAGTATCTTAACATTTTAACATGCATTTGGGCTTATATATTCACTTTCGATCGTTCTGTGATTACAGTCATTGAGGTGTCAGTTTATTTATGCATCGACCACATTCAAATTGTTAATCATCTGAGAATGTCCTTAAATATAAATGTAGTTTTCTACGTTATTAAAATGTCTTAAAATAAACAATACGTTTTAAGACGTCCGGCGTTTAAAATGTATGAAATTTATCTTTGGTGATTACTTTCTAGTATACCGTGTGTTATAACACTAAAATCAAATCGTGTATTAACTTATAAACCCACAAAACTAGACAGGACCGTGTTCATTTAAAATATGTTTAATTTAAGATGCCCCGTTTAAGCCCATTGAGTAAAGTCAAATATAAGTGTGATTTTTAGCATATTATACGTCTCAAATTTTGAAGTGGTTTTGTTTAAAGTGATTTATCTGAACCAGTACTTGATAATTAAGATTTTTTCTGTGTACTTACATGGGTAACCGACCAAGTTTACCATAAGAACGTCAGGATAATTAGAGCGTCTAACACCTAATATGTTTCGATAACGTTTTGAGTGTACACTCTCAACATCCGATTATTCATCGTAATCCCATATTTCTGTACCATAATTTAGGATTGGTAGAACAAGCGGTTTAACCAAATAAGTTTTGCTACAGAAAGGAAGCTCTAATTTTTTGAAATTACGGAAAAACGATTATGAAGTGAGAACGAGTGCGATTCCAGGTTCCATTTGTACACAGTTATTTGAATGATGATACGTACAGTCAGTCTTTGGGTTATATATAAAGAAGCATAATGATGTACGCATGCTTACAAAATAAGCTATAGTAATTTGATAGTAAAAGCGTCTGAGCCTCGTTTCAAAAATGTATCTTTGTCTTAAACCATACTTTGCATAAGAGTGCTCGGGGACACCCGAAAAGTTACGGCCATATTCGCTGCTACAAATGTCCTTAGAATACTTTTATGGACAAGCAGTTTACGCCCAAAACCAGAATGGTTGAACTTAAACGTGTTATATTGAAGTAAACCAGAGTGGCATAGAGGTGATGCGTTTTAGCTCGTGGCCATGACTTACCGTCGCGTTCCGACGACACACTAAGTCTTGGGAACGATTAAGTGAGTCATCATCACGAAATAACTTAGTCGAAAAAAAGTTTTCTAATAAGAGATGTTGTTTCTTTACGTAATCGTTTAAAGGTGGCGCAATCGCGGTGGAGGTCTTCTTTTATTCATTCGTGTTAAAAGAGGAATACAATTTAAATGTCCAGAAATTATAGATTGCACAGGCATTAACCAGAAACTGGATCACATATTCAATTCAATTAGAAAATATTCCTATATAGCAGCTTGTTATAGGGATCAATTTATATTATCTAGACAATTTGTATATTTACATTCAGATATGCTCATCTCTCACACGGCCCGTCGCTCCGATTTTTCTCGGCTTAAATCCGACGAACTGTTTGTGTTTATTGGTTTGTCCTTAGGCACTTTCCGGAATCTGTCCACAGTTTAGTTGTAAATATTTAACCATCACATTGATGATGAAATCAGCCAATAGCAGATATGAGCTAATTGCGATTGGTCGATATTTCCAATTAAAATTCATAAGAATAGCTGCAAACAAAATCGCAATAGGATTAATTAACGATACTATCATTGCTGCAAATTTGAATAAAAGATTTTGTTATTTTTCATTTAAAACCATCGCTTCAAACGGAAGTTCTGACGGAAGGATGGTGTACACCGCACGGAGGATTCTGTCGTTGTTCGGATGTTTTGTTAATGTTTTGCAAGTGATGGCAGGAACAACGGCAATGAAATTCTCGGGACCGGGACTTCCAAATTTTCCTTACAACGAAGACAAAAGTGTAAGAATAATAAAATAAATTTCAGAGCATTAAACAATCATAAGTAGAATTTATAGGAGCGTTTTAAAGGATAATTGCTCTCAATGTTTTCCTTAATAGTGTTTTCCTTAGTAGTGTTTTCCTTAATAGTGTTTTCCTTAATAGTATTTGCTCTTAAAATATTTTCCTTTATAGGGTTTTCATTTATAGGATTTTCCTTTATAAAGTTTCCCTGATAGTAATTCCTTAATGATAATTTCTTAGTAGTGTTTCCTTAATAATGTTTTCCTTAACAGTGTTTTCCTTAATAATTACTTCTTTATATTTAAATGGTATTGTACTTGTAAAGATACATTTTCTGTTGATGTCTTATTTCCAAAAAAACATTTTTAAATATTAAACTGAACCATTTTTTTCTCAGTTTTCGTATACTTAAAGTGTTTAATGTAACTCGAACCTTGGTCGTTGTAAACGGTATAGGTTTATTATGTTTCAAATGAAACCGATTATTCAAATGATATTAAAGGTATTTTAATGACTGAAGTTTGCGGTAAGAGTAACAAGTCGACAAGATAGTTCCCTCAGTAGCGCTTCTAGATATTATCATGTTGTTAGTGGTTTGAGCCCCAGAGTTTGCGCATCATTTTGTAAGGCTTAAACTGATATTATATGAATCCCATTCGTATATTTACGACGTGCTGCAAAAATAGGTTCAAAGTGTTAAAACCTGAATGTGAGTTATATTGTTGTTTTTTGTGTGAAAATATACTTAAACAAGCAGTTTTCACGAGGGTTTCAGAATAGCATGACCTCTTTTTCAGAGCTACGTATTTCTACCATATTCCGATACTTTTTGAGAACTAGATTTTTTTTTTTTTTCATTTTTTTTCGTTGAAAGTCTATTAACGCAAATAACACCATATATACGAGTAAAATAACTGATAACAAAGAATAGGTCGACAAGCCTGTCAAATCCGAACATCGATCTACGCTCAAAAAACTGTCAATATCTAAAATAAACAATTTACAATTTGGGATATCGATCACGCAATTAGTCATGGTATGGTTTGTTGGAATTTTTAGATGGTGGCGGGGGGGGGGGGGCATTTTTTTCTCTTTTTTGGATGACTGTTCTACCGTTGAACAGTGTTCATGCTCTTTCTAATTGCATAAGGGACCATACATCTGTTTCTGGACGAGCCACGAAAACACTCGTAACTATTCTCTTTTTACACCTACACCGTATATATAAATAAACGCCGTTCCCGGAAAGTATTGGACCGATATTCAAATACAGATCCCAGTTCAACATTTTTATTTGAGTCAATAATATTTAAGGGGCGGCGGGAAAAGGGATCGGGCGGGCATGAAATTCTAGCAATTTATTTATAGTCACTTAACCCACATACATATATTGCTTACTTCTTTACATGTACTACATTTCTATAAATACTTAAACATTAAGTATCCAAGAGGTCTTAAGTTCGATTCCTGAAGCGAGCATTCTTTTTATCTTCCATAATGTCTTTGCTGTCATGGTACTTAATATATGCATAACACAGCATAACACAAACCTTGCAATTAAAAGTCCTTCCAACTAAGATAAAATGTCTTCATAAAGAAATGCGACTGTGCTTATCTATTTTCAGTATATCATCAAGGAAATATCAACTCCTTCCAAAATAGAATGTGCAGCTCAATGCTCGGCACATGGAGGATGTTCCGCAATCATGTTCAAAACTTCAGGTAGTGTATTCAAGTATTTTTAACAATTGGAGAGTGCTAACCTTCAGGTAGTATAGCGAAGTCCTTTAAACAATTGAAAAATTATTTTTTTCAGGTAGCATATCGAAGTCATCTAAAAAAGAAAATCAAAGACATTCTGATTTTAAGAATGTTCGTAAGTAGTGTGTCGAAAACACTCAAACACTTAGAATATTGAAGCCTTTACGTATATAAAAACGTAAGTACGTATAGTGTTCAAGTCTTCAGGCAGTATATCAAAAACACTTCAGCACTTATAATGTCCAAGTCTATAGACAGTATATCAAAAACGCTTAAGCACTTATTATGTTCAAGTCTTAAGGCAGTATATCAAACACAAAAGCACTTATAATGTTCAAGTGTGCAGGTAGTATATCAAAGATACTTAGCACTTATAATGTTCAAGACTTCAGGCAGTATCTCAAAGACACTTAAGCAATTATTATGATCCAGTCTTTAGACAATACATATCAAACGCTTAAGCTCCTATAATGTTTAAGTCTTCAGACAGTATATCAAAAACGCTTAAGCTCTTATAATGTTTAAGTCTTCAGGCAGTATATCAAAAACGCTTAAGCTCCTATAATGTTTAAGTCTTCAGACAGTATATCAAAAACGCTTAAGCTCTTATAATGTTTAAGTCTTCAGGCAGTATATCAAAAACGCTTAAGCTCTTATAATGTTTAAGTCTTCAGGCAGTATATCAAAAACGCTTAAGCTCTTATAATGTTTTAGTCTTCAGACAGTATATCAAAAACGCTTAAGCTCTTATAATGTTTAAGTCTTCAGGCAGTATATCAAAAACGCTTAAACTCTTATAATGTTTAAGTCTTCAGACAGTATATCAAAAACGCTTAAGTTCTTATAATGTTTAAGTCTTCAGGCAGTATATCAAAAACGCTTAAGCTCTTATAATGTTTTAGTCTTCAGGCAGTATACCAAAAACGCTTAAGCTCTTATAATGTTTAAGTCTTCAGACAGTACATCAAAAACGCTTAAGCGCTTATAATGTTTAAGTCTTCAAGCAGTATATCAAAAACGCTTAAACTTTTATAATGTTTAAGTCTTCAGACAGTATATCAAAAACGCTTAAGCTCTTATAATGTTTTAGTCTTCAGACAGTATATCAAAAACGCTTAAGTTCTTATAATGTTTAAGTCTTCAGGCAGTATATCAAAAACGCTTAAACTCTTATAATGTTTAAGTCTTCAGACAGTATATCAAAAACGCTTAAGTTCTTATAATGTTTAAGTCTTCAGGCAGTATATCAAAAACGCTTAAACTCTTATAATGTTTTAGTCTTCAGACAGTATATCAAAAACGCTTAAGCTCTTATAATGTTTAAGTCTTCAGGCAGTATATCAAAAACGCTTAAGCTCCTATAATGTTTAAGTCTTCAGACAGTATATCAAAAACGCTTAAGCTCTTATAATGTTTAAGTCTTCAGGCAGTATATCAAAAACGCTTAAACTCTTATAATGTTTAAGTCTTCAGACAGTATATCAAAAACGCTTAAGCTCTTATAATGTTTAAGTCTTCAGACAGTATATAAAAAACGCTTAAGCTCTTATAATGTTTAAGTCTTCAGACAGTATATCAAAAACGCTTAAGCTCTTATAATGTTTAAGTCTTCAGACAGTATATAAAAAACGCTTAAGCTCTTATAATGTTTAAGTCTTCAGGCAGTATATCAAAAACGCTTAAGCTCCTATAATGTTTAAGTCTTCAGACAGTATATCAAAAACGCTTAAGCTCTTATAATGTTTAAGTCTTCCGGCAGTATATCAAAAACGCTTAAACTCTTATAATGTTTAAGTCTTCAGACAGTATATCAAAAACGCTTAAGCTCTTATAATGTTTAAGTCTTCAGACAGTATATCAAAAACGCTTAAGCTCTTATAATGTTTAAGTCTTCAGACAGTATATAAAAAACGCTTAAGCTCTTATAATGTTTAAGTCTTCAGGCAGTATATCAAAAACGCTTAAGCTCCTATAATGTTTAAGTCTTCAGACAGTATATCAAAAACGCTTAAGCTCTTATAATGTTTAAGTCTTCAGGCAGTATATCAAAAACGCTTAAACTCTTATTATGTTTAAGTCTTCAGACAGTATATCAAAAACGCTTAAGCTCTTATAATGTTTAAGTCTTCAGACAGTATATCAAAAACGCTTAAACTCCTATAATGTTTAAGTCTTCAGACAGTATATCAAAAACGCTTAAGCTCCTATAATGTTTAAGTCTTCAGGCATTATATCAAAAACGCTTAAGCTCTTATAATGTTTTAGTCTTCAGACAGTATATCAAAAACGCTTAAGCTCCTATAATGTTTAAGTCTTCAGACAGTATATCAAAAACGCTTAAGTTCTTATAATGTTTAAGTCTTCAGGCAGTATATCAAAAACGCTTAAACTCTTATAATGTTTAAGTCTTCAGACAGTATATCAAAAACGCTTAAGCTCTTATAATGTTTAAGTCTTCAGGCAGTATATCAAAAACGCTTAAGCTCTTATAATGTTTAAGTCTTCAGACAGTATATCAAAAACGCTTAAGCTCCCATAATGTTTAAGTCTTCAGGCAGTATATCAAAAACGCTTAAGCTCCTATAATGTTTTAGTCTTCAGACAGTATATCAAAAACGCTTAAGCTCCTATAATGTTTAAGTCTTCAGGCAGTATATCAAAAACGCTTAAGCTCCTATAATGTTTAAGTCTTCAGGCAGTATATCAAAAACGCTTAAGCTCCTATAATGTTTTAGTCTTCAGACAGTATATCAAAAACGCTTAAGCTCTTATAATGTTTAAGTCTTCAGGCAGTATATCAAAAACGCTTAAGCTCTTATAATGTTTAAGTCTTCAGACAGTATATCAAAAACGCTTAAGCTCCCATAATGTTTAAGTCTTCAGGCAGTATATCAAAAACGCTTAAGCTCCTATAATGTTTAAGTCTTCAGACAGTATATCAAAAACGCTTAAGCTCCCATAATGTTTAAGTCTTCAGGCAGTATATCAAGAACGCTTAAGCTCCCATAATGTTTTAGTCTTCAGACAGTATATCAAAAACGCTTAAGCTCCTATAATGTTTAAGTCTTCAGACAGTATATCAAAAACGCTTAAGCTCCTATAATGTCCAAGTCTTCAGACAGTATATCAAAAACGCTTAAGCTCTTATAATGTTTAAGTCTTCAGGCAGTATATCAAAAACGCTTAAGCTCCCATAATGTTTTAGTCTTCAGACAGTATATCAAAAACGCTTAAGCTCCTATAATGTTTAAGTCTTCAGACAGTATATCAAAAACGCTTAAGCTCCTATAATGTCCAAGTCTTCAGACAGTATATCAAAAACGCTTAAGCTCTTATAATGTTTTAGTCTTCAGACAGTATATCAAAAACGCTTAAGCTCCTATAATGTTTAAGTCTTCAGACAGTATATCAAAAACGCTTAAGCTCTTATAATGTTTTAGTCTTCAGACAGTTTATCAAAAACGCTTAAGCTCCTACAATGTTTAAGTCTTCAGACAGTATATCAAAAACGCTTAAGCTCTTATAATGTTTAGGTCTTCAGACAGTATATCAAAAACGCTTAAACTCTTATAATGTTTAAGTCTTCAGACAGTATATCAAAAACGCTTAAGCTCTTACAATGTTTTAGTCTTCAGACAGTATATCAAAAACGCTTAAGCTCTTATAATGTTTTAGTCTTCAGACAGTATATCAAAAACGCTTAAGCTCTTACAATGTTTTAGTCTTCAGACAGTATATCAAAAACGCTTAAGCTCTTATAATGTTTTAGTCTTCAGACAGTGTATCAAAAACGCTTAAACTCTTATAATGTTTAAGTCTTCAGACAGTATATCAAAAACGCTTAAGCTCTTACAATGTTTTAGTCTTCAGACAGTATATCAAAAACGCTTAAACTCTTATAATGTTTAAGTCTTCAGACAGTATATCAAAAACGCTTAAGCTCTTATAATGTTTTAGTCTTCAGACAGTATATCAAAAACTCTTAAGCTCTTATAATGTTTAAGTCTTCAGACAGTATATCAAAAACGCTTAAGCTCTTATAATGTTTAAGTCTTCAGACAGTATATCAAAAACGCTTAAGCTCTTATAATGTTTTAGTCTTCAGACAGTATATCAAAAACGCTTAAGCTCTTATACTGTTTAAGTCTTCAGACAGTATATCAAAAACGCTTAAGCTCTTATAATGTTTAAGTCTTCAGACAGTATATCAAAAACGCTTAAGCTCCTATAATGTTTAAGTCTTCAGACAGTATATCAAAAACGCTTAAGCTCTTATAATGTTTTAGTCTTCAGACAGTATATCAAAAACGCTTAAGCTCTTATACTGTTTAAGTCTTCAGACAGTATATCAAAAACGCTTAAGCTCTAATAATGTTTAGGTTTTCAGACAGTATATCAAAAACGCTTAAGCTCTTACAATGTGTTAGTCTTCAGGCAGTATATCAAAAACGCTTAAACACTTATAATGTTTAAGTCTTCAGACAGTATATCAAAAACGCTTAAGCTCTTACAATGTTTTAGTCTTCAGACAGTATATCAAAAACGCTTAAGCTCTTATAATGTTTTAGTCTTCAGACAGTATATCAAAAACGCTTAAGCTCCTACAATGTTTAAGTCTTCAGACAGTATATCAAAAACGCTTAAGCTCTTATAATGTTTTAGTCTTCAGACAGTATATCAAAAACGCTTAAGCTCCTATAATGTTTAAGTCTTCAGACAGTATATCAAAAACGCTTAAGCTCTTATAATGTTTTAGTGTTCAGACAGTATATCAAAAACGCTTAAGCTCTTATACTGTTTAAGTCTTCAGACAGTATATCAAAAACGCTTAAGCTCTTATAATGTTTAGGTTTTCAGACAGTATATCAAAAACGCTTAAGCTCTTATAATGTTTAAGTCTTCAGGCAGTATATCAAAAACGCTTAAACTCTTATAATGAGTGTTTAGACAGTATATTAAAGATATTTAAGCATGAAGAATGTTGAGGTATTTTATATATATTTTTAAGTACTTAGAATGTTCACGTCTTCACGCAGTGAAATCACTTTAAGTAGAGTGTCCAAGTATTCAGTCAGTGAAAGCACTTCAAGTAAAATCTTCAAGACTTCTGTCAGTGAAAGCACTTCAAGTAGAATAGCCAAGTTTTCAGTCAGTGAAGACACTTTAAGTAGAATGTCCAAGTATTCGGTCAGTGAAAGCACTTCAAGTAGAATGTCCAAGTGTCCAGTCAGTGAAAGCACTTCAAGTAGATTGTCCAAGTCTTCAGTCATTGAAAGCACTTCAAGTAGAATGTCCATGTCTTCAAAAATGAAACTACTTAAAGAAGAATTTCCAAGACTTCAATCAATGAAAGTACTTCAAGTGGAATGTCTAAGTCTTCAGTCAATGAAAGCACTTCAAGTAGAATGTCAAAGTCTTCAGAAAGTGAAAGCACTTAAAGAAGAATTTCCAAGACTTCAATCAATGAAAGTAGAATGTTTAAGTCTTCAGGCAGTATATCAAAAACGCTTAAGCTCCTATAACGTTTAAGTCTTCAGGCAGTATATCAAAAACGCTTAAGCTCTTATAATGTCCAAGTGTTTAGACAGTATGTTTAAGATATTTAAGCATGAAGAATGTTGAGGTATTTTATATATTTTAAGTACTTAGAATGTTCACGTATTCACGCAGTAAAACCACTTTAAGTAGAATGTCCAAGTATTCAGTCATTGAAAGCACTTCAAGTAAAATCTTCAAGACTTCTGTCAGTGAAAGCACTTCAAGTAGAATAGCCAAGTCTTCAGTCAGTGAAGACACTCTAAGTAGAATGTCCTAGTCTTCAGTCAGTGAAAGCACTTCAAGTAGAATGTCCAAGTCTTCAGTCAGTGAAAGCACTTCAAGTAAATTGTCCAAGTCTTCAGTCATTGAAAGCACTTCAAGTAGAATGTCCATGTATTCAGAAAGTGAAACTACTTAAAGAAGAATTTCCAAGACTTCAATCAATGAAAGTACTTCAAGTAGAATGTCTTAGTCTTCAGACAGTGAAAGCACTTCAAGTAGAATGTTCAAGTCTTCAGAAAGTGAAAGCACTTCCAGTATAATGTCCAAATCTTAAGGCAGTGAAAGCACTTCAAGTAGAATGCCCAAGAATTTAGTCCGTGAAAACACTTCAAGTAGAATGTCCAAGTATTCAGTCAGTGAAAACACTTCAAGTAGAATGTCCAAGTCTTCAGAAAGTGAATGCACTTCATGTAGAATGTTCAATACTTCAATCAATGAAAGCACTTCAAGTAGAATGTCTACGCCTTTAGTTAGTGAAAGCACGTCAGGCAGTGAAAGCACTTCAAGTATAATGCCCAAGTAATCAGTCACTGAAAGCACTTCAAGTAGAATGTTCGAGTCTTCAGTCAGTGAAAGCACTTCAAGTAGAATGTCCAAGTATTCAGGCAGAGAAAGCATTTATAGTAGAATGTTCAATTCTTCTGTCAGTGAAAGCACTTCAAATCGAATGTCCAAGACTTCAGTCACTGAAAGCACTTTAAGTAGAATATCCGAGTCTTCAGTCAGTGAAAGCGCTTCAAGTAGAATGTCCAAAAATTCAGTCACTGAAAGCACTTCAAGTAGAAAGTCCGAGTCTTCAGTTAGTGAAAGCACTTCAAGTAGAATGTCTTAGTATTCAGGCAGTGAAAATACTTCAAGTAGAATCTTCAAGTCTTCAGTCAGTGAAAACCCTTAAAGTAGAATGGCTAGATTTTCAGATAGTGTAGCAAAGATATTTCCGCACTTGGCGACAAGTTATGATATTATCCGAGTTTTTTTTAATAAACACCTGATAGACAAACATTTTAATTAAAACAAATGTTTCTAATGACTACACTAACGCTTTTCGGCAATGAATCTCTTATTTATACTTTCGGTAACGTCTTACTTTGTTACAAGTTTATTGACACATGGGAAAATTTCTTTGAATCGCCACAGATAGGAACAAGATTAGGCCGTGCACACAAAAAGCTATTAATATCACAGGGGCTGGGATAATACGTAGGTGCTCCCGCTTAAATTGATACGAGATTCCCAATCAGTGTTGATAAGGTTTGTTGAAGTATTGGTATATTTGTATTTGAGTCAATGGCGACATTTTTTCTGAAACAAATCAGTTAAGATAACTATACATTGAATTATTTAAATGAGTTTTTAATGGACACTACATTTTGGAAGCAATCAATGAAAGAGCCACTATAACATGTTCAGTATACGAGTGAAAGACTATCGAAAGTAAAATAAACAATATCTTATTTTTATCTCACTGAAATTGAAGAACGATATATACATGAAGCTAAACACTTTTATGTACTTAATCAAAGGTACACAAAAGAAACAATTTCAGTGTTAATGAGTTAGTTCATTGAAACCTTTAAATTATGCAAAACTTTCCAATAGAAATAAGTGTTGCGTATCAATGTTATGACTGTCATGGCTATGAAAATCACGATTATGGTCACAAGGGACGATGACTCCATTAATAATGTAATAGCGCTGTGTTATGACAATTACTTATGATCACGAGCAACACATATTGAGACAAATCATTAGTTTTTAACAATTGACCTGTTGCATTTAATATTATAAATCATTGACTTAAAACACGTTTTTTCGTTTAAAGGTTTGGCAACAATTCCACCAAAAAGCACGAATCCGATCGATACCGCTAAATTAACATAAAAAGTGGAAATGAATGCCAAAACAGATTTACCTATTCAATGACCCCTTTTTCTATTAAAGTTAAGAAAATACGCCTACAATCGAATTTTCCATACAAACTTGTGCTTTTCCCTCAATTATTTGCTCTTAAAAAGTTAAATTTACGCATATGCGGGAAATTAACGTATTTAATATTTCATTAATAATATCATTAATATATATATATTAATGAATTGTAGTGTATATGTATATATATTAAAAACAATCGAACTACTTCAGCTGATGTACCGGCATACATCCGAGGTTGTTTTCGATGGAAAATGGCCGGGGATTTGCGAATGAACCGTTTGATCTTCGTACCATCGAACTAGACGTTATGCGCACATATCTGGCAAAAATTAGTGTCTGTAGCTCATATCGTTATATTTATATTTCAACTCATGAAAAATCTTTAACGATATTCATATCAGTGTCGCCTTTTAAACATGGACGGTGAGCGTTCTGATTTAACGATATTCATATCTGTGTCGCCTTTTAAACATGGACGGTGAGCGTTCTGATTTAACGATATTCATATCTGTATTGCCTTTTAAACAAGGACAGTAAGCGTTCTGATTTAACGATATTCATATCTGTGTTTCCTTTTAAACAAGAACAGTGAGCGTTCTGATTCAACGATAATCATATCTGTGTTGCCTTTAAAACATGGACGGTAAGCGTTCTGATTTAACGATATTTAAATCTGTTTTGTATTTAAGACATGAACGGCGAGCGCTCTGATTTAACGATATTCATATCTGGGTTGCCTTTTAGACATGGACGGCGAGCGTTGTATCAGTACGGCGAGTCATCTAGACTACAGTGGTAAATGGAACATCACGTCCAATGGCAAAACCTGTCAAAGATGGGACACAAACTCTCCCCATTATCATGGCCTGGGGCCAACATATCTGCCCGAAAACTCGATGGCAGATGCCGAGAACTACTGCAGAGACCCGGATTTGTCCGGCTTTTTGTGGTGTTACACCACTGATCCTAATGATAGGTGGCAGGGATGCAATATATGGAAGTGTTTCACGTCAAACAGTAAGTGATGTCATGTTTATTTACATGTATAGCTGGACGGCTATATTGACTGTGCACTTGTGAATAGTGAGTGGTGCGTTCCATTGGCATTGGGCCGTTTCACTATAAGATCTCAGCCGATTTTAGTCGCATTTTGAAATTATCTTATTGTCAAAGTTTCATTATTTTGCGACATATTTATTTGAGTTAAATGCAATTAAGTCAATATCAAAAATGAATACAAAGAAAGAGAAAGTAAAAACAATCCATGTATTGCCAATTTTAACGTTTTTACAAATATAAAATAAACCTTTACTGAAGCGGCTCCCTGGCTCCTATATCAGAAAAAAAACTCATGTCAACCCTTTGTACTACATACCGACATAGTACAAGAAAAATATGGATGCATAGCATCAAGTCGGCACAATAGAATTAGAAGAAAAACGTGCATGTAGGTAACCAAAAAAAGGTTATTTCAATGATAACATGTGGCGTATACAAATGTTCGAATGACAATCTAGTAGATCATATTGTTACAATAGTTTAAGCCCGGAATTATAGATATTCTGGTTTTCCCAAGCTAATCCTCCGGTAAATATAAAATTATTCCAAAATTATCATTGGTCTTATACATGAATTTCAATAGCATGAAATTCACCTTTTATTTCTACCAGCATGGGAAAACACAGTTATTTGAATTCCGGGCTTTATATTTTATAGTTGTTTTTGGAACACATTTTGCTCTTATGAGTTATAGAATGGGGATAAAAAACATACAATAGATTAAAAGGGAATTATTTGGAATTAATTATTTCAAATGACAGTTTCAAAACAAACAATAAAGTTCAATGTTAATTTTTCAAAACTCGCTTTTTTGCTTGGAATTATAGATATTCAGGTTTTCCCAAGCTAATCCTCCGGTAAAAATAAAATTATACCAAAAACATCATTGGTCTTGAAATTCACCTTTTATTTGTACCGGCATGGGAAACCCAGTTATGTGAATTCCGGGCTTTATATTTTGTATTTGATTTTTTGGAACACATTTTGCTCTTATGAGTATATAGAATAGGGATAAAAACATACTATACATTAAAAGGGAATTATTTGGAATTCCTTCTTTCGAGTGACATTTTCACAAACAAACAATAAAGCTCAATGGTAATTTTTAAAAACCCATTTTTTTGCTGCACGCCAAGGGAGATTACTGCGTAGGAGGTTTAGAAACATGAAGGATATTGTTATAGTACTGAGATACTGTACGCAGATGATGTGGCAAATTGTGCTGATACTGCCATAAACCTTTAAACGCTATTTCCGACTTCTGTAATGAATATGGGATGCAGATTAATCTGAAAAAACCCTGAAAATATTGTATTTAGAAACGGAGGCCCATTACGCCAGTATGAAAATTGGACACTTAATGGTAACATCGTCAGAATTACATCGATGTACAAATATATGGGTTTATTGTTTACTCCAACATTATCTTGGTCTGCAGCTAAATCCAAATGAGCAGCTCAGGCAAGGAAAGCTTTTTTTTTCAATTAAAAACTATCAGTTGTCATTTGGTACGTTTAATCATAATGAATTTTTTAAACTTTTTGATACAATGGTCTCCCCGATACTGACATTTGGCTCAGAAATTTGGGGATTCAAGGAATGTAATGAGATTGAAAAAGTACAGCTTTTCTTTTGTAAATATTTTCTCGGAGTTAAGAGTTCTGTAAATAATTGTGTGGCTTTAGGTGAATGTGGTAGATTACCAATGTTCACTATTTATGTCTCGAAATGTGTAAAATATTGGTGCAAAGTATTACAAATGCCTGAAAAAAGATTCCCCAGAAATTCATATATTATGATAAAAAATCTGGATAGTTTAGGTAGGCGTACTTGGGCAACTTATATAAAAGAAATATTGTTTACATATGGCTTTGGGTATGCTTGGATTGCCCAGGATGTGGTAGATATAAATATATTTATGTTTCATTTTAAAATAAGAATTGCTGATTGTTGTAGACAAACATGGCTTGGTGATGTAAATAATTCCTCACGTTGTGATACTTATAAATGCTTTAAGTCTTTATTGAATGTTGAAAGATACCTTAATATCAGTTTACCGTTTCCTGTACGAAAATCATTGGCAAGATTTAGAACATCTAGTCATAAACTTCATATTGAAATTGGTCGATTTTTTTTTGTATTGATAGAAATGATCGCTTCTGTAGTTATTGTTTATTGGATAAAGACATACTTGTTATTGAAGATGAATATCATGTATTTTTTAAGTGTTCAAGATTTAATGAAATCCGGGAAAATTATTTGTTCTCTTGGTATCGTGGAAATACGGACATTTTTCATTTCTATAATATGATGGCATCGGAAAATGTTACCCATATTAAATCCATTGCTCTTTACATTCATAAACTCATGTTAGCTATAGATAACACTTAACTTGTTAACCAAGTGACACAACTCTTATTTAGTTACATATATGCATTTTGTTATATTTGATTTGCATTGTAACATGTATTATGGGCTGGAGGCCTTTAATTGAATACACTTTCGTTCGTTCATCTATTTGGGGGAAAGCTGGTATTTAAAATCAAAATTTCCAAAAAAATGATAATCAGTGCTATTATAATTTAAGGTTTCATTATCAATTAAAGAGTAAACATTTATAAACACATTGAACTTCACATTCTTTCGTGCAACGTGAAAAATATCGAAAGTATTGTTCTGCAATATGTTGTTCAAAATCATTCCAAAGAAAACAATCTAGAGCAAAAAATAAACTGAAGTAATTGTTAAAAAATGAGTTGTACCGAGTTACGGTTTTTACTGTAGAATGTTTACTTTTAATTTTTAAGCTGTTTTTAATCATTTTTACGACTGATGTCTTTATTGAAATTGGGTCAATGGACACATATTAAGGTTTGTTTGCCGTTAATTGCGGTGGCTATCTTTTATACTTGATATACCAGCATTAAATTTGAAAACCATACATAATTGCGGTGGCTATCTTTTATACTTGATATACCAGCATTAAATTTGAAAACCATACATAATTGCGGTGGCTATCTTTTATACTTGATATACCAGCATTAAATATGAAAACCATACATGGATCAATCTCCTTTTCTATCAGTCATTTATCTAAGGACGTGCTTCTTTTATTGAATTGACAATGCCAGCTGATTTTTAAAATTAAGTAAAAGTTAGATGAGGTCATCTTACTGACTTACAATATAATCTCATCGGCTGACACATTGTAAACGCAATTTCTGACGCAAGGAGTGTGTATCGGATGAGTGGCAGTAGGCGGACCATTAAAAACCCATGAAAGTTGAAATTCTTAATAAGTAAGTCTAGTACTATATGATTGCATATCCGTTTCTATAATAAAATGGCGAACACAAGTATAGAAGAAGAAAGTTTATTCAAAGATCATATGTATTTTACCGTCGTTATTTTAAGATGGCTTCAAAGTACAGAATTAGAATATTGGTGCGCGAAAGATATTGAAGTTACACTCGGAAATCCTCGGCCATTTTTATCGTAAACAATCTCGAATGTATATGGACAGTTTACATACTCAGTAATCGGTATGTTTAAGTCCGCTGCAAGTGTAGATCTCGTAGCAGTTAAACTTAATGACTTTACTCTTAGAAATCTTAATTATGTTTGCAGAAATACACCTCACTGGCAATCAATTTAAACTTCAATAAAGACAAGCTAAAACATTACATTTAATTAATGATATAATTAAAAAAAAGTACGGACTACTTCTAATAATGTACCGGCATACATCCGAGGTTGTTTGCGATAAAAGTGACAGAGGAACTCCGAATGGTTGGAGTTAACGAATAACCGAATTCAAATAAAACACTCTCTTATATTGTACAATTACAAATAAAACTATTTGTATTCGCATTTAGTGTTTGTCCTACATTTTAAAGCAGTTAGTTGCGCTAGATTTTGAAAATGTTTAGTATCTGATGTGTGAAGAATCGTTACTTTTTGCTGAAGACGACTCTTCATGATTAAGTAAATTGGTATAACTGCGCATGCGCCTATAGGCGCGCCTACCACTGTTTGCATTTGCAATTGCAAAATTTCAGTGTCAACGTTGATTTGAATGACGTCATAATATCGTGGGAGGACAGGTCTTTTTGACTGGCGCACGGCATAATTTTACAATTGATGGAATTTTGGGAGGGTTTACACTAAGTCAGTTATAATTTATAATTTATAAGAAACCACGGTCGCTTCGCTGCTCTCCACTACTTAGATTACTAGTTCACGAAGAAACTCTAACCTATATGAAGAAGACGAGTTATCTCGGTAGATTAGTTTTATGTTTTTAACTGCACTTATAAATATGATACATGAAACACATTGCATTTTTATGACTTGTTGCAGATAATTGCAGACTGTACAGTTCCTACACGCAGCCGGTGGAAATTGTTCAGGGCTACAGGTATTACGCTGCAACTCCCTGAGCTGCATCCAGTTTTTCTATCTTATTATTGTCCTCATGTTGTCATGTATGTATGACCTGAGTGTAATAAAGATATGTGTTGTTGTTGTTAAGTGTAAAGGTCTTTAAAATAAGATAAATTTTATTGCAAAAAAATGTAAGAAATAAGTTGGTATCTTGTTGACAAAAACATTTATTCAATGGAGTTTTTTCTTCAATATTTTTTTCGAGTAGATTGATTTTATGAATGACAGGAATTTCCGTTTACTTGTATATAGGTCATCTTTTTACTGATAATAATAATAATACAGTTTTATAGCCGCGTTTTCGTCTTCGAAAATTTTAATTCTTAAATATTATTCACAGCATTTTAAATTATTATTTTTCGGTCACTTTTCGACGAACATAAAACTAAATCAGTTCTTTACACGGTAAGAGTGGGTTAAAGAATTGCTAAATATTTTTTATAAACGATATTATTACCAGAAGGAAGTAAATCCCTAATAAGTTGTAAATCCACCTCTTTATAACTGTTACCACATGTAATAATCTTGACTTTTCACATACTTTAACATTATTAACTATAAGATGAGGAATAACAACAGAGCATATTGTGTTGAGTTGAATAACGTGTTAACTGTTTTTCATCGAGATGAATTTAACAAATGTTATTAATGTTTTTCTATTAGATATTAGTTATGTACATAATCTTAATGTTATCAGTTGCTTTTTTATATTCAGTTACAATAAAAACATGTTTTCATTTCGTTGATTTTTTTTTCACATTCTGACATGTATTTGAGAGTTGCAGTAAAATACTACTCTCAAATATTAGGTACGGTGTGTTAGGTCTTATTTTCGTTTAAATTCATCCTGACTTCCTGCTAAAAATAGTATACACATTGTTTTCGGACTTGATTGTTTTTGGTGTAAAATGGTCCTGCTTTGTTTTCCTTCCTTGCGTTGAGCCCTACGTAACAAAAACTTCATTTCGACGCATTCTTAAGTGACCAATTAGCTGACGTTATTGAAATATAGGGATACTGCTGACCAACTGCTGATCATATAGATAAAGAATGAATTTCTTTGAAATGAAAGTATGAATAGTTATTTTCTGTTTCATAATATACTATTAGTTTCTTACATATTAATTTTATAATGATTTCTTTATAAAAATTGATATATTTTTTTTAATTTATGAGAGCGTATAACTGCAATAACAAGCAAACTGGCTTACTAACTTCACGGTCGACCTACAATAAATCTAATAATACAGCACTGTTCGTTACCCTATAAAGGGTGAAAACATGTCTGTTTTTAAAAGTAACACATATTGCAACGCTCTGTTATACTGTGCATGGTTATGATATTCTTTTGCACTGACTTAGGAATTACCCAACAATAATTAAACAGATTAATAGTGACGTCCACATGTGTTACTCCCTTACCATTCATACGTTTTATGCAATACACTAAGTTAAGTTGATTTGAGTTAAAGTAATGCTGCTTTCTAATAATACTTATGTGAAAAACTACGGAAACAAGCTCGGTAGCACAAAGTTTAAACATAAACACGGTTTATAGGCACTGGGTAAATGCCAAATACATAGAACACAAACCCCCCAAAAAATCGCATGAAACATGGAAGAACAGCACAAAACTCTACAAACAGCACAGTGCATACATACTATATATAAAACATAGTTTATAAAGGATTGTTAGGTACCGCCTTGGAACGGTCAGTAAAATGTAACTTTACTGGGTGTTTAAACCAGATTAAGTGCACAAATCTCACTCTTATCCCAACAATCCTAAATAAAGAAAAAACGTAAAATGGAGGAAAACAATTCAGAGCACCAAATGCAAAATCACTCAACATTCCTCAATCTTATTGGAATTATCAGAAGAAGTGGTATGTGAATCAATCGTTTTGATTTTAAGTTCAGCAAGTCAGACTTATCTAGAACGCTTGATTTTACTGCCCTGATACCTAATCGGAAAACTGATTGTGAGCAGTAGATGGCCTCAATTTAAAGGTCAAGGTCGGATTGTTTTGTTTAACATAGTAATTGGCACCGTGTCCAATTGTGGTGGAGGTTGCGTCATAGAATGGTGGAAAAACGCTGGTTTGTGGTGGAAAACAAGAACAGTGGAAAGAAATTTCATACAATTTATCAAGATATTGACAATATCTTTAGCAAAGATTGGTGCAAGATGACCTCCTATTTTTGATGATTACTTGTATGTATTTGCTTTCCTCTACAATGCCGCCTTTTCTCCAGTAGGGAAAACACGACATTTCATATGGAAAATATCATCTTTAAAAGTTAAAACAGCGCAAAACACGAATATTGAATTGCAAGACAGTTTCCGACCGTATGAAATCTCTTATCTGTAGTGTACTTTGATTCCGTTTGGTTCAATAAGCGTGTAAGATTGTCAAAGAAGGGTTCTTATAAAGAAAGAAAAATATTGTAGATTATCATAGATAATAATGATGTGGTAGATCTGTTATAGTTGGCTGGGTAATGGTTGTTGCACGTTTTTTTTTTAAATTCCATTCAGGCACTAGTAACAGTTTATTTTTTTGGAAAGCATTAGCTGGTATCGTATCAATCATATAATCTTTTCTTATTGTTACTTTCGTACATCCAAGCAAGAGAAAAACGTGACTCGTCAGCCATGAGTATCCCTCGATGATAGTAGGGTTACTAAAAGCTCTAGTAATTTAAAAGTATCAGGAAAATTCAAAGCATGACGCTGTATTGGATATATATATCTATATATATATATATATATATATATATTGCATATAAAATTGGAGCAATGATCATTTTAACAGCGGCAAAATAGCGTTTGTTATAATGACATAAATAAATCGGGTTCAAATAAGAGAACGTTTCGATATACTTACTGTTACTGTTAGCACAATAAATTTTAACCGGGAGAAACATATTCTTTTGAGGCACATCTTAGAATATTTACACCTCAACTTCCATTCCTTAAATGAACTGCCTTTCGGCAATTGCGTTTATCAATCGATGAACGCAACATCTTCCGATATGTTCGGATCGCAATTTATCGCATAACAATATACATGAAACTATATTGATATTGTTACTGTTTGTTTTGTGCTGGCAGGTCTCGTAAAATATAAATCAACACATAAGGAGTGTTAATTTATTATATTTTAAATGTATTGTTGCCATAAGTGTTTCAATTTTACGTTTAAAAGTGATTTCGAGTGGTTGATATTTTCCCGCGTTATTATGACGTCATTTGAAAAAAATGTTTCCGGTTACAGTCGGATCGTTCTATTTACAGAATGGGTAAGAAAGGATTACTGAAATGTTTACTTAAATGAAACGAAGTGTTTTTTAACAATTATTGGTGTAAATATAAATAATGAATTGCGGGTTTGATGTCACTATCGGGGATATGAACGCAATTGGGCTGGACAAAGTACGCGTGGAGTCCTTCGAACTCAACACACTTTGACCAGCCCAATTGCGTTAAAACCCCGCAATTTATTCCTTAGATGAAAGAAATCAGCCCCCCCCCCCCTATCCGGACGGGGTCTTTGTCTTTTCAAAGGAACTCATGCATCCAGTTCGAGTCACTCTCTGACACGACTATGTTATACAATTTGTTTTACTATTGAGTCTTAAGGTGCGGTTGTAGATCCCTGACTACCTTATCCAGTGTTCTGCTTAAATACATAAGGAGACACCTAAATATCCGGAGATTAATAATTAAATGAAAAATAAAGAGACAAAACCTACTGTCGATTTTTAAAGAGACCACACATATAAAATGTCTTTCTCAGTCAATGGTCGGGGAAGTTGCCTTGAAATGGTCGTTGAAAACATTAGTTCACCTTGAACCCTATCTATGGTAGGTACAGACTGCCAATCTTAGTTTTGCTGTATGTTTCCTTCTTGTCGCAATTATTCATTTTGTCTATATAAACATGAACCAAACTCTGAGTCGGGGGATGGGGAATATGAAACTGTTAACATTCATAGGATCAACATACATTTTAATGTCAATCGATACTTATGCTTTGACGTTGGTAATTTAATCAGAATAAATATTGCATATCTTGAATTTATCAAATATATCCCGTAAAATTATGTATATATATGCATACAAAGCAAAATGGAAAAACTTGCAGCCTCTCAATATGAACATAGTAACAAAGACAGATACCAAGCGATTGTTTTCAAAACTGTTTCCCAAACATATAGAAACATCCAGCGAATGACAAATGAATGTCATATACAACGAAACCAAGAGGCAATCTGCCTAGTAATATCAACGTTTTAACGCAAATTACATTAAGAAAAGTTTTGCATTAAATTTAAAAATACTTTTTAAAATGAGGCTTTTCGGAATCAGTACAAATTCAACAAAAATAACAGATAAGCACCAATGGTATGTAGCTTAAACATAGATATTGTAAAATAGCAAACCCAACAGTTAATAAAAGTTGTCACAACCAAAACGTCAATAAGACAAAGATGCCGCCTACTGGAAACTGGTCACATTTAGCACTTAAGGACACTGTAATCTTGATGGACGTCTTAATGATAAAAAGACAAAAGCAAAAAATAAAAATAAACCCCTGCAACAACATACAGGACACTTACATATTGCACTATTCATTTCGTAAATTATTATTAGATTTAGCCGAATTAGTTTTCTTTTAATAAAAGATTTGCAGCTTCTGTAGTAACTGTACACTCTTTGAAATACAGCCATATATGTTGCCATTTATTTGCTGCTTGATGTCAAGCTGTCTTCCAAGAGTTGAAACAGCCTGGTTGTGTCATCTAATAGCTGGCCTTGGATACTAGTTACATGTGTCCTGCAACATTAAAAATAATAACTTTGTATTTTTTTCTCCTAATTGCAAAATAAACATACTAGTTATTGTGTTGTTATGACAAATTCATTTAATGTATGATTATCTTTCTTCTTTGTTTTTAAAACAATATTTACATGTCAGGAGGAATAATCTCGATGTAGCAGTTCTGGTTGAGTGTGGCCGAGTAAATGGTTTCGTCATCCCGTAGGACTGCAAAACAGAATACAATTTTTATTATTATCATTATTATTATTATTATTTTTATTATTATTATTATTAATATTATTATTATTATTAGTAGTAGTAGTAGTAGTAGTAGTAGTAGTAGTAGTAGTAGTAGTAGTAGTAGTAGTAGTAGTAGTAGTAGTAGTAGTAGTAGTAGTAGTAGAAGTTGTGGACTGGGAGTAGTAGTAGTAGTAGTAGTAGTAGTAGTAGTAGTAGTAGCAGTAGTACACGTATGGCAAATATGTAGTATGCACCAGAAAATAAAGCGTTCATCTATACAACTAATGTGTTTTAAGTTAACATCTAAAGCCAACACTTATCATGAAAGGGCAAATATTTTACGTAACCTTTATGTTTCTTTAGATTCTTTTGAAAAAGTTGTATCCCCTTTTCAATGCGAATGGTTGTTTCACAATCATCTCTCTGTTGGAAACAAGAACAAATTTACGACAACCAATAAAACATGAAATACAGTTCATTCTTGACAATAGTTTCCAGTGTATTCAACTTTTAAACGAGCAATGAATAAAGTGTTTAAAACACAAATAAATAAATATAATATATATAAACAAAATACAGTTTATAACTCACCAAATTTGTTATACGTAGTGCCGCATGATGTTCGCTGAATACCAAGAGTGACCTTGTCCACTGGCTCTAAAAATAAAGGAAAATAAAATAACAAATTAACCGCAGCATAAAGTAAATCAAATGTCATTTAAATAAATAGGCGGAGGAAAATGCGTACATGAGAAATTAGATTTAAAATACCAGATGCGTTTTTGTGTAGAAGATACCGAACAATGCAAACTCATCGTCTTCATCCATATCGACTGGACTCATTGCCTGAAAAAAGCAAATGTAGGATGAAACGTATTTATTTGAAAATGAAATTTGAATTGCATGCCATGATTAAATTGAAGAAGTAGATAAATGTTTTGTACGCATGGGTAATAACCATGGCGATATAATTTGCATGTGTTGCAGGCAGGACAATGTAACAAGATGACAATATTTTTCATAAAATAAATGCAATGACATGCATTTTAATTTCATGTAAATGTCTCTGGATACAATAACCAATCAGAAATGGTTTACCTTTGCAAAAGAAAGTTTCCATTTCAAAAAGTTGTCTTCGTCCTCAGCCGCAAACCGATAAATTCTCTGTTTCGGTTTGTTGCTAACATCGAAGGCGTAAGGTCTGAAATAGGGAATAAAAGTCGAAGACATTATCAAAAAGTGAAAATATTTTGATTCAACAATTTTCTCCTTCAGTTTAATTACTGATACCTACATAATACACACGTACCTCTTACAATTTGCATTTGCTATGCAAACAACATCAGACAAGCGAATATCACCACGTTCTGTGGATTTCTGAAACAATACCATATATGTGTCTAGTAATTGAATTACATGAAAATCGCACTTCATTAATATAATATATATTAGTGCTTAGACTTGATTTTACAACGCTTTTAGTACATTATCTATAGACTGACTTGGAAGCGTTATTTCTTCTTATCGATTTGTTCAAATGCTTGTCTTTTAAAAACCTCTTCATTCACTTATGATACGTACACTGTTCTCATTATAGTATGTCAGTGTGCCGTGGTTGAGAATGCATCTTCTCTTCATAAATCCTGAAAATCATGGCTATATTTTCATCTAAACAATTATATTTTCATCTTAACAATAAGTCGGGCAAAGGTTATCACAAAAGCACTAGGCAACTGTGTACGCCCTTGAAAACGACATGCCCCTATAGTTAAGGTGCAATTTCGCACAGGTACAGTTAAGAATTGAATGTGAACACATCAACAAGTTTAAACGAACAGCTTAGAGCTTGATTTTCTTGCAACTAAATGTGCCATGTTACATGTATGTGCTCTTCATATTAAAAAAGTATATGAAAATTCAAAAGGAAAGGTCATACTCTTTAGATTTGGACCCGTCTTGTCCAGATATCCCTCGCAATACACAGACGAAACACGTTTCTGAAAACACACAGTATGATAAATGTTAAACGAAACAAGAAATAATTACGTATCTTAATACTATCATCAACGAAACTCTATGTCAAAAGCTAAATAACTTTAACAGTCGGAAAATGAGCATATACTACATATAGTATCCATCTTTGTGTACAGGGATTTTGAATGAAGATACAGAAATGCTCAACTGTTAAACTAATTAATGTTATCTTACCTGTCATATTTACAAATTGTACATTTTCATAATGTACAGTTTTTACCGAATTGCATATTTAGATGTTATTTATTAGATTATAAGTTGTTATTGTTTGTGAATGACATATCAATAGTATATTGATTCACACATACATACATAAGACCGCTTATAGGAATATACATAAAAAATAATATTCATTCAATTGTGACATCAACTGCTAAAATGCGTTATAGTTTCTTTTTCAGGCTTTCATACATTCCATAACCGATCGCCATGTATATGCAGAATATTCAATAAATCAGTGACCCAGGGCCATCTTTGATATATTTTTATATTGTGTCGACTGGTCAATACGAAATAACATTTGTTCCGTTGTGTTCTATTAATTCCGTAATGCATAACGGCTTAGCAATTTCAAACAACGCCTTCTTGTCAACTCTGCGTCGTACATACCTCCTGTTCCTCAGTCTTGGGCGGTGACACAGCGTCAATATCTGCGGATAACCATTAACTGATATCATCATACAGTACATGCACATCAAGACTTTAACAACACGAAATAATTTCTATTGAAATCACATCAAGTGAAATAAATATTTATAAAAAAACACCAAATGGCTTGTACTTATGAATTCAAAAACCCAGGTAATAAGACTGAAAGTTTTGTATGTCAAAGAAAAAACTTCGCCATATTGATTTTATAATATTAAGATTAATGATATTAAGAATACTCGTATGCTCGTTTTGCAGCAGGAACTCCTGAAAATAAAATAGTCGTTATGCTTGTATATATATATATATATATATATATATATATATATATATATATATATATATATATATATATATATATATATATATATATATATATATATATATATATATGTACTAACAATACCATCTAAGAAAGCTATAATTTCTATTATTACCAAGTTGAAAAGTGTTTTCTTTGTCTATACACTACCATATCGTAACGGTAACAAGAGGCCGGATAAATAACATCGCTATTCATTTATACGCAAGTAATTCATTAGACGTTAAAGTATGGTAAAGAAAGTTACTCCACACTCTACCCTCGTAACTCGTGTATAATTAAATAACCCGTGTTGTTCGTGTAGTTATAATAGCCATTAAAAGATTTCGATTCGTACTCGAACAATGATGCAAGTACCTTTATAAATGGATATTCCCCAGCCAGCTCCATGGCTGTAAAACAATCAAATTGTATTAACACAAACCATGCATGCAAACATTTGTTAATTTCTAAATGAATCTACAAGGATACTTAAAGCATTCAATTAATTCCTTTTGCATAGTATACAAATATTACCTGTTTGGGATGACTGAGGACAAAACCCATATATCTGCAACAGAGATCAAAATAAATAAATAAATAAATAAATAAATAAATAAATAAATAAATAAATAAATAAATAAATAAATAAATAAATAAATAAATAAATAAATATGTAAATAAATAAATAAATAATGTGCTAAATCAAAAACTCTTTCATGAATTATAAAACAATCAAGCTTACATTTGCTCCCCAGAAGAAAAGTTTCATAACGTTCAGAATATCTCCTGATGTGATGGCCAATATAAAATCCTGTAAAACAAGAAAAGAAATATTCATTCATTAGAATTATATCTAATTAATATGACTATATCCCTTATGCTTGCAGTAATTGTGTTCATGATTCTGTTGTTTATAATTAAGTTTGTTTAATAAATTAAATAATTGCGAATATTTCGGTTCAATTTCTTTACTAACACAGTCGATTTTCTCCTGAAGATCTCGGTTGGACCTGTCAACAAACTTCTTCTGTGCATATTTTTCATGAATATGTCGACGTCTGATCATAAAAGGTGTTTCTCTTGTAATCTGCCTGTCGTCTGGTGGATTTTTGTACCAGAAAGTGTTGGCGCGCTCGTTTCCTATTTCATCTAGCAGCTGGAAATATATTTAGTATTAAGGTGATACAGAACATGCTCACTCAATTGTGTAACTGCGTTATACACAAAAAGCATAAGGCCAAAAAATCTTTGTTTCCACTTACATCTCAACAAACATTGTGTAGGTAGCTAGACATATTTTGTTCAATCATGTTTTGAGAACAGGGATACTCTTCCATACCACAGGACCTATATCAGGGTATATCACTACTGTAGAAAGTTTGATATATAAAATGGTCAAATTTTAACATGGTCACTAAAATGAAATCAATACATTCATCAAGTCGCAAAAAAATATCTATATCTGATCGCGTGGGCCTAAAAACTGTTTGCTTTTTTAAATTAAAAAAGGGTTAGACTTATAGCAAAAATATAAAAGTATCAATGATAAAAAAATATTCTTTGAACGACCGTTCACGATGGCCTACCTGCAAAACTTTCGGATTCTGTTCGAATATGTTATCAAGACAAAGGGAGCGGATTTTGGAGATGCTTGTCCCCAGGGACCGATGGCATCCTGTAAAAGAGTCAAGTGATGTGTGGTATGAAAATATAGTATAGTTTGGACCAAGACTAGTTTCTTTTATTGTTTTACAAAAATGAGCTAATGTCAAATTTGTCTACGTCATTTGATCATTATTTGTATAAATGGGTGACAAATGTACTTCTTTCAACAAGCAAATTACCTCATGGTGCGGCACATTTAACCCATACTACCATTTATACTATGCATTGTTCAAACAAAGCGTTTACAGTTTAAATATGAATGTTAATTGAACTTTTAAAAAGAGTGTTCCTTTACCTGCACAGTTCGTACACATAACAATTCCCAGATTGATTGAGGCCCAGAGTGTTTCTGAAAATAGATAGCGCTTATGAAGTTTCTCATAGGAAAATTACACCAACACAGAAGTGATTACTCGGTTTTACTATGTCGTTTCTTTTCTTTTAGCACATGACAGTGACTCAATGTTAATTTTACTATCACATACCATTGGTTCATTACCATCTTTATAGTTTTTAATGGTTATATTAAAAAAAGTGTTGATCTAAAAAAAACTACGTTGCAGCGCATGGTTTGTACCTCTACCACGGATGTGGTCACTTAATGGGATACATTATGATAATGTAAAACCAATTTTTATTTAAGAAACATCCCTGTTTTCTATCTCTGTTTTTGTTTAGTACACCAATCGAATTTCTTCGCATTATGGTGCGTGAAATACTTCTAATTCAAATTGGTCAATTGACTATAGAATACATAGTAATACGAAAAATACGAAATATACTGATCTAAACCTGATCTCAATCGAGATGGAAGTTAAGGTTATGACATAAAGGAAAGTTTACCATAGTAATACACTTCTTAAATGATAAAAGCATAAGACTGTCGGACAATATTTATGCAAAAAAAGCTGCAGAAACAAGCTCAGTAGCAAAAATTATAACATAACCCCGGTTTAATTACACTGGGTAAACGCCAAATACATAGAACATAAATCACAAACAAGAAACATAGAAGAACAGCACAAAACTCCACAAACAGCACAGTGCATACATACTATATATAAAAACTAGGTATGTTTTATCAAGAAACCGATACTATTGGAACGATTATTGTATTGTGTTCTTAACTTTAATTTATAATTACCAGTTGAGTTGCAATCGACGCATTTTCTGTTAGCTTCAGACTGACGCACTTCGTCTACAAACTGAAAGCAGTATATAAAACCTACATCTAAAATAGCCATAATTCGTTTATGTTGAGATAACAAAAAATTCAATTGTTGTTTTTTCAAATATAATTCCATTTCCTTAACTGAATAGAATTGATTGATGTGATACTTTATCTAAATAGTTCTGTAGTTCTGTATTTCTCTTTAACTTTTGATTATAGCAAACATGATTAGAAATAATTTAAATGCTTACAATAAGTAAAAAATATAACACAAAAACCTATTGTGTTTTAAACAAATGTATAGTTTTCTCGACTCTTAATAATCACCTTTGTATTTCCCAGCGCCTTCCCAAGGGCCGAAGTCATCGCCGTTACCCAGTTTGCGGCGTCCTGGACGGTATCAAAGCGTAGCCTGTAAGAACATGGTTTGCTATCATGTACATGCTTCTTGACAGGATAGAAAATAGATAGATACCAAACAATTAAGTCCCCCATAAAAGGCGCAGGCGCATATTTCACTCCAAAGAGCGTCATGCATTTACAAACATGTGAGGAACAAAATCTCCCAAATCTCTTCTTTAGTGCAGAAATCATTTAGATATTTGAACCCTATTTGAAATAATATATAACATTGGATTAACACCAAAATGTAACAATATGTCCCGTGACACCCGTTAGCTTAACACTGCGATCAGTTTAAGACTGGGTATGTCTTATTAAGAAATAAATGCTATGCAAAATAATACAATGAGAACTGCATGGACAAGCACAGAGCAGTCAAATATTTCAATTTTAACCCTGGTTATAGGCATAAAGCAAGTAGTCAAAAGGACACAGAACCAACGACACAAATGCACACGTACAAACACCACAAACAGACAATAAAGGCTTCAAAATAGCTTGACTGATATATGATGGGACTACAGCCTGAATTACGAGCATTCTGGAACACCAGTTTACCAGTGACTTTTACTAGTACATAAAACCAAACCTCACACTTTTCCCAACATACATCAATGATTACAACATCAAAAATATAAGACTCATCAGAGCCAGCATTATATGTGTATCGTTCCTTTTTGGTTTACTTTTTTGAACTCTGGCAACGAAATTACTTGCCACCATTATTAATAAATGATTTTATGTGAGTCGAATCAAACACATTATGTGAAATTACCAATTACGTTTCATGGACATAAATACGTGCCTACTAACCGGAATGCAAAGCCAGTTATCAATTATGGAATAAAATTCACACATGCATGAGAAAATTACAAGGGCAACAGCAATGACTTCTAGAAACAATGTATTACAGCACATACGTAAAGCTCTGATTATTTGCCACATTTAAAGAGATGGTAACCCTGTCAATCTCTTTCACTGAGGTCATCCCCATCTCTATCTCGTGGATAGCTGAACAGAAATTGTAGTCCTGAAAACATAAATAATGCGTTTTAGCTTAAACATGCTCAGTGTATTTAGACAATGTCTTATGTATTTTCTTTAATTTTTACAAGTAAATTATGAAGATCTAAACTTCATAATCAAAGCGGAACCAGCTAAACATGCTAAAACTGTCGCAAATATTATTAAATCGTTTGAGATTATTATTAAAATATTTGGCTCGTATTGGAAGAAGCCTCGATGAGGAAAGAAATCACTGTTGCCACTTTTGTTAAAAAATCTAATATAGATACATTGCACGTATCTGCAAAAAAAAACAAAACGGTTCGAGTGTGCCGTATGGATATGTTGAACTAAGTGAAGTATTTTACCTCTTCATTCCGGTAATACTTGAGCACTTCGTTTTTGAGTGCTACATAATATGGTAAAGAATTGTTGTCAAAGCGGATGAAACCCTGAAAATAACAAAAACAGTATAAAGTATGATGGTATTTGTCCAGCATACATGCAGTACGGATGTACATTTCAGGCGCACATATCATGTTTTTGTCATCACAAAATATTTTATTGCTTAATAGCGAAGAAAGGCATTTGTAAAAATACAGTAACTCCTTCCCCTCCCTTGAAACAGAATAGCGTGTCAGCGAATTATTATACAATTTTAAAATGTTTTTAATGTCACTATAGCGCAATTGCCGTCAGGAAGATAATGTTCTTAACTATTATAATGTTCAGTGACATGCATTAATTGATTAATGTTTATGTGGTTATACAGAATAAAAAGATATACCTACCGCAAGGTCCGGGCGCTGCATGTCTCCACCAACAACGAACTCGGCAGATGGTTGACTCTGGCAACAGATAGTAAAAAAGCACATACAACTGCATGATGTATAGCTGACATAATATGTAGAGTGATAATCTGATGAAAAGGATATAGGGGTTTATTTCAAAACAAGTATTGGTTATTTTTAGTATGTATTTTGTACTTTTGAGTCATCCAAACCTAAATGTGGAGGCCGTATGACCTAAGCCTTGCTGTATCAAAACAGTTACTTATACTACCTCTTTGTAGTTTTGAATGGCGTTCTCTAGCGTTTGTTCCCATGCAATACTTGTTTCTGCAACAACAATTGTATTAATACAAAACGATCTTGACTAATGAGCCTTGTTTGAGGGTACCTCAAAAATATTGTTTACATAGTAGTATCCCATTCTTAATTTATCGATTTCGCTCATGAATTACGTTTATCAAATCGGTCAAGTCTTTATTAACATAAATCTGACCATTTCGTAGCGACTTAAATAGAAATTATTAAAACATAAATTTTAAAGAAGTGTATTCTATAAATATTTAAACTTTTCTGTTTGTATGTTGAATTGTTACACGTGTGGTTTTCAGGATTCCTAACAAGAATTGGGACAACTGATTCAGATGTATTTTTTTATTTAAATCTGTGAGCACACAATGAATTATTTCACTATTATTCATATTGTAATCAAAAGACGTCTATATAAAGTATTGACTGCCTGGTATAAAAGGAGTTTTGTTTATAACGTGCATTGACACGTGTAGATATTTTGATGGACGGCAAACACACCTTGACCATGAAGCATTTAGTTGTTGTGAATGAAATGATAGAAGAGGAATTAAATGTTTTAAAATATAGCTTGTAAATTTTAACTTTATCAGTTATAAAGTTGGGAAATCAGAACGGATAATGTATACCATTTCGGATCTTTTTTTATATTTTAATAGAATGAAAATACCCTGTCAAATTACACTTTTCCTGCCTAAACAAATAAGGAGATCGTGTCCTTTCTATATCTATATAGATATATGAATTTTGCTTAAAATTCGGGTCTTTATACTAGATTAAGGTCTTAGTCTCTTTTTCGTATGTTATAGTCTCGATAGGGCGGAGACAAGTGCCGATGTTAATATATATTATCATGAAATAAATAAAAAAAATGTTTACGAATTCCTATGCAGCTGACGTACCTTCTGTATCAGAACCAATCATGTAGGTTCTGTCGACACAAACTAGCTCAAACTGGAATTTGGCTCCATTACCCTGGAGAAAACAGAATTGAAAAGGCTACAAACATTCCCATACAGAAATACATATTGCAAATCACTATACCAACATTGATGATCAGAATAATAAATATTAGCTTGATTGTTCAAGTAACAACGTGATTAACGACATCATTGTTAACTTTCAAATCATTACAGCTCTCGAAGTTTAATGGATACACTTGTGATATGCAGTGTTCTCAATAATGTTTGAGACGACTGTTTGAGCTGAATTTGTTTTGTTTTAATATATTAGGACATCATGAAATATTTGGTATGAGTCCCGTACCTATAAGCGGGTTCAATTGGCGATCGCGAAAAAACAAACTATGTTTACATATTTGGATATTTTTCTTCCCATTGGGGCAATTATCAACCAAAAGTCATGGTCAACCATGTATTATTCTATAAATACAATATTAACTTTAACTAAGTTCTGAACAATCGGCCCACTGTTAACGTTGGTACATTTAAAACTCACCAGCAACCGATCTGTCACCGAGCTTTTCCTACTATTCTCCTGCAACAGATTATGGAGCATATTAAAAATGTCTATAACCTTTTTGCTGTATTTAGTAAATTAAGCTTCTAAACATGACATTTTAATGAAAAAGAGTGGTTTAACATTTTTAACCATCTTTAAACCATTTGAACAGTATAGAATTTAATTTTATATCTAGTTCTCCGTAAAATAAACGTGCGATAAAAAAGGTTAAAAAAATATATTTTTACTTACGGCCAATCTTTTCACTTGTTTCATAATGCTGACCGGAATTATTCGCAGCGACACTGGACACTGTTAGTGAGGTTTTGGAAAAGAAAACGGGGTTCGTCATTTTTTTAATATTTTGAATTATGTGATGTACATGCAATATTATTAAGCTACATAGACCAAATTGTTCAGCCGAACCGTTCCAAAAGTATTGTCCTCGTTTGGTTCGTCTTTGCTTCGTGACAACTTTGACTCGTTAGACTTAGTTAGGTGAGCCGTTTTCTTCTAAACATGTCACTGTTGTTATAATGCAAGCAGATGTATTGAAATAACCGTTAAACTTTAAAGTACAACATACCTTGTCCGACTCGAAGTACTTGAGGCATGTTCCATCAAAAGTAAACCACCGCTTCTTCCATCCATACTTCAGATCAGCTCTGCAAGAAGGCTTTGATTTATTCACGTGTTGCCAAATACAAATTGAATTACGTCCAAATCATTTATATCATTTATAACTATTAATGTGTGATTCGTGTACAGGCCAATTGCCCACTTGTAATAGGCTGTATCAGCGGTGTTGGTTTGCGTAAAAACTAAAAAAATTCGACCAATGGTCATTCGTCATATAGCGGACTTGAGTTATATCAATTTGTTTTAGCTCGATTTTGAAGAAAGCTGACATCTAGAGTGACGTTAAGTCCATTTCCTGGGTAGAAACCAGTATTGTTGTCTATTTTGGAGGCTATGAAAAGGTATCGCTGAAGGGGATGAAAACATCAACCGCTTGGGTGAGAGGCAGTAACCTATACCATTGGACCACACCCACCGTACATGTAGCGGAGTGGCTAGTATGTTTGATGTAAACATCGGAATGATTGTTATATTGTGTAAGAAATTGATAAAGAAGATGCTTGTTGAAAATCACTTACCCGCCTCTTTTTAAAAGGAAACCCTTCATCTGTTCACCATCCTGGATGAAGTTGAATAGAACATGGACACACATGGCAAGAGGAATAAGAGTTTCAAAAAATGTTTTTATGAAGGACTACGTTTTTTTGCAAAACAAACGTATAAATATTTTAAAAGTATGTTTTAATGTACATTTGCAAAACATTAAGTAAACAAAACAGTTTCAGTAATAGATCATGACATTGAACTATATTTATTTTTTAAAATTTGTAGATTGTATAATTTTAAGCTGCACTTGACTGTTTTTGACGACTTTTTATATTATTGGTGTACATCTTTGAGAGTGCAGTTTTAAGCACTACGAACACTTCCCAAGTAAGTCTGAATATACACTTTGGAAAAATGCAAAAGAACGCGTCTTGCAGCGGAGAAGCGAGGAAGTAAAGGGGCGTTTAGTAGAAAATAAATGTACATAAAATTGTACATTGAATGTGATAACTTTAAAAGAGCGATAATGATTCATCAGTTACAAAGCACAATGAATAAAAAACTGATCGTCCTGATAAACCATGAAATGATGTGATAAATCAAATAAGTGTATTGTTATCTAAACAGGATGTCATCATATTTGTCAGTGGTACATATTTGTATTATTTTCTGGTATCTGTTTTTTTCTGAAAAATGCATACATATGATCTATTTAAACCGGTTTAAATACAAGTTTAAACACCAAGTATGGTAGCTATAATGATAATTGTTTCGGCTTTGTCTCGCGGTCATTTTATATGATTTATGTATCATTCGTCAAGACATGTGTGAGCTTTCTACTGAATCCCACAAACAATTTGTGCGTAGCAAAGAAACGCATGGCATATGATAGTTTGAGAGAGGAGTTGGGGAGAGGAGTAGAGGATTACTAGGATATGCAATATGCACATATAAAGGTCTTTATTCAGGCGTAGAAATAAGTAACACGGAAATAAGTATTCTCCTGTCATCCTATTGCCTTGGTGGTGCATCAGCTTTCAATAGCTCACACTTTATATTTATATTTGCACAGCCAAGTTTCCGCAGTTCATTTGTGGCAAAAGGGAAAAGGAAGAGTAACTCCGAAATGGTTGAAAATGTCTGGCAGATATAGATTTTGCCAGACGGATTTATTTTTTAAGTTTTAAATTAGGAAAAAGGTTTGTAGAGTTTAAAAAGCGATCACAAAGTTGGACGGCAACTCACAAATATAAACCACTTTATAAATGGCTTATAAAGTATGATTTGCTAACATCATATCAAACGAACACAAAGAATACATAAAAGAATGAATGTGTATACTTTTCAGTCCAATTGTTTCTTACATTGTATCTGCGACATCGAGAGACGTGTACTCTGTCATCTTTGTCACAGTTTAGCGCTTCTACTGAGTTTCTGCGAATGCTTTCGCAATCATAAAAGATTGCATGGTTGGTTTCTAAAATGGTTCAAACGTAACTGGTATAACTAACGAAAGTGAAATCACAGCGTTTTAAAATTTAGGTAATTAAACAAAAAATTATAAATATCGAAGAAACTGTATGCTGAAAGGATAATCAAATTTATATTTTCCTTGGTATACCACTTTTCATTGTTAACTGTCGCTATGACTCAAACTATGTACATGGTATATGGATTCTCATTTTCATATAATCGAAACTGCACTCTGTTTGATTAATGCCTAGGTAAAGGGCCGATTCTTAACAGGAAGTTTTTACCACCCTGAGTAATATCTGACTGACATGTTCAAGTATTTAGCAAAAGTGTCGTCTTGCATAAGGGAAAAAGAAAAAGCATCCTCGGAATGCGCGTGTTGCACGAATTGCAGTGTAGGCTATTACGTGAAAAGGGGTTCGTTACGTTGAAAAAGCATCTTCGGAATGCACGTGTTGCACGAGTTGCAGTGTAGGCTATTGCGTGCAAAGGACTTCGTTACGTTGCTTGGAAAGTATTTCTTGCCATTCAAACCTTTTAAAATGTTATGACAGTGAAAATGTTCGAAAGAAACACATTATAAAAATGTAATATGTTTATTCCGAATATATACACACAGAATGACATATATTCGCTACCCAAACCTTATTTAAGTGTTAGTATCCAAGCAACGTTACGAACTATTTTGATTGCGTGCAGTCGGGGTTTTTTGCTGTTCGTGATGGAAGGGGGATCATGATCATAAATACGTTTTGATACGAAGATATCGAGGTCCGTTTGGATGCCATTGCTAACAGATGTTCAATTACACGTATACTGAAACGACAACGGCCCTTGTAAGTATGTGCTGTACATGAATAGTATGTTAGAATATATGTTATTACTTATGTAGTAAACATTTGTTCAAACGTACATCATTTTTGTCCAAATTTTGTCAAAAATGTACATCATTATGATAACAGTACCTTTAACTGTATCTTTTAATGTGAACAGGTACACTACTTCTAATTATTTAAAAAGGGTAACAACAATCGACGTGTGGAATAATTCAAACCATAGAAAACATTAAAAACAATGAGGTCGATGCAGTGTGAGAGTTTTTTAAGGTCTACCCGCGCCAATTGGCTTGACACAATCGTATCCAGCGTAAATCAGTAGAAGTTCGTAATAATAATGTTAGTAGTAAATTGTAGTGTTTTAACGTGTATTTTGTATTACATAATTTTAAATTGGTTGCAAGTCAATTGCATTACTGCTTCAATGATTAAGATTTCCGCGATTAAAGTCATTAAGTTTAACTGCTAAATTGAAATTAAAACGCGATCTACTTGCAGTGTTGATAAATGCAGATTCAGATTTCTGACATTGGAAACCGTACATTTACATCCTATGTTGTTTTTCGATTGGAAATGGCCGAGGAGTTCCGAATGGTTAAAAAAGGAATTTAGAGGCCGAAAGTATTTACCCTCTTTTTTTAACGATGTAGAAAGCCAAAGAGAATACCCCCCTCCCCCCCCCCCCCACACACACACGAATGTGTATCAACGATGCGTTACACTATCAAGAGGGGAGACTAACTGAGAGATTTAAACAAATCATAAAACAATTTTAAAATACCAAAAATATAAATAAAACTAACCTTTATTTGACATCCTTCCTTATCAATCTAGAACAGCTGCACCTGTATATAAAATATTGAAAATGTTGAGAAACCACCTTTCAATAACACTCAGCCAGTTTAACTGCACGGTGATACTCGAAACTGATTCATAAATGTTTACCTTAAACGAAATTTGAAACGTGAACAAATAATATTTTTCATTAGTGTTTTAGAAACCAAATATGCTTCGATGCGTAGGATATACTAGTAGTCCAAAATAATCCAAGGAAATATACGTATTATATTCTCTTCCGTGTTTGACATGTAATGAGATAGATATCATTATCAGCCTTAACAAGGGACAATTAGGCGTACACAACTATTTGTTTCCACTAACCCGATCGACCCTAATTTTCCTCACGACCTTACACTTGTTTTTGCCATATTATCGTGCCTTTTTTGTAATTTCCTTAAACTTTTGCATTTTTTGTCGAATATATTAAAACTTGACCATTTTACATTTAAAAGTTTCTACAATAGTGGTTTACCAAGATATATGTCGGTTTGGAAATGAATCCCAGTTCTCAAAAACAAATGAAAAAAATATTATGTCTATCTACCTACCCTATTTTTTGGAGATTTTTTTTGGAAACAAATAACTTCTTTGGCCTTATAGATATATGATACATCAATCCGATAAAGAGACTCATTGGATATACTAGTACATACCAACCTGATACTGAACTACAAACGAATATTAAGTACAAGTTTACATGATACGTATTACGCCCGTATCTCAGATTACTAAGTGTTAGAAGTACATGTAATACGTGTGTCAATAAGGTATCGATAAAGCCACCAAGAACTGGGCATCTACAGCTTCTTCCTCTCCTTCTTCTTCTCCTTCTTCTTCTTCTTCTTCTTCTTCTTCTTCTTCTTCTTCTTCTTCTTCTTCTTCTTTCTTCTTCTTTCTACTTCTTTCTTCTTCTTCTTCTTCTTCTTCTTCTTCTCCTCCTCCTCCTCCTCCTCCTCCTCCTCCTCCTCCTCCTCCTTCTTCTTCTTCTTCTTCTTCTTCTTCTTCTTCTTCTTCTTCTTCTTCTTCTTCTTCTTCTTCTTCTTCGTCTTCGTCTTCTTCGTCTTCGTCTTCTTCTTCTTCGTCTTCTTCGTCTTCGTCTTTCTCGTCTTCGTCTTTCTTGATCAACCTTTTTCAAAACGAGCTTACTTCTTAGGCCCGATTTTTGCCGACAACATTATAAACTGTACATTGTCAAATAGCACCTGTTTATGTTGTCCATTTCAAACGATCCGATCAAAGCGGGCCGAATAAGTTGAGCTGCAACCGCTTAGAAGTACTGTAATACAAGTAAATCACATAAATCAGTGCCGCTGTACATCTCGACGATCTTGGATGGGTATCACTTCAAATCAAGTGAACTAAAATGCAATTAACAAACTTAAACAATTTCATACACAAGTGTATTGATATCCAAGCTTCAGAATACTTAGAAAGATCTACATGTACTTCTACAAGTTCTTAATCCAGTATAGATAAGCGGAATTCTCTACTTACTGATCTTTACACGTACACTTTTCCCCTTTCTCATTAAAATGACATTGTGCCATTCGTTTCATTTCATTACGATGTGTAACGTCGCAGAGTTAGTATTTGGGGTCTGGGTTTTAATGGGATTGTTTTTCCCCGAGCACAATGCCGAACCAGCCACAGTTACTGGGGCTCATTCTTTTACATTATTCAAGAGGGAGTTGTCCACCTATGTTCCTATAACTATTTTCCCTCTATATTTCTATATCCGTTTACGTTTAAGATCTCACACCGTAATGAAATGATATTGATTGAAATTATTACAGTTTTGAATATAGATGACGACGAACCAAGGTATCAATCAGGGCGGTCACATTATTTATATTTAACCAGTTGAAATGTGGACGTTTTGACTATTATAAAAGTTACCTCCCTTGTATCATTTGGAGTGATCGCGTTAAGATGGCGATTGTGTGAAGAAAAAAATGAAACAAAACGAAAAATCTGCTACGATGTGGAGCCTTTAAAAACGTAAGCTAAGTCTTGAAGTAATGATCAAATAATAGTGTAATATCCTAAACCGCTATGTCAGAATTATATCCAATATATAAGTTTCGTTTTCATTAGGCTATGTGAATTTTTCGTCAAGTCAGGTTTCCCATTGTTTTCATGAAGAAATTAGTGTTTAATTTTTATCCTAATATGTTACCTTGTGTATATATTTGTTTTTCTTGATAAAATACTGTTGAGTGCTTGTGTAAAAATAGACATCCAGAAATGGAGTAGAGAATTGTTTGAGTGATGTCAAATAGGGTGAAAAGTGGTTGTTCTAGGAAGTTTGAACTCAACGTTCACCAGAGCTCTAGGATAGCACTATGCCAACAAGGTTGAAAAAATTATTAGTTCTTGACCATACTACACTCCTTTCCTAGAGATACAGTTAATTGTTACGATGGGTTCAGACACTCATGTTTTCATACTTTTGACACTGGTTGTGATAAAAAAATAATTAGACAATCAGAACCTATGGTAACAGGAGAAGTCCTACCAACACAATCTCGCACCACTACAAAGTCACGCCATGTAAGTCCCCCCCACATATGGATAATATAGAAGGTAACTGGTTAGTGCGAGATAGTTATCGTTTGTTACACAATAGAAAACTTAATTGAGGGTAATCACATATTCTATATGACAATGGGTTGAGAAATGAAGTAGAATAGGCATCCAATTATTTATTTACAATCATAAATAGCACTGGTGATTAAAATTATACAAAATAAATACACATGTGAATGGGGCCTTGACTATTTTGAAGGTTCCATCAATGAACCATCTCCAGGGCTTTTTCTGCCCATTTTGGGAAAAAGACCCTAGACATTTTGGGAAATTTTGCGTCGTGAAAATGCAGAAATTGGGAAATTTTACCGTTAAAAGAAAAAGCTGTCTAGTCTCCTGCGATTTAGGAAATGATTTAATATTAGTTTATTTTCCCCTTAAAAGACCCAAAAAATATCAATCCTTGGGGTGTAAATATCTATTGCAATAAATCATGACAGATAATATTTTATACTGATCTCTGAATGTGATGACAATCAATTATTTCTGAGTTCAATTATCAAGAAAACGTCACATAATTATTTACAATCATAAATAGCACTGGTGATTAAAATTATACAAAATAAATACACGTGTGAATGGGGCCTTGACTATTTTGAAGGTTCCATCAATGAACCATCTCCAGGGCTTTTTCTGCCCATTTTGGGAAAAAGACCCTAGACATTTTGGGAAATTTTGCGTCGTGAAAATGCAGAAATTGGGAAATTTTACCGTTTAAAGAAAAAGCTGTCTAGTCTCCTGCGATTTAGGAAATGATTTAATATTAGTTTATTTTCCCCTTAAAAGACCCAAAAAATATCAATCCTTGGGGTGTAAATATCTATTGCAATAAATCATGACAGATAATATTTCATACTGATCTCTGAATGTGATGACAATCAATTATTTCTGAGTTCAATTATCAAGAAAACGTCACATAATTTAAAAGGATGTTGAAAATGAACCAGTACCAGTACAGGTAAAAAGACTTTATAAAAAAAAAAAGGCGAGGATCTTGATCAGATCTTGGCGAGGATCTGTCTCATCATCTACTTCTAAGTAGAGGAATGGGAAGCGTTGAACAAGTTTGGCACAACTATGTCCTTTCAACCTCACCACGTGTTATTTTTTTGTATTCATCAGAAGACACGCCAGTCCCAAATTTCCGATGCTGCCACTCTTAGCACAAGTTACATTGCACAGCGTGCAGGTGTGAGTTACCATTTTTCCACAAGCAATACACAGTGCATCGTCACTCATAACTATGTTTGACTGTTTGACAAATTGTATTCTTTCTTTCTTATTTTATGTGCATAGGATGTGTTGCTGCATTTGGATTTGTGAGGTTGTGTAAAAACATGTGATTATATATATACCAGATACCAGTATTCACTCTCAGTATGACACTTAAAGCTGTGTACCAAACATGCGCCAACAATAAGCTGTGAATGTAATTAATGTTCTTTAATTTTTTTGTGCGATCACTTTATTTACCACTTATTAGCATAACCCATCTTCCAATCAGATTATTTCAAGATATTTTTCACAAGTGTTGCTTTTCGCAAATTTGTTTGATTTGTTCAATAATTTATAGTAAATTAGCTTTTCTGTCATATATTTATTACAATATTAAACAGTTCAATGTACATTTATTTCCGATCGTTGAGAGCTAGAAAAGCAACATACACTGATTGCGTGCTTTAGATTCATAAAAGTAGCTTGTCATATAGACCTTATATTAATAAACCATCATAATTACTTAATCAATAAAATACTTATTTTTTTTTTATCCAATATACATTGTAAACTATGACAGAAATAACATGTTCTATATAATTCATATGTGGGGCGACTTCTTCATATATGGCTCGACCTCGTAGTGGTGCGAGTTTGTGTTGGTACGACCTCCTTCCCACTGGTCTCTGTCTTATCTGCTGTGGACTATATGATTTGGTCATCTTCCCAGGGAGGCCCTTGTTTTTTGTGACTTGAAGCACCATCCTATCGAAGAAGTCATGATTAATGAATAACACACACTATGATCATATCAATATTCGAACAAGCTTATTATTCTACAAGTTTGTTATCCTGACACTTCATCTCTATGAAACAAAACTAAAGAAAAAACACCATCAAACCGACACTTTGAATGCGTTTGAAAAAAGTCAATTTGTGGTGGCTCTTGAAACACAAGTAAAGTTATTGTAATAACTTGTCAAGAATATGATATGAAAGTTTGTATTTGATTATTATTTCATGTGAAATAAATATATTCCAATGCCCAAAATATCCCGATGCGGCTCGGATAGTATTGCTAAACCTATGGCAGTGAAATATTTTATGATAAAGTGTAAGATGGATTGTTGTGACTTGTGTCCCATTTCAGACAGCAACTCGGTGGCTGTGATGTAGGATGGGGAGTCGGAGGCTGGACATCAACACAGCCACACTTGAAGACTTTGAACAGCTAATAGGGGTTGGCCACCTCAAGGCAAAGGCCATCATTAAGTACAGAAAGGTAGGTGCACTTTCATGTGTTAGTTTTTTTACAGTTTAAAAAGCTATTAATTGTATATAAAAGAGGTTTTAACATATATTATCAGAGATAATAAAATTAAGGATTAATCTATGTGTATAAAGCAATGGTCCCACTGATTAACCAATACATGTAGCTAGTTTTGCAGCCAATCAAATTTGCAATCATTTGTTTGTACCAGTATGACAAGATTTTGTTTGAAAATTTTGTTGAAAATGTAGGGTGTTCTTTTGTGCAGTGAGAGTAGAAGGGAAGGCAGGTGAACCAAAGATTTTTTTAAGGCCTGTATGATTTTTCTTATTCTTTAAGATAAACAAACTTTATAGAGGTATATGTACGATTTCATCATTACACTAAATGGTTAAGCAAAATCATTCTGCATAAAAGTCACAACATTGACCCGTAACAAAGAGCTTGTTTTTTCATTTCATGCTGCTGTTTTTACAAACTCAGTTTATCAGAATTTATGTATAGAAAGAGTGTTTGCAATTTGATAGTTCTGTTTTCTCTAGGATTGTTAAAGGGCATGGCATTTTCTTCCTATTAAATGGCATTTTCTTCCTATTAAATGGCATTTTCTTCCTATTAACCCTTTAGCACATAGACAAGTGGCCAGATTACTCCTCCCAGTCAATAGCCATCTTACTGATAAGCAGTCCTTATCTGCATAGGTACTTTTCTGGATATTTGAAAATGAGAAAATGAATACAGCAGTATGACCTTAAAATCAATGTTACTCCGAATAATTGTGTCCAAATCTTTTTTATGTGAATTCATTTTTTATAGATAATTAAATTATCTAATAAATGGTGTCAATGATGAAATATTAAATTATTTTATTTCAGCTGTGAATGTATTTTCAAGATGGATTTGTAACATTTCTTTGAAATGTCATAATTGCATTAAATCAAAGGGTAATAAAATGCTGGGATCGATCTAATTGTTATTACCCCTATCATAAAAAAGACCCATCTGGATTAAAAAGCCGACAATTTATGTTCTTGTGTATTAATACACAGAAATATGTCAGGAATATCCGGTGTCATCCAGCTGAGAGATCCAGTCCAAGGTGTCTGTTTAACTTTATTACCGCCTCATAAAATTGTTTACAAAAAAAGAAAGCCGATAAATGATTTTCCGGTATGAATAAAAAGATCTAGATCAAACAAAACGCTTGCACTTGACCTATTTTACAGCCAAAACTATGATGGACATTATATAAGCTTCACAGAAAATTTACCCATCATTTTCTCATTTACTAATTGTTTCTTTTGTTTGTAAACGAAATATTACCTTTAAGTAAATATAATCTCAATTGATTTTAATGGTAAACTGAACTGACGTAATATATTTAATGATTTACGCATCAATGAATTTGGGGGAAATTCCATACAGTACTTAGCTCGTGGTCTTATTACGTCACAATGGGATATCACACCTGCGATTGGGAGTATAAACACCTTCTCAATTTAGCAGACGATATTTTCAAGGGAAAATCAATACACAAAAGGTTAAACTTTAATTTTATAAACATCAGGGATATTGTTTACAAAAAGAAAGATGCAAAATTGAAATATTGAAATGACCCTATTGAAATATGCGGGCCATGCGTTTACATCCAGTAATGGATACGGTCGGCCAAATGCGTATACATCTGGTAATGAGCTATGTCGGCCTATCTCGTATACATGCGCTAAAGGGTTAAATGGCATTTTCTTCCTAATAGCATATTTTTCCTAATGGCATTTTCCTCCTTAAAATGGCTCATACAAGGACGACAATGTTTATACTTTCATAAAAGGCACCCTGGTTTTATCTTCTTATCACTTTTGCAGGGATGTAAATATTTGATGACTTAAGTATCTGACTTACATCTTGACAGTTGCCTGAAAAAGCCTGCTCTCACATCACAAACACACTGCTTGTTAGAAGAAAAAATATAACTCTTCCTACAAATACTGTGCCGAGGGCTTATCCAAGGCTGAAATTTTAGGGAAAGTGAACAAAATTTGAAAAAGATTGGTCTTGCCAAATCTGTTATTTTTAGACTTTGTAAACAAAATTACTGATAGTGAACATTACACAGTGCATAAATTTAGTTTTGTAGTTTCAATAACCTTTATTATGAAAGTTTCACACACAAAATATCATGAGTTTTTTAATAAGTTATGTTGATTCGAATTTGGTAATGTCACCTAACCTGCATTCTGTTTCAATATCATTTCATCCATTTGATGTGGATGTTCTCTATGCACACTAAAAAAATATGTTGCTTCTTTGCGAGACATTGTGTCATAGCAGGAAATCTCGAGGATATATTCCTCGGTAGCCAACAATGCAAGAAGGCCTTTAACCATGCGCTTTGAATGCATGTTTGACCCTTGTCACTTTCAATCAAGATTTTCACATGCAACTTTATGCAACTGTCATCATTTAAAGTTTATCAAATATTTTATTGGAAGTGGATCTGAAAAATAAAAACTTCAGTTAGCTGATTATCAGCTACCGTAATATCTGTTTATTAACACTTCACAGCGCCGCATAAAGTGTTGACTCGACACGGGGGGGGGGGGGGCATATTATAGTAATGAATATGGTGTGTGATATGCTTATATCATGTGGTATTGTGAAAAATAGATTTATCAGAAAAATATGTGATCTATACATGAATGGTTAATCTGACCTTAAATTTGATGAAAAAGTACAATTATTATTCTGTTTGCAATCCCTACCTATCAACATCGCTTCTAAAATTCGACAATTTGCAGGTGTTGACTACGCCGGACCGATTTCAGTTCCAGAAAATGGCTTAAAGATTTGATCGATTTAAAAAAAAAAAAATATTAAAAAAATGGCTAAGTCAGCTAAAAATCTAATAATCAAACCTTGGTTGCCCTTCAAACATTCTTAATTATCCCAATAAACATGTCAATCTATTGCTAATCTGTTATGATGATCTATCCATATCTGTGAATGGGCGGTTCAAACACGTGCTTGATAACAGGGGACAAAATAGAACAAATTATGTCATAAAACAAAAGGCCAATGCCGCTGATCATTACATGAAATTGCGCTGCATGTATAGATTAAACTGTTGCAACAGTTGAAAAAAACATTTCTTGTTTAATTGCTCAAATTTCGATGACAATTTAAATAATGCAAATCTTGGATTTTTTTCCGCCTTCAATTCAATATTGAAATGTCTCAATGCAATATTCTTGGGATGTCATTTTTTTTTTACTTTAAACTTTATAAGCATTCAACAATTTGTTCGCATGGTAATATAATATCTCGACTTCTGTCTTCCTGTACAGGTGAGAGGAGGGTTCCAAACTGTGAGTGACCTGGGCGGGGTACCGAAGGTGGGACAAAGTGTGCTGGACCTCAACCGCAGTAAGCTCTGCTGCAAGGCCTCCTGTCGCACAAGCAGGTAGGATATCATGCTTGTCTATTGTAGTCTACAATGGTCTAATAATTGTGGATGTGTGTAAAATTTTCAATTCCACTACCAACTTTATTGTACTCACTGGGGTATATAAGGCTAAATTCAGGTACGCTCAGTTGTGGATTGTTGTTCATTGTTATGCCACACCTCTATGACTACTCCCTCTACCCCCATCCCCCCCCCCCCAAAAAAAAAAAAACATTAAAAAAATTCCAATCTTAGTAAAAATGATGGGGGAACTGTTACTTGTATTACCTTACAAGAAGGGGGGAGTGGGCATGGTCATAGGGGTGTGGCATAACAACGCACGCTGCCCCTGTGATTGCACATATACATGTATGCCTCATGTTACGATAGTTTGGTCCATTCTCCATTCTTAAATGTTGATCAATGGGCAGGGCTTATGTGTGTTCATGGGGCTTAAATTCCTGAATAAGCATATATTTAATTTTGCCAAAATATAATATTTTTCCCCTATTGAAGGGCCCCACCACCTTTCACTTAAAAGAGGAAAACAACACTGAAATCGTTCATGAAAGTAGCTGTAGAGTCATCAACTTATTCATTAAGACTCTTTTTAGTTGCATTGCTTTCAAGTTAAGGATGATTACATGTATGTTTATATCAAATTACTTTGATAATCATGATTTGATAATCAGTACTTGGGTATTCATGTCTCTAAGCCATAGAGGTGAAATAAAGGAAATTAAGTTGTGGTCATAGTTTAACAGACTGTTTACTGTTTTGAACTGCAGTTTATTTTGAATACTTCCACATTCTAGCTTAATGCAATCTTCTTTTGCACTTCCTTATTTATTATTTATGTATTAATATCATTTCAATTGCATTTATATTGCGATAACTGATCATCTTCAGAGTACCCCTGATAAAACGGAAACAGCACTTCTTGTGATTAGTCAAATGGGGTTTTAGCATGGTAAAATGTTTGTGACATCAATGGCAAAAGCTGAATTTATTGTACTTTTGGTTGTCTTTAAAGTGTTATTTTCAGTGTTGTAGCTGGATTATCCTACAGAAATGTTGCATATATATAATGTGTGTAAATTTTAACATTGATTATTTCAGAATTGCTTTTCATCCGTGTTAAAAAAATTAGATAATTGTGTAGTCCTTTGGACTTCACTAACGCACGATTAATGAAGTCTAAAGGACTTAACAAATCCCCATGGATTTACCAAATGATTCCATTCATCGATGACCCACAAAACTAAAATATTTAATCCTGTCCCTTTACCATAATTCATTTATTGTAGTATATCAGTTTACTAGAATTAGATTTTTTACCAGAAAGCATTCCCAAACCATTCACGAGCTCAGATATTGGCCATATTGTGTTTATGAAGTTCGATACTCAGACAAAAAACAACAACCTGATTATAGTAACTATGGTGCCTCCAGATGAGGACTGCTTATATTACTATATCAGCTGTTCCAATATTGCCATGGTATTTGTTACTGAAACTCATAGATTAAGTTGAGAATGTTGGAATCATGTGCTTCCAATCATATCAGATATATGGATGGCTTGTGGTCTCATAAATGATGTTCGTATAAGGATTTAATTATGTTTATAGATCATATGTGAGTTAAAATTCACATTTGCTGTTATTACAGTAAATAATTTTTCCATAGTGAACATTGAAATGGAATATATTAGGAAGTCATGAAAATTGTATAGTTTAAAGTAAAACTGTTAAAAATTGTAACCAATAAAATAATACTTCAAAAATGTCATGATTCCCATGAACATAAGCTGTTTCATTAGCTGTTTTTGGAAGTAATTACTTAGTGTAACAGTTGTTCATGACCCACTATGAATGTAAAGTAGATGATCGTGTGGGAATGTCCATGATTGCTTTACAGTATGAGTTTAACATAAGTTATAATAGGATTTGTCTTCCTGCTTTGAAGAAACACTCTTTTAATATTTCTGTTTTCTGTTTTCAAAAATTCTTTGTCATATTTCATTTAGATACATACAGATGGGATACACGTAAACAATGTGCTTATTAAAACATGTATTTATATATAAATATATATATATATATATATAAGTATCTCAGTGCATGAGGGAGTTTTTGTATTGGACATGACTTTTTTATTTTAATTATTTAAAACAGTCATGAATAGAATATAAACTTGCTTTAAAATAAAAAAAAAAATTACTTTATTTTTAGCTTACATATTTTCTTTTCACATGGTAATTGAAAGAATAATGTGTGACTGTTAAAATAATTTCCGCTTTTTTTATCTGTTTCAGAGCAATTAGAGGCCGGAATGGAGGTCCAAGTAGCGGTAAAGCTTCTTCTAGCAAGTCTTCAAATTCTGGACTTGGGTTGAAGCGAATACAGGGCTTTAAACACCCTCGACAAGCCTCTATTTTGAGAAAAGGAAGAACTTCTGTAGCATCTAAGAAAAGTCCTAGTGAAAAAATAAGTGAGACTGATAATGATCCTTCTTCAGATAAAAATAAATCTCACAATTGTGCTAATTTAATTCAAGATGGACCTTCAACATCTAGTAACAGTGCAGGCTCACTTGTTTCTATTTCAAAACCATTCCAAGGACCATCATCTTCCCCTGAATACTCTTCAAACAGTGTGGAACTGGAGGAGGAAGAAGAAGAGGAGGAGGTGGAAAATGGAGAAGAACAAAAGAGTATTCAAGGGGAATTAACTAATAATAATAGTGACTTAGACAGGGATGATATTGACGAAGAAGAAGATACTAAATCAGAAGTTTCAGATTCTGTATACAGTCTTTTGAGTCCCAGATCAAGAATTCCTGTGCCAGTAAACTCCACTCTTTCTCAACATGTAAGTAATTAGTTACACAATATTGTACTAAATATGTTACAATTTTAATGTACAATTTATTATGATAATAATTAAATCGATATTAAAGTTTTTATTTTTATAAAAGAATGATTCTAAAAGTTTGGTATTAATTGAACAAAATAGTTTACATAATTCATTTTGAGAAAATTTTACTTTTTAATATTATGGCATTTTGACAACTGGTTACATGTATGTTGCATACTCACTATCTTATATACGGTATAATATGTACTATTATACATGCATGTCCTAATAGACTCGGCTGCTTGTTTTTATGGGTCTATTTTCCATTTCTGTGACATAAACAATGATAACCTTCTCCCTAAACTCCAAAAAATACAATATATTCCAATGCAAAGCATTCCTACGGCCACAATTTAAGAGCATCTGCTGACGTCATGCATATACAGAAAACCTGATCCCCTATTTAAGAAAATGACAATGCAATAAATTTACCGATTGATATATTGGAGATATAAATGTGTTCAGTGGACAATTATTGATTTTCACAGCTGAATAAATATATAGCTGCAATTTACCGGATATTGATCGGTATTTCGTATTTCTTTACTCGAATTCAGCCGATTTTAAAAAAGTTGTTTGAATGAGAAAGATTTGTTCTTTTTTAGTGTGCAGGGTCCTCAAAAAGACACACGCTATGTGTGTTTAATAGGACATATACGGTACATATTAAATTTCCCTTCCTTGGTGATCTATTAAAAAGTAGACATGAAATTAGACCTGAAATTGTGTATTTAAAGTTTCATTTGATATTTTCCTTTATTTCAGCTGAAAAGGAAAGGCTCCTTATACAGAGATGACTTTTTTTCACCTTCTGGGAAGCGCCTCTGTCATCCTCAATTTTCTAGGTAAAATTTTGTTATTTATGTCTACCTAACTTCATGTAGATTATATTTTGCGCAGTCTGTTTTATGAAGAAGAAAGAAGTCACAATTTTGTCATATTCATAGCCTTAATATCATAGTCATAGAATATTGTGCAAATACCTTTGACCTGTTAAATAACTGTCTTGATGACTGTCACAGATGAAAATATTTTCATGAAATTTGGTGCACACATGTGTTACAGATGACAAACTGCAGTGCCCTCCCCCTTTCCTTTTTTTAAATGAGTCACAAAAGTTTACTGGTTGTTTTATTTGATTTTAATTAAACACTTGTTTGCTTCAATTTGAAGTCAGCAGAGCCCTCAAAAGGGCTTGTAAAAAGCCAATTTTGCTGCTACAGCAGGGTGCCTCACGGCCTTTGTCTCCTATTGGGAATCTAAAGCGCCAAGCAAACCAATTGCCAAAATGGTTTCAGCCCTTCACCAACCAGGTCTATCACATCCCTAATTGTGGTCAGGTGTTATTATTTGTTGTGTTATGCCTCTTTAGTCTTTAAACAGACAAACATTAGCATCCACTCGAAGTACTCTTGTCTTCTATCAGAGATTCTTATATGAAAGGATTTCATTAATATAAACCGTCAGGAACCCAGAATCAAAGTCTTTTGAAATGCCATATTTGTCATTTTTCTCCTGTTAATGATCAAGTGACATTTCTTCATGTTCTGATTTGTTCTTTCAAGCAGAATGTTTGATGTATTGTTTCTGAAGATCTCAAAACATGGTATTTCTCTGTCATTATCAATTACCATGTGTTGGGTTTTTACCCATAAATGATTTCTGAGATAGTTAGTGATAGTACAAAAATTGATATGTGGACCTAAGGAGTAAAAAGATTATTAGTTTTCAGTACATGTAGGTTAAGAAATACTCGCCCTTTCATTGATAGAAAGACTTTTACCAAAAATCTGCATTCACGTTGTTTTAATTCCTCTGACAATTCCACCAACTATCTGTGAATTCTTGTGACTGATACCAGTCTTGACATTGTTTAAGTACTCTGTAAATTACATTGATGTCAGTAAATATGATAGTTAAGTTTAAGTCATAATTATTTGACTGGAATACTAGAGATAACAATTGCTTGCTCACTAGTTAAGCATGAAATTCAGTAGTTGAGGCTGAGTGGGCAACCATTTATCTCTGTCTATGGTTGAAGAGTCCTGAAGGACACAATTGTGTATGTCATTGCTAGTATTTTGTCTCCTGTCCCCTCATTATACCCCCCAAAACAAAGTTTGGGGGGGGGTATACTGGAATCGGGTTGTCCGTCTGTCCGTCCGTTTTTTTTTTTGTCCGGGATTCATCTTTGTCGTTATTGAACAAATCTTTTTCAAACTTTCAGATATTAATGGCCATGATGTAAACTTGCGCCTCTGTGAAATTGGTACGGGTCACATGACCCTGACCAGAGTTATCTCCCCTTGATGTGGTAAAGTAGGCAAAATAAGCCCTGTCCGGGATTCATCTTTGTTATTATTCAACAAATCTTTATCAAACTTTCAGAAATTAATGGCCATGTTGTAAACTTTCGCCTCTGTGAATTTGGTACAGGTCACATGACCCTGACTGGAGTTATCTCCCCTTGATGTGTTAAAGTAGGCAAAATAAGCCCTGTCCGGGATTCATCTTTGTTATTATTCAACAAATCTTTATCAAACTTTCAGAAATTAATGGCCATGTTGTAAACTTTCGCCTCTGTGAATTTGGTACAGGTCACATGACCCTGACTGGAGTTATCTCCCCTTGTAGGCAAAATTAGCTTTGTCCGGCCTAACTCCAGGGCAAACAACCTAGACATGGAGGGGTGGGGGGTATTCGTTAGCCTATGGCTTACAGTTCTAGTTGTGTATGAAAACATTAAACGACATATAAAGTGGTAAACTACCATAGTTACTCCAAGCCCCTTTGAAGAGGCTGAGAGTCTGAGATTCTTAAAGTTTGACCCTGACTCCTGGTAAGCTGTCAGACTGACAGTTATAGCAAGTAATGGATATATTTTATCCATCAAGATTATTAAACTCTTTATTCTTGAAATGATTTAGATTCTCTAAACTGCTTAAGCATTGATTTGAACAAATTTTGGAATAATTTATTGATTCCAATGAATTTGCGTATAAGTTTTCATATTAGTTTTACTTGTTCTTCTCAAAATACTGAGACACACTTTTTTTTTAAATTTCCAGTCCCCACACGACGTATGGTAACCTGAAGGGACCCCTGAAGAAATGTGTCCAGCGGTTCCAGCGACAGAGGATCCCCTCGAAGGAACACCCACCCCCAGGACTCGCAGAATGGCTTAAACAGTTCCAGGTAGGTTGTAGATGATACAGACAAACATTTTTGAAGATCAAAGGGTTATAAATTGCTTTCTGAGAAAAGTACATAAACGTGATGAATATAAAGGCTCCACACCTGTTGCCAAAGCAATTACTGCAAATTGTCAACATCATTTGACGAGGTGTTTCTGTTAATCATTTGGACAATGTGACCATGATGTGCTTTTATTCATTAAAAAAAAATCCTATAATTGGTCAAATTATTGTTAGATTGACAACCGGCGACAAATCAATTGTTTTGTAAAAATCATTATTAGTAAGAAAGAATAAAGTTTGCAATGTATTTGAAATGATTGGTTCCTCATTTCATGGCACTTCAAAAAGTTGAGGGAATAAAATTTCTGCAGAAATGATATTGCTTGTCTGTTAGTGCTCAAATAACAATGCTGTACCTATGGATGACCTCTGTACCTATGGATGACCTCTGTACCTATGACCTCTGTACCTATGGATAACCTCTGTACCTAGTGGATGACCTCTGTACCTATGACCTCTGTACCTATGGATGACCTCTGTAATTATTGATGAAGTGTAATTATATTTGAACAACAATTACATTTTTTCACCATCTCTCCCTCATAGTGCCAAGTATGGCAGGAGTCAAGCATGTTTGAATTTTCATAGTAAAGTACAGATTTGGGCTTATTTCCAAATTCTTGTTTCAATGAGTGTATATATTATGATGACTGCACATGCATCTAACTAAGCCTCCCTTTTCTCTAGGACTGGGGTAATGCTGAGCGTCTGATGGCGGTAGATGAGTTAATCTCGCTGTGTGAGCCGACACAGGTGCGACACATGATGCAGGTCATCGAGCCGCAGTTCCAGCGAGACTTCATCTCTCTGCTTCCCAAAGAGGTATGTAGGGCTAGTCTTGTGGTTTGAAGAGTATGCGATGGGCTTTTTCCTCTTATTAAAGTACAGTAGATGACAACAGTCAAGGAGGCCCAGTTTTCGGTAGGGCTTCATCTCTTCACAACTGAGTGGTATACTTAAAGTGACACTCTTATTCAAAATCACTACATACGCATACATAACTTTTGAGTGATAATTTAACTACTTACTAAAAAATGCATTTATGGAAAATATTTATTACTGATAATAAGATTGAAAGTGAATTTAATAGCTGAAATCCCAAAATAAAAAATGATTGGTGAGTGCTAAAATATTTACTGTGATCTACCGTCGTCTTATAAGGTAGAAATACCATGTTTTCTGCACCTTTCTTTCAAATTAAACTCTGTATCTTTTATCAGACCCATTGTTTGCGACATTCATTCATCCTTTTTGGTATATCAAAACAATTATTAATTGCGGTAAATCTTATTTGGGAGTAAGGGTGCATCTTTAAGGTAAAGTTATAGCCAGGTTAGAAAAAGGATCAGATGCTGCAGAAGAGGGACAGGGTGCCGCAGAAGAGGGACAGGGTGCCGCAGAAGAGGGACAGGGTGCCGCAGAAGAGGAACAGGGTGCCGCAGAAGAGGGACAGGGTGCTTCAGAAGAGGGACAGGGTGCTACAGAAGAGGGACAGGGTGCTTCAGAAGAGGGACAGGGTGCCGCAGAAGAGGGACAGGGTGCTTCAGAAGAGGGACAGGGTGCTACAGAAGAGGGACAGGGTGCTTCAGAAGAGGAACAGGGTGCCGCAGAAGAGGGACAGGGTGCTTCAGAAGAGGGACAGGGTGCCGCAGAAGAGGGACAGGGTGCTTCAGAAGAGGGACAGGGTGCTACAGAAGAGGGACAGGGTGCTACAGAAGAGGGACAGGGAACCGTAGAAGTGGGACAGGGTGCTGCAGAAGAGGGACAGGGTGCTGCAGAAGAGGGACAGGGTGCCGCAGAAGTGGGACAGGGTGCTGCAGAAGCGGGACAGGGTGCTGCAGAAGAGGAACAGGGTGCTGCAGAAGTGGGACAGGGTGCTGCAGAAGAGGGACAGGGTGCTGCAGAATAGGGCCAGGGTGCTGCAGAAATGGGACAGGGTGATGCAGAAGAGGGACAGGGTGATGCAGAAGAGGGACTGGGTTTCTAAGGGGAAAAAGCACATCAGCATTAACAAAGAATATTAAACATGAATTTGACAGAAAAAGGTTAGGAATCATGTTTAATTGAATTAATATTTGGTTGCAACTGTGAAATATGTTAAGTTTGTATGTATTTATAATCACATTTATATAACTCTTTTGCTAAAAACCTAGTTAAGGATATTTTTTGTGGTTTTGGAGTGAGTAAAACTTGAATTATTGTTTGTTTACTAGCTTGTAAAAGGATGAAATTCTTGCCAACTTTCAGCTGGCTCTCTACGTGTTGTCATTCCTGGATCCGCGTGACCTGCTACAAGCAGCCCAGACATGCCGTTACTGGCGGGTGCTCACGGAGGATAACCTTCTCTGGCGGGAAAAATGTCGTGAGGAGAGCATCGATGAACCACTTGTATTCGGGTCAAACAGGTAAAATACATGAAAAAAATATGTTACATGTTGCTACTGCTTAGGGCTGGGATTACCTACAAATAGTAAATTAAGTTTAGTTTCAGGTGTATGCCATCAATATTTTAGCAAGAACTTGTAATTTACTGTAACCGAAGAGAACGAATATTGATAAGAATATGCAGGTTATGTGAACAAATCCTTAACTTTTTATCATGCATTTAAGCAATAAAATTGTTACCAAAAAGGCATAACTATAAGGTGTCCTTTAAATTATTTTCATTAAAAGTAAATTTCTGAACTTAACTATAAATGCTTAGTAGGTTGCGGCGTCGCCAGCCATCCCCAAAGAGTCCATGGAAGTCATTGTACATGAGACAACACCAGATAGAACAGAACTGGAGAACAGGCCAACTGCGACCTCCCAAGGTATGATAATGGCACACTTGATGCTGAATTTTTCTTGTAAGAAGGTGCCCAGTCATTGGAATACGCCCGAGTTCCTTCTTTACTATTTTTCTTCAGAAATAGTAAGAAGCCGAGGTCTTAGTTTCAATAAGGATCATAAGGCTTATGATCGAAAATCTCAACGGGTGACCTCGCTTTTTTGCAAAAACTGCAAGTATCATAAGGACAGTTATCACATAGGTTCTGCCCATAACTTTACAGATGCACCTGAGCCCTTTTAAGCAGCTTTGGGGTTATGACTAAGTTATCTTATTGAAGTGGCGCCCAGGCCATTTAAATTCTAAATTTTGAACAAGCCAGAACATTTTAAACTTGTGTTAGGTCTTCAGGTTTGTAATTTCGATATAAGTCTTTCAGTGTCATATTTTCCTGAAATTTCTGAAAAATCATAATTCACAATTTCGGTGATCTCTAAAATACCTGTTTGTTTTAAAGTCTAAGAAAAAGTTGTTCTTTTCTTGGCATGTTTTTGAAAAGTTGATTTTTTGAACAGCACGTTTCAAGGTTGTGATTGATTAGCTTCCTGCCTTAATAGGCAGAGCTTGTGAAGAATTTCAAATTAAAGAAGAATATCATATTTCTATTCTTCACTGTAATGAGGATCGTAAATCAAGCCATTGTCACGCTGCAGACATTTCCTGCATGAGGAAGCCAAGATGTATGGTCCAAATTACTTTGATGTATATTCTGATATCCTTTTAACATGCAAGTCTGGACAAGCAGTGGCATACACAACTGCTTTTTCTCTTCTTCTGATTTCACACATTTAATTAAGGCATTTTTGTAATTTTCTTAGATTTTGATGGGGGCTTGTTTGATTATCAGCAAGATTTGTAGCTTTAATAAACGCAACGATGTTCTGCTGAAACCTGATAGAGTTTGTTGACACCTGATCGAAATGTTTTGGACTGAATGCTTTATGGTGTTTTGTGGTTCTTAATTTGTATCTGAATTATTTCAACAACATACAAAAAGTCAAGCTTCTCGATGAATTGTCATTTCCTTGCACCCATGTAGTCAAAACACTTTTGAAATTTTAAAACATGAAAACAATGTTCAGACACATGATTCAAAAAGTTATTGTGAATGCAATATGGAATATATGTTTTTCTCTTCCCACACATTTCTTGCTAAAATCAAACTGTTAAATCAGAGCTTCCATTAAGAATGAACTTCCTGTCCATCCATTTTGGAAGTTTTTCACTGAAATGTAAACCAGGTCTCCTGAATACAATATCATTTCTCCACTTTTTTAGCTCACCTGAGCACGAAGTGCTCAAGGTGAGCTATTGTGATCGCCCAGTGTCTGTCGTCCGTCATAGTTGTCACAATTTTGGCACAATCTTAATGAAACTTCAGAATATTACCCTCAATAAAACCTTGGACGAGTTCGATATTGGGTCATCCTGGGTTAAAAACTAGGTCACCAGGTCAAATTAAAGGAAAAGCTTGTAAACACTATAGAGGTCACATTTATGACTGAATCTTCAGGAAACTTGTTCAGAATGTTAATGTTATAATCTCTAGGTCAAGTTTGAACCTGGGTCATATGCGGTCAAAAACTATGTCACCAGGTCAAATTGAAGGAAAAGCTTGTTAACACTCTAGAGGTCACATATATGACTGTATCTTCATGAAAGTTGGTCAGAATGTTAAGTCAAGTTTAAATCTGGGCCATATGCGGTCACAAACTAGGTCACCAGGTCAAATCATAGGAAAAGCTTGAAAGCAATCTAGAGGTCACATTTATAAATGTTTCTTCATGAAAGTTGGTCAGAATGTTTATATTAATAATCTCTTAAGTCAAGTTCAAATCTGGGTCATGTGCGGTCAAAAACTAGGTCATTAGGTCAAATCATAGGAAAAGCTTGTTAGAACTCTAGAGGTCACATTTATGACTGTATGTTCATGAAACTTAGTCAGAATGTTTATATTGATTAGCTTGAGGCCAAGTTCGAATCTGGGTCATGTGTGGTCAAAAACTAGGTCACCAGGTCAAATTTTAGGAAAAGCTTGTTAACACTCTAAAGGTCACATTTATAACTGTATCTTCATGAAAGTTGGTCATAATGTTTTTATTAATAATCTCTAAGTCAAGTTTAAATCCAGGTCATGTGTGGTTAAAAACTAGGTCATTAGGTCAAATCATAGGAAAAGCTTGTTAGCACTCTAGAGGTCTCATTTATGACTGTATGTTCATGAAACTTAGTCAGAATGTTTATATTGATTAGCTCTAGGCCAAGTTTTAATCTGGGTCATGTGCGGTCAAAAACTAGGTCACCAGGTCAAATAATAGGAAAAGCATGTTAACACTCTAGAGGCCACATTTATGACCATATGTTCATGGAACTTGATCAGAATGTTATTCTTGATGATCTTTAGGTACAGTTTGAAACTGGGTAATCAGAGGTCAAAAACCAGGCCACTAGGTCAAATCATAGAAAAACTTTGTTAACTCTGTAGAGGTTACATTCTCTTTTTAATCGCCATGAAACTATGTCAGAATGTTTGTGTTTATGAAGTCTATGTCAAGTTTGAAACTGGGTAACCTGAGTTCAAAAACTAGGTCACATAGTCAAATCATAGAAAACATTGTTAAAACACAAGCCATATTTTCTACTTTATCTGTATGAAACCTGGTCAGAATGTACTTATTACAGCAAGGTAAGGTTTGGAACTAGGTCATCCGTGATATTAAAAAAATCATCCGTGATATCAAAAAAAAAACTTGGTCACTAGGAAGGATCTAAGTAATATATTTTTTAATTCCAGCAGGTATAAATGTTTTGATTCCATACCTCATTATTATATTTGGATGTGAATGAGATGTGAAACCCAAATCTTTAGTCCTGTTTGGCACCATATAACCTGAATTGGTATGCGGTAAAGCCCATATAACCAATTTACCATCTTACTTTAACTTATATGATCTAAAGTAGCTGAAATGAAGATGATCCTTTAAAATTGTGGTCTAAGGCTGATGGGAAAGAGTTTTGTCACAATTGCCCTCGCCCTGAAAAAACTATTTCACACTTGAATTGGATCAGGTGAGCCTTACAGGGCCTTCATTGCCCTCTTGTTTTTCAACTAGAATGTTAAAAATCATATCATTTGTAACTTTAACTTGTCAAATTTAAAGACTTTTATTAAAATAATTCATTTTACAGACTGATTGAAATAGTAACCGTAAAGGTAATATTGACACCAGATTTATATATTTTGTACTTCCAAGCTTTCAACTTGGAATTTCTACAAAATTATGGAAGTTTTTGTACTTCCAAGGAATCAAGGTTGGAAGTTTTTACCACTTTTAAGGGTGAAGTATACTTCCAAACTTTCTTCAACGGAAGCCGTATAAATGATATAATTGTATTCCAGCTGTTGAAGGGCCATGATGACCATGTGATCACGTGTCTAGAGTTCTTTGGTTCTCGTGTCGTGTCGGGCTCAGATGACAACACTCTGAAAGTCTGGTCAGCTCTCACTGGAAAGGTGGGTAAAATCATCACTTAGATCATGTCATAAAAACGTATTTTGACCAAAACTGAAAGAAAAAAGATGTCACAATGTGTCACATAGTAATAAATATTAAGATTTGTTATGAATTCAGTGATATGAATATGATGTACAAAAATCGAATTGGGTATTGGTGTACCAGATTTTATCAGTTTTCCAAAATTGATTTATATCATATAATTATGTACTCTGAGTACATATTAAGCATTGATTTTGTCAACAGGCAAATTTATTGTAATTTGACATTTAAATATATCGAGAAACTATGTGTGTATCTTTATTTTATGATTGTTTATCTTTATTGTCTTTTTATTTACTTTGCCTTCGATTCCAGTGTTTACGGACTTTAGTGGGTCACACAGGAGGGGTGTGGTCATCCCAGATGCAGGGGAACATCATCATCAGTGGCTCCACGGACCGCACACTGAAAGTGTGGAACGCGGACACGGGTCAATGTATGCACACGCTGTATGGTCACACCTCGACCGTAAGGTGTATGCACCTCTGTGGAACAAAGTATGTCATCATGTGATGTGTTGCTTTTAAATAATATTTTGATGACATATGTTTTTGTACTGATAAAGATATTTGATATTTTTATACATAATATCATAAATCAGGTTTTGAAATGCTGATTTATCTATATGGGCAAATAAATAGATTTATATTAAATAGAAAATTGGGAGCTTTCCTGTGACATATCTTTTTGTTGATTTATCACTGTTTATTTTTTTTAATCATAAATTTTGGAAACTGTTGTACATGTATAATCAGTCATTGGAATAAACAAGCCTGATTTTTAACATAAGTGCTTGACACCTTATTTTTGAACACGCCTTGCTATATAGAATATAGAATTTGAGCAATCTCTTAAATCAGTTTAAAAATGCAGGGTTTGTGCGTGTTTGGACCACTATATGATGTTGACCAATAATGCATTAACATTGACATTTTCATCAATCAAGAGTGGTTAGCGGTTCCCGTGATGCCACACTGCGGGTCTGGAACGTCGAGACCGGCCAGTGCCTGCACGTGCTGATGGGGCATGTGGCTGCCGTGAGGTGTGTTCAGTATGATGGGCGCCGTGTGGTCAGCGGGGCATACGACTACATGGTAAAGGTCTGGGACCCTGAGACTGAGACTTGTCTGCACACCCTGCAAGGACATACAAATAGGGTCTACTCACTACAGGTATGTTCAGAGGTCGATAAGTATATAATCATTTATTTCTCGATTGAATGAAAAGCTGATAGCTTATAGAATCACTCTCAAGTATGTTACTGGACAAAAACCAGTACAGTGTCCTTTTTGAGTGGCAATGAGAAAGAACCCATAGTGGGGATCGAACCCACGACATCTTGGTGAGAGGCGGACACCTATATATCATATATGTTCGAAGGACAATTCACTACAGATTAGTCCAGTTTTTTGCGAAAATTCTGGTTTGACATGCAGCAAATTTAAAGTCAACAATCTTTTGCTGCAGAATTCATTTATAGCAGATGAAATGAGAATATTTTTTTTAAATCTAAAGAAAAAATAGCTAGGAACAAAATAATGCCTTTTAGATATGACTCATCTGCAGATGTGCGTGCTGAAAAAGGAAGATATTGTGTTTCATTTCCCATGAAGTTGTTTTGATATTATCAAGTATTTTGTTACTGCTATTTTCAGTCCCAACAACATGTTTTTAACTCTAATAATGCACAATTCACAGAAACCGTGCACCTGTACTATTATTCTCCTATTCATTAACTCAAGAAAAATGTTTCAAGCTCAAGTTTCAAGCCAAACATTCAATAAGTTTGTCTCGGATATGTTCAGCTATAGACATATTAAAACATGGAGTGAAACAGGAATTATGAAACCAGCTTTGTTAGCAGGTGTTCAAAAGTTGAATAATGATAAAATTATACATAAATATAAATCAAAATGCCATGGTATTGAATACAAGTGAATAGCATTAAATTGGTAACCAAAAAATCCACTTTCTATTCTGAAGAAAAAATATTCACTTAGTTCATATCCAGAAAGTCATTTTTGTTCCAATAAAGGAGGGCCCAAGTTGTACCCAGGCAAACATGGTTTAAATGGGTCATCAGGTTATTGGGTCATCATATGGTCTAATGGGTCAGATAGTCTGTTTCAATTAGTTTGTTTTAGGAACTAGGAACTATTAACAAAAGTTGAATGCATAATGCACCAGTCAATTGTAATCACGCCCCCCCCCCCCCCTCTCCTTGCTGATCTAGATTACATAAGCAAAAAAAGACATATCTAGCTTGTCCGTTTTCCAAAGATATTCCAGAGTAAAAAAACTTTAACTTGGCCATAAAGTCAAAATTCATTCAAGTTATTCAAATGGAACTTGGTACACATGTTGCTGGAGGAATCAATGTTCTGTTGAATACCACAACCCAAAAATTTAGCAAGAGTTATGGGCCATGATGTGTGTGTGTGTATTGCTACTAATACCTGTTCTCTCTCACAAGTCCTTTTCTACTCTTCCTGCAGTTTGACGGTGTACATATTGTTAGCGGGTCGCTGGACACATCTATTCGTGTATGGGATGTGGAGACAGGAAACTGCCTTCACACGCTCATCGGACACCAGTCTCTCACATCGGGGCTCGAACTCAAGGACAATATCCTCGTGTCAGGGAACGCTGACTCCACTGTGAAAGTCTGGGACATAACCACTGGGCAGTGCTTACAGACACTTCAAGGTATTGTTAGGTTTTAAGCCATATTTTAAAAAGGACAGGTTGGTCTCTGTGTGGGCAGAAGGGTGCCCATGTTGGTCTCCATGAGGGCAGAAGGGTGCCCATGTTGGTCTCCATGAGGGCAGAAGGGTGCCCATGTTGGTCTCCATGAGGACAGAAGGGTGCCCATGTTGGTCTCCATGAGGGCAGAAGGGTGCACATGTTGGTCTCAATGAGGGCAGAAGGGTGCCCATGTTGGTCTCCGTGAGGGCAGAAGGGTGCCCATGTTGGTCTCCATGAGGGCAGAAGGGTGCCCATGTTGGTCTCCATGAGGGCAAAAGGGTGCCCATGTTGGTCTCCATGAGGGCAGAAGGGTGCCCATGTTGGTCTCCATGAGGGCAGAAGGGTGCCCATGTTGGTCTCCATGAGGGCGGAAGGGTGCCCATGTTGGTCTCCATGAGGGCAGAAGGGTGCCCATGTTGGTCTCCATGAGGGCAGAAGGGTGTCCATGTTGGTCTCCATGAGGGCAGAAGGGTGCACATTTTGGTCTCCATGAGGGCAGAAGGGTGCCAAATTTGGACTCAGTTAGCACAGAAGGATGCTACCAAATAAGACAGGATGCAGCAACCTTCCAAAACTCTAGCATAAATTATTGATTTTTCCAAAGAAAGTTTATCTCTGAAAACTGCTTGGCTTTAGCTTTGGTTCAATAGTATCACACAGACTGTTACATGCTATTGTAATTTAACTTGACAATATAGAGATGTTTTGACTATTGGCAACAGTTTCTTGATCTTTAATATATTGTTGCTTTTCTAGGCTCCAACAAACATCAGAGTGCTGTTACCTGCCTACAGTTTAACAAGAAGTTTGTCATTACCTCATCTGACGATGGCACAGTGAAAATCTGGGACCTCAAGTCAGGTGACTTCCTGCGTAACCTGGTCACCCTTGATAGTGGGGGAAGTGGTGGGGTCGTTTGGCGGGTACGGTGCAGTAACACGAAACTTGTGTGTGCGGTCGGGAGTAGGAATGGGACAGAGGAGACGAAATTGCTTGTCCTGGACTTTGATGTTGAAGAACGGAAAGATAAAATGCCGATGATAGAGCGGATGTGAATTGATTCTGTGACTGAGCAGTTAGTTTTAGATAAAAATTGAGTTTTAGATGTAGCAAAAGTGGGAATATTGTGGGTAGACTGGTGATATTTTAGAATTTTAGTGAAATCACTCAACGCATTTCAAAAACACTTATTGACAAGTTGAAAGGACAATTGACAAGTTGAAAGGAAGCACTACTCATTCAAGTTTATGATATTTAAAGATGTGTACTGTTTTATGTGTGCTTAGGAATAGAGGCTTTCTCCACATTGATTAAAGAGTTTGGGTCCTAGTTTTTGTATCAAAACAGCAAGGACTATATAGAAGACCTAGGAAACAGGGCAGTGTATTACAGGAGGGCAAGAGATTAGTGATTTCAGACAATTGTGTATATTGGACCTGTATGACAGGTGACATGTGCTCAAAGTGTGACTTTGTTTTACCAACATCTTATCAGTGTGCTAATCGTGATTGACATCCTTATGTTTCATTATTTTGTAATGGTTAATTCATTTTAAGACCTTGATAACAAACAGATGCTAAGGAAAATGAAATATTCATCACTCGCTTATGAAGTGATTGGGTTCTTGCACAAAGATGATTATGTAATATTAAACACTTAGCTTATGTTGTAAATGTATGTAAACATAGATTATACCATGGTTTATTTTTAATTTTTTAAGGTTGTTCTTTGTGATATCAGCATTGCGAAGGGGGATAGGGAAAGAGTTATATCTGCTACTTTTTAGCTCACCTGAGCACAAAGTGCTCAAAGTGAGCTATTGTGATCGGTTTATGTCTGGTGTCCGTTGTCCATCGTCCTACGTCAACAATTGCTTATAAACATCATCTCCTCCTGCACCGGCTGGACAACTTTGATGAACCATCTCAGGGAGGTTCCTTGGGTTGTGCCCTTTCAAATTTGTTCAAAGAAAAGAATTTAATGCCATGGCAACCAAAAGGAAAAACTTCAAAAAGCTTCTTGACAAAACCATGAGGCCTAGAGCTTAGATATTTTGTGTGTAACATTGTATAGTGGTCATCTGCCAAGTTTGTAACGAAGTTCAAAATCTTTTACTCTGGTGAGCTATTAAGGGCCATCATGTCCCTTTTGTTTAAATGTCCCTAATACCGTTTCTGCTTTCAGCCCTCAATTGCTTTACATTAAAGAAGGCAGACTGTTACAAAGGTGTAAATATCTAAGATATTTTTGAAAAGTGTATAATTTTTGTTGTTTCTTTGTAATTTTTGTGTACAAAATCTCTCCTAGTCAGATTTTGAATGGTTTCCCTGAATGGTTGAACGTTTCTTGCTGATCAGCATGGTCCAGGTGATTCAAACCTTTTTGAGCATTGTCTGCACCCACTCCACTCATTCCAATAACTCTTCACAAGTACAGTGTGACAATTGACTGGCCAACTTCCGTATTGATGGTTTTTGAAAGTCAATGAAATTGACAGAAGTTTTGGGGGAATTTCAAACTGATGAAACAATATTCTTTGTGCTCTGCAGTCTGGAGGGTTACTGACCTAGCTATCAAGGATTATATATGTATATATATATATATATAGTTATTGAAGTTAGCTCATCTTTTTAAACATAAATCTCAAAAATGATTATCTTGCAGAGAAAAACGAGATTTTGCCAGTCTATTGTCCCAAGGTACAAGTAACAAGTGTAGAGCAGGATCGTGTATTGTGGGTTTCCGGCGATGACCTTTGAGGTTGTAAATCGACCTATAAACGTGTGATCTGCCTTCTCTAATATTTCGAGGGTTTTCTGGAAGAATGTTGTAAATCCTTATATTAATTTAGGCTGTAACTCCTCTCTTACAGGAAACCCTCACTATGTGTGGTTTGTCTTAATTCTTTTCTTGCGGCATTCTAAATAAAGAGGTCAGTAGTTTGGTCGGCCAATACTGTTATGTTGTGTTGCATCATAAAATTATGGCGGTTAATTGCAAAAGGTACTACCTAATTATATTTTGGCTGAATGGACTAGGTACTGTTTGGCCTTTTAATCCATGCATTATGAAAGTAATAGACTATAACTATTGCTTCTTTATGGGGTTTTTTTCACAATTTCAAGCATAATATAATGTTCTTTTTTTGTATGGAGTCCAAGTCAGTATTGCGAAGTATATTGTCTCTGTTTTAATGTCTTTCGTCTTAGATGTAGTTCTCTTACATGTAGTCCTTTTAACATTCCTTTTGATGAAAAAACATTTCTATTTGTCAGAAAAAAACTTAAAAACATTTTTGATATAACTACCAAACACATAGGTTCTATACCACAATTACACGAAGGAAAGCCAACTATCAATGTTTTTATGACAACGTAGTTAATAAGTCATTCTACCATTTCAATCTTTAGTAGGGGATAAACTTGCAGGCTTTTAAAAGTTTTATGTAATTGTTTGAAAAAGGCAATGGTGCTATTAATTATTTAAGTGTTGTTTTGTGTTATGATGTGTGTCTTGTGTATTTGTTAAACAGCTCCATGAGAATCAAGTTACTGAAGTTGAAGTTCAATGCTTTCTTTAAACCATGTAATTTTGATGAAATAAACACAGTCTGTAGACTTGTCTTAAGTAAGAGATTATAATGATGCATCTGAAAATGTCTTTTTAGCACAGATACGGTACACCGTGTTCTCATTTTTATCTCTATTTCTTATTTCTTAGTTTGTTACTTTAGATAATTTCATTTTTAGGAAGTTCTATACCACTGTTGTTCCTTTAAACACTAGATTTGTTTAGTTTATGTACACGATATTCACAAAATTTGTTGGTTTTTCTTGTGCCATATAATTTATATAAATGGTTAAATTTTTAAATTGTTCATAACTGAGCATTCTTTGTGGTGATACTTTTATTATAGTGTTTACGGTAATTTGGTTTCTACTAAAGCGTGTCTTAGCTTTGATTGGTTTAAACATATTTTATTTCATGAAAAAAATTCATATGGCAACATATATTTCTGTACAAATATTTAAGAATTTGATCGGAAGCTGAAAGCTTACAAAGATATTTATTTTCTGGTTGTCTTATGAATTTCAAAAAATGTGTTCCTTAAAGAAAACTACTTACAGTGTCAAAAGAATCGGACATAAAATTGCCATAATTGGCTGCATTATCCTTGTGTTTTACAAGTCTTATTAAAGAATTTGAATATCTATTTTCTGCTTATAGTATACTTATAACAAAAATAGTAACAAAGTAAATAATAAACTGTTTCTTTTATAAGTTTCAAACATTGGTAGGTATCTTGGCTGATTGATTATTTTGAATGTTTGAGCTATTTCAACCCCCTCATGTTGGAGAGTGTGTATGAATGTTTATAGCGTTAGGGTTGTTTTTATCAGTATTGGTTTTGATTCATTTCATACCCTAAAAGATATAATATATTTAACAATTTCTACATGTTTTGTTTTAAAAACCCTTGTTTTACTTGAATGGTACATGTTTAAAATTATTCAAATTAATTATTATATTGTTTAGACCCTGTAACTTTCACGTATATGTAACCAGTTACAACTTATTATTGTATATTAACTATTTTATAGTGGAAAATTGATGTGTTACCCAATATAAATGGTTATTCTTTGTTTCGTATGACTTTCCTGTGTATTGTATTTTGGTTAAACCAGTTTATGATGGCTAACATGATGTAGCTGAGGAATAATAAAACATTAAAACTGAATTTCCCTTTTATTGATAGTGTCTATTTTATATAATTTGATTGTGATCAATGTAAGATTTAGAATTTCTGTCCAGACTGAACCTTGTCCGGGCTGTATCTTGACCATGCATTTTAGGATTTTCAGTAACCTTACCATGAATTTTCACTATGGCGAGATGGCATGTTGTACACAAATCCCTGGTCTGTTTCTCTAGGTTCAAGGTCATGCTAAGAAGTCAAAAGTTGAAAGGAGGACTGTTGATAGGACTGTACCTCATCCAGGCTGCCTCTTACCCAAGCAATTAGAAGATTTCCAATAAACTGACATATATGTTAATGACATGGCATGTCGCATACAAGTCTACCTCAAAGGTCAAGGTCACACATTAAAGGTTATATTTCAAAATAAGTATTGCTGAAAAGCTGATATGAATCACAAGAAATTCTTTTCCTTGGTAAAACCCCTAATTACCGGTACTACTCCATTTTGAAGAAATCCACAACCTCTGGCGACAGAATGACATTTGTAAAACTTTATTGACTCACCCTTTCAAATTTCTCGCTATTATTAATAGGGATAATAACGGGGTTTGCATTATTAGAATAAAATAACTAGAGTCTTGACTCCATGATGGCAACATTGATATAGTCCTGCAAAATCTTTAACTGGTTAGTGCACTTGATTCATATCAAGGTCCAGGAAGTTTTCCGGCACAGGATTGACCACACTAACATTGTGCCAACAAGTGTTTGATGCAATAGGGTTATTAGTACTGCATCTTGACAAATATTCATATTATATTATAAAATATGAAAACTTGATCAATGAAATTTAGGGTTACTGCCTCAGAAAGGTCAATGAAAAATAGTTAACTTCTACCCCCAATATATGGTAACACCCTTTTGAAAAGAATAAGAAACATTTCATACACATAACAAGCCTTTGTAATTAATATATCAAGCTTTATTATTAAATTAAATGTTTTATCTGTTTATAACATAAATATTTCACATTGTATTCTGAACAATATTGCAATAAGTATATTTATATACAAGTATGAACCATGTGTAAAACATCTCGATACAGCCACAACATAAAACAAGCATACAACAAAGCATAAATGATAAATATAACGATGAATAAACGAATGAATGCCAAGCAATCTGCCTCATAAAACATTTGACTGATACAGTGAACTAATAGTTTGAATATATATATTATAAATACAAGTACATAATATACCAACAAAAAGCCTCAATCGCTTTCATAATGAAACTTTAATGCTATCTGTTCATATAATATTATTTCAAATCTGAAGCATATACTATAATACAGCAATTTTTTATAGCTTCAAAATCATGTTCACAAACCATGTATATATCATTTATACAGGTCATTATTTGGGGAAATGATTTACATGTATATTTCATTCTTTTATCTGAAAGTCAATTTTTGTTATTGTGATAATTTTTACATAATTGGCTCAGCAGAATGTAATGATATCACAATCAATAATAAGAAATTAAATGAATTATACAAGAGTTCTTGAAGGGTTCAAATATAAGCTAGAAAAAATATATTACAGCATTATATTTACATTATCAATCTTGGGTTTTTTGTTTCCAGTTATTTTCTTTCAATACATTCATAACATAACCAATTTAGTATCTAATATAGATGGAAAGAGAATTTGAAAATCTCTTGTATAGTTCAGACTATAGACAGTATAGTCAACATCTCATTTCTCTATAGTGAAACAACTACGGTATTTGTCCCTATCATAGATGTCCTTGGGCATTTGATTTGATTTTAGAAGCTTAATGCTTATTATTGTTATTAAAACAAAAAAGAGCTTATTTTACCGTAAAAAAATATCAGAAGCCATTTTGTTAACTGTGCACCTACAGATTTTATTTCTAGGAACATGTACCCTATTGTACTACACAAAGGTTACACAACACCAAATTAAAAAAAAATAGTCGACAAGAATTTTAGTGCTAGACAGTCTGATAATCAGCAAGAGCAGACCTCATGTATTAGGATAAATATGGTAACTGTCAGGAGACAAACGAAATTCCCCAAGCCTAGCCCCATCAAATCTGAAAATACTGTTCAATGTAAAACTATATCTAAAATTTAACAGTTTGAATAAATATTTGTACTGATATGTAAGTTTACCCTAAAATCAAATTAATAACATGATATCAATTACATTATATTTCTATAACAACAAAGTGTTCATCCTACAACAAAAAATGCTTGCAGAATTATGAACCAGATTGCATTCCCAAAGTCATTAATTCCAAACTTGTCTATTTTATGTTATGTGTACATTTTTTACACAGATTATACAAACAGGGACACAAAGTTACGAGACAGCACTGTCAATATATCACAAAACATAAACATAATAAGCTGAAATAGCAATATTCATATTGATCATAAACATATCAAGCTTATGTAGTATCATTCATTATGTTCATAAACATAGCTAAACATAGCAAGCTAAGCTAGTTTCATTCATTATAAGCATAAACATAGAAAGCCTAGATACTGTGAAATCATTTATATTCGTTGGCATGAAATTTCGTGGTTTGCCGAAAAATAACACTTTCGTGGGTACTTGAATTCGTGGTTTTTCATTTTTGAAAAAAAAATTGAAACTGCGATCGTCCTAGATCTTCTGCATTATCTCCACGCGCTAGCCCGTGATTTTCGTCTTCTACGTCACACAGTTTATGACACTCGCTAAAGTGGTATGGCATGCCAATGAGTGCATGTCAATTATCGATTTAATTTGAAATCAAGGTCATAAAAGAAAATGTACCTTGATCATAAATACAGATAGGCAAAGCCATTGAATTTTGCAAACTGCGAAAATACCGAGAAGGTCCGTATATTTGAGAAAACAATCCCAAAAGATAGCTGATGTTTACAAATTTAATCACTTTAAATATCATCTCATTACATATCATAATTTCAATATTCATTTTTGTTTAATAAGTGTATTGAACGCGATGTTTTGTACATTGTCATGTTGGATGCCCAGAACCTCCAATGTAATCGATTAATTATTCCATTAAAGAAAGAATCGAGAACAGAGACTCATCACTCACATCGTGTTAGCCTTGAGATTTTCATGAACAGCACACGTTTAGGCACGTGCTTCTGTCATTTGGTTCATAAAACACATTAAAATGATTTGGTTTATTATTTGTTGAAGGCATATATAATATATTAACAAAACGATGAAAGTAAGATATACAGTGAGACGGATCTTTACGCTGTAAAATGCGGCCTGTGTAACGAATAAGCTAGAGTATGTACATAACATGGCAATTGAAAAAAGTGAATAAAAGATCTATATTTCGTGGGATCTTGAATTCGTGGATCACCCAACCCACGAAAACCACGAACATTAATGCCCCACGAACATTTATGATTTCACAGTAGTATAATTCATTATAATCATTAACATACATGAAGGACGCTTAGATAGTTTATTCATTATGTTCATAAAACAAGCCCAGATAATATCGTTCTTTAAGTTCATAAAATAGCCAGTCTAGATAGTATCATTCATTATGTTCATAAACATATCAAGCTTAACATAGTTTCATTCATTATGTTCATAAACATAGCCAGCCTAGAAAGTATCATTCATTATGTTCATAAACATAGCAAGCCTAGACAGTATCATTCATTATGTACATAAACATAATATGCCTAGAAAGTATCATCCATTATGTTCATAAACATAGCCAGCCTAGACAGTATCATTCATTATGTACATAAACATAATATGCCTAGAAAGTATCATCCATTATGTTCATAAACATAGCCAGCCTAGACAGTATCATTCATTATGTTCATAAATATAGCAAGCACGTACATTTAAGAACGAAATATTTCATGAGACCATGTCACTGGATAGCCCTAGCAACACAGGCTGGCAGATATCATTCAAATCAAGACATTTTTTGTAATATGCTACAATCAATTTATCACAACAACAGGCAACAAGAAATGGAAAAACTTAACAATCACTCAGCAATAATAATGGAAAGCCTGGTATAAAGGCAGATACTGATAAGCACAGCCATATAACATCAGCTATACAGAGGTAAAATTATGATATCATTTATGTCACAAAAATTAAAAAAATAAATATTTCGTTTTAAATAACTCTACTGGGATGGTATGAATCTTATTAATTGGTGCAGATTCAAAACATACTAGAAAATATTCCTTAAATTTGCTAAAATTTTGTCAAAAATCTGACTGCATAAAGACACAAATTGAAAGTATCTATATTTGATTATATATTACTATGAACACATGTTACTGTCAAATATTTGCTGATATATATTTATATATATTATGTATATACATATATATATCAAAACACTGTATAGTTTCATAAACTATGATGCACACAGACATGTATACATGTAAAACCCATTAACTACTATGTATATATACATATACATTAACATAATGGAAAACAATAGAGATACAGTATAGGAGAAGTCTCAAAACATGTCGGTTACATACATGTACACTGACTAATTGCACGGAAACTATGATAATATGTTCATAAATGTTTAGTATGTTTCTATGCATTCTTTACTATTGAAAAAGTATTTATGGAAAAAATACATTTTAATATTTAATGTAGTTACAACAAAACTTTACAGTGAGTCAAACCAGTTTGGTTGTTATGCCATTATTAAATAATGTCATCAGACATATTTCAAAAGAGAATGTTAATAAATTAATCATCATGTAGTTTTGAATAAAACCTTGTCGTTTTAAGCTTAGTGTTACAATGGTTAGTTTAACCAATAATAAAACATTGAAATTTCTTGTTGGATGGAAAAATTATAGGATATTTTGATGCTGAATGACAAGGTAGGTGGGATACTCGTGCAATCACAAAGAGGAGTATAGCTTTGAAATGCATAAAAACCATATCAATGTAAATTAATAACATGACATCACAATTCAAGCTGTTTATTTCCACTGTTGCCTCTGGATCCCAGTAAAAGTGCAGCATCCTATTTTCTTTCTGTTTTCCTTGCGTTATCTTTCACCTGGTTTCAATATGAAAGTCCGTTTTTTACGTCAACACGGTCGACACAGTCAACACAGTCATGGCTACACCTTACTGAATTTTAACCCAGCTGAAAAACATTTAAACACAGTTTATATATTAAAGATAGGAAGTTTTAATTGATCTTTTAAATGCAATGGAACTTTGTAAAATTAAATGGATATATAAGTCCAGTCTCTTATCAGCTTGAAATTTTATCAAACAAACTCAAGCAAACTCTCCGAAAAACGTATGAAGATAATTTTAGTGTTGTTTTTTTAAACTAATATTATAGAATTTTATTTTAAATTTATGTAAAATGTTTGGAGGTATTAGAAGCAAAGTTAATCATGTTATATGCATTATATAAAATATTTCAAATTAACAGTATACAGACTTTAAGACTGTGAAATATTAATGTTATCTTTATATAACACAGTACCATTTGAAATTAATCTTTTATTAAAAACTCAGTTATTTTAATAATTATCTCTTTAACTTTCAATGTATACTGTGTTATATAATTATTATAATTATACATGGTTACTGTTTAAACACCACAACCAGTTCATTAGCACTCGGCTAGCCACTTGAATGCCATTATGATATCAAAAACCTTAAATAATGTATTATTAAATAACGATAAAATACAAACCCTGTCCAGATTTTCAAGTGGAAATGGAGAACAGTTTGGTAATAATTAAAAATAAAGCAATATTACATCTCAATGTACTCCATCATCCAATATATATTATAATATTATTGTGATTTTTCCATGACAAGTATATAAAAATTAATCAATTTCATGCACTAAAGTATTTTCATCTATCTTTATAATAAAACAATGTCGATCATGCCATTGCATAAAATGTTTGGTAAATTTCAAGGAACAGATTGTTAACATTCAAAATGATTTTTGTCTCTTAAAGGGGGTCAAGAATGGTATTTCTGACTACAAATAGTTTGCAATACCTGGATAATATATGGAATTTCCATGGGAAGCATTACTCACTGGTATTTAACTGGGGATTGCAGAATTAGCCTTTGGCACACGTCAATGGTGAATTCACATGCACAACCATGATGCTTTAAAAATGCTTGGTAACCGTCAATGAATAAATGTATGAATGTTACTGAATAACAAAATGCAAATACACTCAAATTTCATATCTGTTTACATGCAATGTTTACACAGTGTCATTAAAATTGGTTCCCGCTGGAGTGTGTGATATTTTCGTATACAAGTAAAAAATAACCTATATTTGTAACAGCTAACCAATCCAGATAAACTACTGGCTAAATAAAATGGAGTTCTAGTTATTAATAATATGCACCCATTAAATGTGTACAAACTCAATACGCCGTAAAAAATTCTGCCATGCTTTTCAGTCAAACCATTCTCTGTACCTCCACATTGAAAATCTCGACAGTGCTGTATTCTCTCCCTTGATTTCAAAACACGCCCAAATATTCAACGAGGGTACCTTCATCATTGCTGTAGCAATTTTTACAATGCAATTTGTCAACGCGAACCCTGACGTCTGCTCCTTCAGAGCCGTTACCGAGCGCCATGTGACAGACACAGCAACGGAAGCACTGCACGTGATAGTAGAGACCGAGAGATTCGATCACCATGGCGGCCCCGAACCCTGTCAAACATACACGGAACGTTAGCGGAGCCTAGGAGCAATATACAGGAAGCTATATACAAGGACTAGAGCAAAGCTTTGTCTAACACTGGTGCAACAAGAATTTTATTTTTACCTGTTAAAAGCTTATGACCGAAAAACATTTTCGTAAGATTTGAAATATTGTTAGTCAAATTATCTTCATTTTGGAGCCTATGTTAGCAAAATTTAGCCATTTATATAAAGCTTAATATCTATTTTAATATGAAATAATATGCTTTACCGTAAATCATTGAGTAAAGGAAGCACTTCTTTCCTCCAGAATTCTTATAAATATTTTTTCAATGCATCCTATATATACTTATATTTCTTGATTTTTTTCGTTTTTTTTTTGCCTGCGCCCTATACACTATAATTTACGGTAGTTGTTATTTCTTGGATGCATTTGGAAAAATGAAACTAGCCTCAGACCATTTCTATTACACCAGTGTTATGTTCACATGTTAGCATAATATACAAAACAAAACTGAGCAAATCTAAAATTAAAGTGAAAATATCGCCATTATAATTACACAGAGATATTTTTTTCCATTTTATAATTTGCTCAGTATCAAATGAGTATGATAAATGTATGAGTATGATAAATGTATGACCATTCAAATGAAGTGGTACCCAATTTTCATCCAGTGGTCATCTACCATTTTGGATGAACTGATTCATTTACTGAACTTCATACAAATATTTGGACAAATAAATAAATAATAAATAAATGCATAATTATTATAAGTTCTGAGACTTTTAACACCGCGTTTCTGACATGCATGTCTGTTATTTTTCTAGTATAAATATTGTTCTTTTCTTGTTTGCATTGGATTTGACTGTATGGTCATATATAATGGCTTTCCAAAAAATAATCTATAAATTTTAAGGTAGTGGAGCCCAATATATTTCCTTCAAAGTCAAAACCAATTTCAATAACAAAGCATTAATTTATTCGGCAATTAAGATATGTGAAGCTATCCATAACATTCCCTTGGTGTACACATTTATACCTGTACATTGTAATACATGGGATCATTAGGAATATAAACTTAATCGCCTCAGCACAATCACACACATCAAATACCTTCAAGGAAGTCACATTGAAGATGTGACATATTTTCAACTGCAAAAATTCATATACAAGGTGTTAAAATTGCTTTTATATTTTCAAACAATTATGTCAAAAGCTTATGATTTTAATAATCTGTGAGCTTTCCTTTAAACTTGTTACGTCAAAATTTTAAATCAAGCAAAGTAAAATAACACAATATATTTAAACATGTTAATTAATATTGTTTTTCTGTTATTGATTTTTTTGCTGAATTGAACATTCATATTTAAAAGCAAAGCGTAAACTATAGAAAATATACAAGCAGGCAGCAGGCAGTTGGCCGACTAGCTTCACTGCCACCGCTTTGAAACTTTAACCTCTTTACTTTGTTGAAGACCATGAACTTCAAATACGCCCTTTAGAGGAAAGAGCATAGCCAAGAGTCATTTGCTACAAATACCCACCTAACTCTTCTCCACAATGTGAACACTTCTGTTTTCCGCTGACCGCTATCACCGAATCACTGTTGTCTGACAAGGACCGAGGGGGTTTTGATGACCCAGCGCTGGCATGGTTCCGTGTATTTGCGTTAAAACTGAAGTTTGGCGGTAGGGTACTTGACATAGAGGGATTACTGGCGTAACTATTTGGTTGAGTTCTTGCACTGAACTGTGTAGTAATTCCTTGCTCAGGACTGCGGTCAATGTTTCTTAAGCTTGAGCCACTTGTCGACGAAAGTCTTGAGGATGTGGTATCGTTTTTGTCACTATATGAAGGGTAAGAATATCTATTTGCTCTACTCCTCGGTGGGGGTTCAACATCACTACGGAATCGACTAACTAAAGCACTCTGACTCGGTTTAGTTGGTCCAGCACGAGCTGTTATGCTTTCAACATTGTCTCTCTTGTCTGCTAATCTACGTTTTTCAGCCTCACGAACCACCCAGTGGTCATTTGGGTTGGAATAATCTCTCTGATGTATCAAGTCAGATCTTTTTCCTATCACAAAAGGTTTCTCACTTTGCGTACTAGAACCTGCACTATCCTCCTCCTTCATCCAAGGTGCGGAATGTCTGTACTTTTGCTTTGGCACAGCATTTAGCGAGTGCAACTGAGCTTTGGTGGGTGCTTCTCTCATTGTTGGTGAAAGACTGTCAGAGGTTGGATGATGCCCCTCCATTGAGGGATCAGGTTTTGTCAAAGGTGTGGCTTTTCTGTTCATTGCTAACAAGTCCTCTCTTGTGAGTCTTGCTTTCTCTTTGGTACCTTTTTCAGGTTTAGGTGCGGTGGGAGGGGGCACCTTCTTGCCATAATTATTCGCCCGGGTCGGGTTGAGGGCAGGGGGTGGGGACCGAGGAGAGTGGGACAGCGAGCTAGTAGTGCTGCTCACAGGAGACTGGTTGGATACAGGGGAGAAGGAATGTGTTGTCTGCTCCTCATGTTTCTTCTGCTCCAACATTGCCCTTTCCCGCTCAATGCGTTCCTGTTCACGCTGCAGTCGCTCTCGTTCTTGGCGAAGCTTTTCCTGAAACATTATTTTATAAGTGCCTTTAGAATCTGAATAGGTTTGTTTTGCAATTAATTAACAATTAGATAATAAACAAAAGTTGTAATGTAAACAGCAATAAAAAAGTTGCCAACGACTCTACTTCTTAAAACAAAGGCATTAAGTATTACCAACATTAACTTTCACCTTCAGCATTTGTTTGTTTCTCACACAAAGATTCTTAATTATCAATTCAATAGGACATAGTTTTCTACAATTTTTCCCAAGAGCATACATGTTATTGCTTTCCCAACTGATACTATTTACCATTTCACCCTTCAGTCTATCTTTCCTAGTTCACCAACCTCTTGTTCTTGATTCTTCCTCTCCTGCTCCTCCTTCCACCTCAGTCTCTCCTCCTCAAACTTCATCTTCTCCTCGGCGCGAATCTTCTCCCGCTCCCGGTTCAGCAGCTCCTCTGCACTCAGCTCTGCAACACAAGCATCAACATACAGAAGTCATAAATTGCTTTGGTAAGTTTGTACTAAAAATGGTTGTTCTTTTACAGACCACAATTATTAAATTATGAATTTTACTATTATTAAATTATGATTTTTACTCTAAAATGATTGGAAAATTCATGAGTAAAATACGCTGCTTATCCTCAAAACCTGAGTACAAAGGAAGCCAACTTAAAGTCAGTTATGTACCTGGCTGCTGATTCAATGTGCGCAGTGGTGGGGCAGTTTCAGTCCTTGAAAGGTCAACACGGAAACTGTACTCGGGCATCTTGGGATCCCTGAAATAAAAGCAGTTTAATTTAAACAAAAATATTTTGATGATTTTTTTTTACTTTAGTTCAACCAAATGTTTTTTTTCTTTTGTAAGACAAAAACACATGCAATTTATTTTTATTATTGGGTACTGAGATAAATTTGTGTTCATACATTTTAAAGGGTGTGAACCTCTATAGTACCTAGGACAAACTTATTCATACACATTGACTTGGATTCATTTTTTATTGCAACAAATTCCTTAATTAACTAGACCAGGCTTTATCTCATTTATGCATCATGTCAATTGCTACATTATTAGCTCATAAAAAAATATTTTTGCCGACTTACAAAGATGCAGTTTCATTCCTTGGGTCAATTATTAGAGGTCTTGCTGGGGCGTTGGCCGGAAACTTGATTGTCGTCTCTGAGATGACCCGTTGTTCAGGAGCCAATGATCGGCCTGAACCGTCGTTCAGAAAGTTTTGATTGGATGCCTCCGTTTTGGTCTGTAGGATTTGTGATTCCATACTCCGCAAAAACTTATCTGAATCCAGGACCTTTTTCTCCTGAAGAAAATGATCGATGGCTTAGTTATTCCAATTACATATCAAGTAAAATTTGAGGGCATGTTATTAAGTATTCATTTAACAGACTTACATTTAAGAGCAAACTATTCAACCATGTTTGTTAGTATTGGAATTTGTAATAAAGGCTAAGGCATGAACTAGCAAGTCTTTTTTAATTACTTCAAAAAATTCTAATTCACAACCTACTGTATGAAATTCAAACTTACAATATAGAGTAACAACGGTGGCATTGAATAAGTGAATCCAATACTCTACATATCTGTCTCATGTTTCGAATAAATAGATGATCTTTTTTAGCTTTGGCCTCTGATCAAGTTTTTAATTATTTGTATTGAAATATATATATTATCAATTGTACTTCCTCACCTAATTCTTTAAATAAAACATATTTTATTTTGCAACCTAGCCCCTCATACCTGTTCTTGTTTCTGCCTCTCGGCCTCGCTTGCTCGTCGCTTTTCCTCCTCATACTTGGCTCGGATCCGCTGTTGCTCGCGCTCAAACTTCTCCTGAACCACAAAATATGCTCCATATGTCTCACTTAGAACTTTCATTGCTACACATTAATTTAACACTCAATCCAATAACTTTTGTCCTTAAGTTTTTACACTTAAATTATTTCAGATGAGACAAATATTTTAAGAGTATTATATAGCTTAACACAATTCCATCTTAATTGTTTCAAGAATGTTCAGTTCACAATTATAATTTAAAGTCCAATTTTTGTTGATAATCCCAGTGCCATTTTTTATATGTAAAATACTGATTTACCAAATTGAAGCTTAAGTTAGTACCAAACATTTTTTTTGATTCTGCAGCTTAATAGTCATATAAACAAATGCGAGCATAATATCAGTGAGAAGACTTTCAAGTATTGATAATATTTACTTACACACAAAACTGACTAAACAAAACTTTGAGGTATGGAAAGCAAATATTGATTCATTATCATTGAAAGTTGGTGAACTTGTATTTAAATCTGTCGAAAGAAAACTTAGAAGTAAACTAAAAATCTGCAAACTTTGACAAAATCACACAGCAAGCTAACCCTTTACCTCTTCTATCAAAGACAATCTACGCAATTTAAGAAATCTTGTTTATCCCATATACACTCTAAAATATTTATGTCATACCAACCGACCACGTTTAATTGATTCTTGTCAACAGTACTCAATGATTTTAAGAGATGCAATGTTTAGGACTCCTCTTTATTCGATTTTTTTTCTATAAAACGAGCAAAGCAAATTAGAAAATGCCAATCGTAGAAATCCTTATCAATAATTAATAAAAAACATATTAATCCTTTAATTACATGTCCCCATACATTACCTGTGGTGAAAGAGAAGCCTCGAATTTGGGAATGCTTAAATCAGCACTAGGTGGCACTTCAATGTGCGCCGCATTCTGGGGAGGGGCTGCAGACTAGAAACATACGGACACGTGAACACACAGCAAGCGAACATGGGATGTGTAAGCGGGGGAAAGAGCTTCACACACTGCTAGCCCTCAAAGGCATTCTGTCCAGATTTTTCATGAATTTTAAAATATATGCAGAGTTCTTTATGACTGAAAATGGGGCAGCAATTTGACCCATTGACAATCCCCTAAAGAATACTTTTTCATGGAAATTGTACTTTAAATTCACAAAAAAATTATTATCTTATTTCTCAACTCTTCACAAGTCAACTAGTACAGTTATGTCTGAATGCATTCCTTATCTCTTAAAATTCTTCAAATTCTATGTCTTAAATTGCCTTTGCTTTGTTTCCTTTTTTGATTATACTATTCTTTGGGCCCTGGAGAAGTTTAAAATAATTCGCCCCCAATTTTAAATTGTTCAGACAGGTTTAACATTTAATCTGCCCCTGAAAGCCAGCTTAATACATATTCATGCACAAAGAAATTTTAACAGGCAAGAACTATAACTACATGCTAGTTTATCATGTTGCTATCAGTGTAAGTAAAATTGCATAGTTCTATAAACTTCAATAGCATTAACAAAAAAACTTTTGCAAAAGAGATGGCAAAGAAAAACAAGAAACTGCAGAGCAAACGCAAACTTAACGCTCAACAATTAATACAGCTTTATTTATCGGCCTTGCAAACAAGTTCTATTGTCTCTGGCAACATTTGTTCCAATTCTCATTTGAAAATCTGAAACAATTTTGCTTACTGGCAAAGGTGAAAGTTTTTGTATAAAGAGGCTGATGCCGCCAACATAAGAAACCAAGGCTATGAAAAAACCTTAAATTTTATCTTTGAATAACAGGCAAGCTCATAAATAAAATAACTTAAGAAAAGCACAATGTTAACTGAATGGATTAGTTGGAAAAGATTTAAGAATTATTAAAAGAAACATTGAATTAGGGTTCAACAGAAATTCATGTATAAATGTGCAGACAAATTTAAAGAGAAAGTAAAATGCACATTAATTTGAAATGATTACAGAGATATTCAAAGATTTGTATATATATGTTATCTACACAAGCAATCAAAAGGTATTACAAATGCAACAAATACCCCCAAAACACCAATCTACACAGCAAGACCAAACAAAGAAGAAAACACGGACGGACACACAGACAGACAAACAGTACCTGAGCGGTCAGGTCTTCCTCTCTGGGTATGTGTAGCTCTATAGGAGCAAATGACTTCACAGGTTCAGGCTGTCAACACAAGTATATGGGACACAACTTGAACATTCTGTTTATATCTACATTAATTAGGAATACATCAAAAATGCAATCATTCAAATTGTTAAGGAATTAGTTATGTAAAGGATTTTTTTACAAAAGGATGTTATAAACTTGTTATTTTACCACCTAAATTCTTTCAAAAAATCTCAATGATTTAAATACAGTATCTGACTGACATGCTAAAACCATGCTTTGAGGTTCAATATAGAGACTGCATCCATTGTATTATTTTCAATTCAATATCAACTACTTAAATCACACATGTATAAGGGCAACAAGCCCACTTCACACTCATGCCATAAACCCACCTTTCTCTCCTTCTCCTGTCTATTTTCCCATTCGTCCATTTTAGATTCATCATTAAATTGAAACGCTTGTGGCTTTGATTCATATGACTTTGACACTGACACGGTCTCAACAAAGTCCTTTGATACACGATCAACCTCTGAGTCATCTTTGCTGTACTTGTCATCAAAACTGAAGATGCCATCAGACTTGTACGGAAGTGTGGAACTAAGGCGTTTCATACGGTCCCTCTCACGATCTTCCATAGTCGGTCCAGAGTTAACATTCTCGGACTGCGGTCTCCGTCGCTGCCAGCGCAGCAGGGCTGCAGGTGGGCCAAATCCAGAGGAATTTGAATCCTCAGAGGCAGTACTCATGTTGTCTTGGCGACGGTCCATATGTGGGGGATCCACCTTCGGGGGAGAGGGAGGGGCAGGGGATGACTGCTGGGGCAGCATGGGAGACTTCTCTGAAAACACAAGTTAGAAATCTTGAATTACTGGTGATGTAAAAAAAATCACTTAACCCATTTCATTCGGGATACACCTTTTGGTGTAGTTACCCTTTACATGCGGGATACACCAAAAGGTGTAGTTTTTGACGTACTGAACTTTCACTTTATTTACTTTCGTTTTCACTGTATTGTTTCCGGTTTATACGTTTTCTGGAATGACCGGATGTTATGCGCAGATAGATGCGCAGAAAATTTTAATGAAGAAATAATTTTAAAACTCAAAAATCGAGTTAAATTTAAGCTTTTTATTGCGATTTTGATGCAAATTTTGGTTGAAATGGATAGGACTTTCGACCACAGTGACGATAGCGATATTGGGATGATTATAATGACGAAGTTTATGTGAATTTGTTTGATACAAACAGAAGACATATTAAAACATCGATAGAAATCACAAACTATGACATTTGCATTATTTGGTGGAGTTTTTATGACGATCTTGAGGAGTTCTAGAATGATTGAATGACAAAGAGGATCACCCCAAGGTTTCCAAGTGGGAATACAAAGAATGGTGGTCCTAAAGAACAATATGACCCAAGAAAGCCAGGATATTGCATTACTGTCATTTATCAATAGAACTGTTATGGGGGCAAGACTTCTGGACCTTACTGGTCGAGGATTCAAACTGCTATTCCAACCAACATCGTGATGAACATCCACCCGCCCGATTTGCTCCGAAGTGGATATGGGATGATATAAACTGTTATAACTTTTTATAGATTTAAAATATATGCATAATTCTTTCTGCATTTTAAAGACAGATGAATTTAGAAACTTTCATACATTGGATTATGTGACATTTGAAAAAAAATATGTGTGCTTTTTTTGCTTTCAATTTGTGCATATTTATTTTTTGGTGTTTTTTTTTTCATCATCACCTGGTTAACTTGCAAAAAATAATTTATTTAATATCATTTGCTAATAAAACTTACATAAACATGTGCATATTTTTATTTCCTTTCCAAATATGTAATCTTTATTGGGTATTGTACCAATAATAAAGAAGTTATTAGTGTTTATACAACACAATGGTCATAAAAAGGCAGATGGCTTATCAGTTATTGGAAAATGCCCAGATATTCAAGGTATCATATCTAACTGGGTCTCAGAATGAAATGGGTTAATCAACCAAAAGAAAAAAGAAAATATAAAGAGGATGTTATGACAGAAAGAATTATTGAATTCTTCAAATCTCCCATTTTTGTTGTGACCAAAAGATCTGTAATACAATGGAGTAATGTTCAAGTTCAATGACATAGTAAGAAGAAATATAAGATATTGAATTAAATCACATACAAATATATGATGTTTTGATCATGAGCATTTACTGTTCACTTACCCCTGCGAATGACCGGTGGGCTTTTTCTGATTGACAGGGTGGGTCTCTCCTCTGTCACGGTCAGATCCCCTGGGGAAGACATGTCCTGAGTCCCATCCAACCCTGGTCTCATGGGTGTGGTCTCTACTGTCACATGGGTTTTCGGCATTATCGTCTCCATGGCAACTGGGCTAGGTGCCCTTGCAGGCTTCTGAAATCCCAAGGCAATTCAGTTATTATTACAGGATAATATTACATCAATAATATTCTGGTTATGTACTCCATGCAGTCATATTATTTAATACCAGAGGCATTCAACACAACTACCATAGTCTGATTTGCGAAATAAATATATTTCATTGTAATGATTATGAAAATGTAATTAATCTTATGTGCACGCTCTCCCCAATAATCTTTGATTTGAACATGTTATGCACTACAAGTGCTTGAGTTTACATGCAAAATGCAATCTTTGATTTATCATGTGATGAAATGCACACTTTGAGTCCTCATACTGCCATACATACCTGTAATCTTTCTAAATAAGTGCAATAATAATGTTTTACAACAATTCTTTGCCTAAACCTTAATCCAGTTTATAAAGCACTCATTGTACAAATTTAAGGTTTGTAATGTAAAATAAAATGATGAAATTATACAATACTTTATGTATGAGTTAAACTTGAATCATTTTAACAAAGACAGATACGTCACATATGAACTAACTTATACATGTTGTAATCTTTCATGCAAATCTTAATACATTCACTGTATATAATTAACTTTTACTTGTGATGTACTCCATGAAAGTGAAATTCTGTTACTCATTTCTACCATAGAAATGTGTATTTAATGTGTCAAGGTCTGAAAATTTAATTATATGATAGCTTTTTAAGAGATGATTCTGAATGTTAAAAGGTTGACAATTACTCAGCTTCACAGTTTCCTATCTGCTAGGGTCACAAATGTGTATCCATTTTCTCCCTTAAATTTTTGCTTTATTTATAATCATACAGAGAAGTATGTTTCATCACTGCTTTCACCTATACTTAAACCAACTTCTCAGACACTTGTGACCCATGCCATCATATACTTTAAATGAAGTTTTATTTTAATATGTCCAATGCATTTCTGAAATGTCCCACAAGACATTGAAACCATATGATTTTGTCAGATATTTTTTTCCTCCTTTTTGAATTTCCGTGAAATATCATGTTATTTTCACTGTTGTTATCTTCACTGCTCTTATGAATTTTGGTCTTTGTGTAGCCTAATAAAAATAAAATTCACCACATCGTCTTGAAACTGTTTGAAATGAAGTCACCAAAATGAGGTCATGAGGTTGTCAAGTTATTTTTTTTCTTGAATTTTAGCATGAAGAATCTGAAAATAGTTTGAAATTCGGTTTAAGATCAAAATTCATTTTATTCCTGATCACAGAAAGTTATATTTTCACTTGTGGCTCATGAAAATATTGCTTTCATTGATGAGCCAGTAAAAGTAAATATTGATTTTTACACCAAAATTTAACAAATATCCTCCTTTTATCAATTCAATATTAAAATCTACTCACCTGTAGATATTTCATGACATGATTAATAATGCTCACCTCAATGTTGTTGTTGCTTTCACGCTGTTGTTCTCCAAGGAGTTGGTCCATCAGGCGAGGCTTGCCCGTCTCGTCTGTCTTCACAGGAATCTGAAAGGTTACACATAGCGGATAGAAAATATGGGAGTTAATTATCCACATGATAAAAAATGAGAGCATCGTAAACCTGCATAAACATGTCTCTTCAGAAAATATATATACATATTTGTTGATGAGAATTGTTTCCTATATGCATCACAGTTTTGTACTTCTGGCGATATTGATGGAGGAGGCTGGGCATATCAGGCCAAAGAATAATCTCATATCACGTGAGTCATATTGTTGAAGTACTTAAGGGTGTTCAGCAGTAATTGTTGTTTAGCCAAACATCTTTATCCTGTACACTTAATTTGTCATTTTTAACAATGGCATTTGTGTAAAATTGAACTAAGCTAATTACTGTACCTACTAATTTACGCTTTATATGATACCCACAGGGATGTTAAAATGAACTGCTTTTCAACTTTTAAGGGAATGGTGGCTGGGCCCTCTGATATGGGAAAATTTGCACTGTTTTGGCAACAAGGGGAAAATATCAACATTGTTTTAAACCTTTTATTCAACAAACCTATCAACATATTCATGAATTACACTTTATTGATACATTTGCTAAATTTTTAGGGGTAAGTGCTCCTCAAAATCCCCCCAAAAATCTTTTTTATATTTTCAGGGATTTTTTTTCCCTTGGTCTATACTTTTTCAGGAGGGGAATGGGGAATAGGGCTGAATTTTTTCCCCAAAAAGGGCCGAAAAAAACACTGATAACTGAAACACAGTAGTATACTAATGAAATCACAATATTATTACCTGTGCAACATGGTGTCTGTAGCCATGTCGTTCCTCAGTTGGTTCCGTCTCTGGGCTGCTAGGCACTGGCACCACCTTGTTGCTCATGCTGTTGTTGGTGTTGTTGTTGTTGGCCTGGCGATTTGCCTCCTCTTCCTCCATGGAGTCATATGCTTCTGGAAGAAAAAATGTCTGGATAGAAACAGTTTTCACTCTTTAATGTTAAGTGGAAACAAAACTTATGCCGATACTCATTGAGACTCTGCATTGTCTCATATCGCCCCTACTTAATAAATTTATTTATATTGCATGATATTTTAAATCCCAAATTTATTTCCTATGCATGTGCCTTTTGATAAAATGTAACATTTATTTCCTGGTGAGGATTTTTACAATGGATGTTTTACAAGGCGTGTACATTTATTACCTGTATTCATGAAAGGTCTGATAAAAACAACAATTGCAGTGTGAATTTTAATCTATAAATATTTTTCTGATAAATGGCTTGTTTACAATTTTTGAATATTTGATTGCAATTAAATTTTTATTTACACACCTTTTTTCACAAAGAAAATAGCACAAAAATAGTTTTCACTCCTGCAATGCAACAAACAAATCTTACCTATATTATTTTCCATTATATTTTTTTATAAAATGAATTAATTTCACTTATCACACCTGGTTATCTCAATATTTGGCAAATCATACCAATAACCATAATAAATAATCCAATTGATAATTCATCATTATCCCCATGCTGGTGGTCATATACAGGTAATTGGTCAATATGTCGGTTATTACCTAGGCCCTGTGTGATAATAGTTCTACTCAGAGTTCCCTGGCTTCTTAGGAATGTACTGTAGCTGCTTGCAGCACCGAAAGTCTTCTAATATTCTTAACACTCAAGCAATGCCCTCAAGTCATTTATAGAACAAAATTATCATAATTTTTGGTACAATTGTACAATGTCACTTAATTCAAAAAGAATTCTGTGGAAAAAAATTACAAATGACAAGATCAATGAAAATTATCACAATTTTGGCCAAAATGCACTTCGAGATCCCAATGAAAGGTTTTAGCAAATTCAACAGTTATTTGTTTTAAAAGGGCACCATTATCAACTGAAAAATGAGAAAAACACACTAAAGTAGAAACTTAATAAATGAAATTTATTTGAACTTAAAAAAAATACCCCTTAAACTTACACCAAGAGATATCATGTAAAAATAGTTTACAAATACTTTTGAAGTTTGATCATGGAACCAAAGTCCAGATCTGACAGGATTGATCTACCCATCAACTATCAGCCCCACCCCGTGTCATATCACTGCACGTAGACATCTACCTCTGAGCTTATATCAGCAGTCTTTTTCACTTCTCATGTCCATAGATCAACAGCAAACACGATATTTGTTCATTTCAAGATCCAACACAAATGTATCTACAATTATGACCTTCTTTGAAGTCATTCACTGACTTTAATGTTGATTTTATACTTTGCATATAAGTGTTATACTTGATACATTTTATTCAATCAAATTTTGATAAAAGAGTATAAATTGTACACTGCTTTATAATTTTCAAGATTTTAAAACATTTCAATCAAACTTGCACTCTTTCATGTTAGCAACAAAAATTATCCTTCTCGGGTTTATTAAACTTGTACCGAACATTATATTATCAATTATACTCAAATGATTTCTTACATTTTTAAAGTAATGTAAAATCCTTCACTGCATTATCAAACATCACAAAATTGGATCAATTTTCTTTTTAATCACAAGAAATTCCAAATGAATAAGATGTAAGTGTATAATTTTCAGATTTTGAATACCAATGTCGAAATCAAATTGAAATTTTATACATTATGTTTGATTTAGGATTAGAAATGGCATACTTTGAGCACTTTTATACATACAATTCCTTAACAAATAAACCAACTGCCTGGTTTCATAGAAAACAAAATATTTCTGCAAAAGAAGTTGGTCAAGGAATTTGATTTATATCTTTCTTAAAGACCGATCAGATGATCAAATACTCATATAATAAAACATGTCAATATTTCACATAGAGTTTAAGCGTGCCTTTTCAAGTATACTCTTAAAATAAAATTCTTTTATTGTTCTATGCATAACTCTTCCAAAAGAAAGTGACTCTTGAAGCAACTAAATATACATAGGAATGTAGGTAATGGGTTTGAGTTACAATCATTTTTAAATTTGTCCAATAAGTCTCAAGAAAATCTGTCCACTCATAGAGCTTTGTAGGTATCAGAAGTGACAGACTTGGGTACAAAACATTGATTTTTTCATGTTCTGACAATTAATCATTTTTGTCCAATTGTACAAAACATTGATTTTCTCATTTTTCAGCATGAAGACAGGTCTTCTTTCCTGAGATGTAAGCTCAGTCAATATGGATTCAATCACAAGTGTTTGTAAACAATATCCCTGTTCCTATCTCAACAAAGCCTGCAAGACCTCCACAAAACATAAACTTGATAAAACATACTTTTTTTGTATACCCACAATCTACCTCATTTGATAGAGAGTAAACAACCTTCGCTGATAACCCCATGGCTTGTATTTTAACACCTTTTTCACTTTTTTTGTTCTAACTTGTTTGATTTTTTTTTCAAATACATTAATTTTCAAAAAAAATATAATCTACAATAGACAAACTAAGATAAGATTGCGAATAACATTCCAGTAAGGTATGACAAACCTGTATAATTAACACATAAGTCTTTCTAGAATTATTCCAAAATGCCTAGTTCAAAAAGTGTCTTGCAACAAAAGAAAGTACTGTTATTGTAATTCCCATGAAAACAATGGAAACGTTTCTCAGAGAAATGAGCCAGCCTCCAAGTGAAGACTTGAGCTGACCGAGGGTATTGCACATAAAACATTTGTCTTGATAGAGAGTTGATAATTATACAATAGCCGCTACTGTTTTTAGCCTTTTGTAATTAGTTTTCCAGGGATTATCTGATAATCCAATACTAGAACTTATTTCCTGAGTAGAAACAGTTCTGTTTGTGACATTTATGGGGTAAACCAATCTGATCCTGACTGATATTCCTATGAAAGTTCTTTTTCAATATGACACTTACTAAAGCCCTCTGTTAGAAACCACATAAATAAGGTAAATTGATATATCAGACTTAATATCATGTAGAGACCCACAAGGTTAACTTGTCTCTACAAATTGAAATGCGAAGGCATGCAGGTTACTGTTGCATGAAAGATTTAAAAAAAAATAACCATGTTGAATGCAAATAAGTCTCAACACCTGAAGAGTGAGTCGACTCAGTTCATATGTGAATTGCAGGGGCGGTCTCAGGATTTTACATACAGGGGAGATGCATTTTATTGGCGTACTTTTGTGACATGTGACCCCCCCCCACCCATTTTTTTCTAAAATAAAATAAGCTGTCAACATGCAAATGGGATTTGGGATCCACCTAAACAAAAAATTGGACTCATTTTATTATAAAATGGCACATTTTGGTGTAATTTATGCATAGTTTCTATACCATAATAACATGAAATGGTTGAGGGGGCGCTCGCCAAATGCCAAGCACTCATGAATCAATTGTTGTATTGTCAATCTGCCCCTTTGTTTCTCCAAAGTCAATGATTCCCTGTACCTGGGCCAGGGTAAATGTCATTAGGTCTTAATGACCCCTCCCCCATCTGAATCGGCTTGTGCATTGTCCATCTGCCCCTTCTTTACGACATTGACAATGATTCCCTGTACCTGGGTCAAGGTCACCAGGCTCAATGCCCCCCCCCCCAACACACACACCTGAATCGGCTTGTGTATTGTCCATCTGCCCCTTCTTTACTACATTGACAATAATGCCCTGTACCTGGGCCAAGGTCAAGGTCATTAGGTCCCAATGGTTAATCTCATCTTAAAAATGAAATGAGACCAGCGACATGTAAAACTAACCTTCATCTGTGTATCGCTTGACCTTGAGCTCTATCTGCCCTTTCTTCACCCCATGGTCTATGATGCCCTGTACCTGGGCCAATGTCAAGGTCCACACGTCACGACCATTCACTTCCACCAGCTCGTCATTGGCCAGCACATCCTGGACATCAGCAGCACTTCCTGTATTATGATAAGGATTTAATTGTTATTAATTCATGGCTATAAGTGGACTTTAGGTCAGTTCTATATGTGGCTTCCTACTTCAATAACTGCAAGAAAGTTCTTTCATATTTAATTGGTCATTGAATGGGAAAATAGTCTTTAAAAAAGCCAAAACCCAAGGGTTGCCTGGCCAACCTGCAATACCTTAAATTCATATTGTTACAGTTTTTAGAACAAAACTCATTATGATTTTCTTAAAAATCTGTAATCAAGAGCAGTTTTTATGTAGAAGTGGGTACTCTTATCAAGATTTTAAACACTAAAACGGATTTACCAGAAAGATGGTGAACTTCAAACCAAACAAGAAATATCCTGCATCAATGTTAGGTTAAAAGAAATGGAAGAATTTTCAGATTCTTCAGACTGAATGAAAGGTTTTAATCATGTCAATTCCATAGTGCATAAAGGTGTGTGCTTTATGTTAATATTCAGTAGAGGAAAAGTATTGTTGAACATAGTCCCAGTATCATTCTTAACTCCAGAAAACTAGCCTATAACAGGTTTCTCAATAAGTTTCGGTAGAACCGTTTAAATAGTAAAGTAGCCGACCAGCTTCTACTTATTCTACTTAAAATTCATTTAGTTTTCCAAATTTGAACCGGCCCATTTTGCCATTTGAATCATCCATTTTGGTCTGCAGCCGGCTCTTATTGGGAACACTGCTTTAACGAAATAGCCGATTTTGTACAATGTTTGAGAGTGTTTTTTTTAATTTTCAACTAAATATTAACTTCCACATTGGAATGGCTTCACGCTCATTTATTAACTTGTGTAGTTTGTTGTGTAACTATTCCTTGACCCTAGTTATTCATATGCCATACTTATTACAAACCAACATTTTATAAGTATCTTACTAACAAACTACTGCAACAATTACTGGATAGGTTTTCTGAATAGCTAATCTCAGGGAATGGAGAGTATTTAATGTAACGCCACCCTGGAATTGTGTTATTTCTGGCTGTTAATACACAACTTACTCTCTGGGTCAGTGAAAACATCATCGTTTTCACTTGTTTCACTGCCTGCATTTAAGGGTTGTTGTTAGATTATAACATTATTATTGTAAATTTGAACAAAACAAAACATTTTATATTTGAAATAAACAAAACCAAATTCCATTGCAAAAACACAACAATAAAAAATAACAGCTAGACAGAAAAATGTCTTTAGAAATTTTTAAAATCAACATTTGGAAAAAAGTGTAATTATATTTACAACAGACAGTAATGCTGAGTCTTTAACAAATTTAGTGGTAAGGAAAAACTCTACTTACCAAGCGATACTCGGGAAACAGTGACTGGTTCACGTTTTTCCAGTCCACCAACCAGAGTAAACCCGAACCCCCGATTGTTGTTTGGGCGCTGACTGATTTTTATCACTTTTTGAACGAACTTCTGAAAAAAGAGAAAGGGCAGTTTAGAAAACCGAGTTCGTTTACTGGCCTGGCTTCTATTATGTACAAGCAAAACACCAATCAAACACAAAGCTTAAAATTGATTATCATATCATATTTTACATGTCATCTATATATAAATTACTGCATTCATAATATCACAGAAAAAAATCCTTCCCAAGGGAAACAAGTAAAACATGAACTTTAGGAAAAGCTATTGGATTACTTCCCTTCACCAACATTGAATGAGGATACATTCAATATAATTTATAATGGAATGTGAAAAATTACATGAAACAAAAGAAAGCAATTAAAATTGTAACAAAAAAATCAACCTTGAAATATGCAAGCAATTTTACATTGCATTTTCTCCGTATTTGATAAAATCCCACATAAAAACAAGAACATGCATTCTTAAACTTTGACACTTAACATTGTTTTAAATATTTCATAATTTGATGTATTATTTGGTTAATAAAATACCTATATGTGACAAGTAAAGTGTGGGAAAAGTTTGTAATGAAACTAAGTCGTCTACAACAATACTGCATTGAAAATAAAAATGGTGCAAAAGTTAATGAACTAAGAACAACATTTATGAGTTTGGGGGAAAGGTGTAAACATAAAAGCACTTGCTTCAGTATCACCCACATCAGCAACAAAACCTTCTCCATTTTCCATACAGGTTTCCAATTCCACTTCAAGTTCACCTTTATCCCTTTCTTCCTCTATATGCAATTTGTCTGTATCCATTGTATGAATTTCATTTTGATTAAAATCTTCTACAGTACTCACATCAAGACAACTTGTATTATCATCAATTCTTGCCACAACTTTTATATGATCAAATTCACCAGAGACATGACCATTTGTATGATGAACAGTCTCAACTTCTTTAGCTGTGTCTTCATTAATTGTTCCAAGACTGTAAGCATTAAGTCCATCAGTAACATCAAAGTCAGATTTTGATAAATCACTTTCAAAACTGAGATTGCTTTGAACAACATCTGGAATCATGCTGGTCGGAAGAGCAGGAATTTCTTCTGTATCAGAATAATCTTCATCGTTATCTCTGAGAGCATTCTCAAGAGTTTCCTGATACGCATGTATAAGTTCATTAGCATCAGATTCTGAGTCAAGGGTTGTTAGTAGTTCGTTCGGACTCTCAACTCCATCAACAATATCATGGTCCTCAGTTTCTTCAAGACTTGCTGGGTATTCTTCGAGACTTTCTTGGTTTTCTTCAAGAGTTTCTGAGTCAAGAAGGAGATCTTCATGTTCATCCTGTGATGACATTAGCTCCATTTCCTGTTTGAGAACTGTTTGCAGAGCATCATGTACAAGTTCTTCTGCAAGGCCACTTGTGTCTGCTGAATCACTCAGGTCCATCTCAGTATGATTATCATTTGACAAGTAATTTGTATCAACATAATCTTGCTTTTCTAAAATTGCTTCCCTTTCACTGTCAGTAACTACATCAAGTATCGTATTTTTGAATGGCTCACTTTGTTGATTATAATCAATTTCATTCTGAATTCTGACTTCCATATTTGCAGTAATTTCATCTTGACCTTCATCTGTATCAACAAGGTCTTTAAAGATATTATTCACTGCAGCCACAGCATCAAAATTTCCTATAATTTCTTGGATGTTTTCTTCATTAGTTTTTACACTATCCGAATAAGAATGCTTGTAAGAAAGATTGCTTGTGTGTTTACTTTTATCTAAGGTATGCTTAGAGTTCACACTTGTTTCAGTAAGCTGTTCAAACTTGGCTCTAGCTGCTGTTATAGTATCTTTAGTTGGTTTTGTAGAAACAGCAGGCCTCAAGATTGCACTATTTGAAGGTGATGTTAACTTGGCATTCAATGGTTTGGACTGAATGGGTGATACTTTTTGTAAATACCTATCCTTGGCAGATTGCCTTACTGAGAGCTTTTAAAGAAAGAAATGAATATCATTAACACCATGTGTTCAACTATAGAGAATATGAAAGAATTTAACAGCTAGAACTCAACTATTTATAGTTTAATTAGAGTTGCAGTGATTTTATTATATGTTTGAGAGGAAAAGAGATAAATAATTACACATCTATGAAAGATGGCATTTCATGATCAATGAATTAAAACCAGTCTACTCATAGAAGCTTTATTGCAATAAGCAAGCATAATTAAAAACCAAACTATTCTCATCTACAAATTATAAAGTCATTTAAGAATAATCTTTTGTGATAATTATTTACTCACTTTTTCAGGTTCAGAATTATTGCTCTCAGCAACATTTCGCCCCGATGAAAATCTGTCCGCCCTTGGAGTTAGAGCCTTTGGCGTAGTTGGAGAAAGGGGTGAAACAGGCAATTTGTCGTTAGCAGGGGAAAACTTGGAATCCGATAAATCCAATGATTTCAAAGGCGGGGAATTCCTGTACTCTGAACGTTTAATAACAGGGCTAGCATTAGCTTCTTTATCCTTTTGTTCAAAAGCGTGTGTAATGTTTTTGATTTTAGCACTGTTATTTGTTGGAATATCCTTTTTCTTATTGTTTTCTTTCCTCTGAGATTCGTTCACGTTATTTTCCCACATTTTTTTAACACCTTCACCAGGCTTACGTGCATTTAACTGGATCACTTTGTTTGGCATTATTTGTGAATTTGGTTTGTTCTTATGCCACAAATCATCATCACTTAACACTTTGTTAGGGGTAGAAGATTTATCAGAGGAGGAAAACACACTGTCGCTCTCGCCGGAATTGTGACTCTGATTCTCAGAATCTGATTGGTCAATGTCTTCCCCACTAGACCCTTGGGCCCAGGGCGCAACAACTTGTGGCTCCTTTGGTATAAAAGACTGAAATAATGGCAAATCATTTTATTTATTTTTTTCGAAATAAGTTCGCTTTGTAAACAAGTACTAGAACAACTGATTTCAATATTTACATACTTAACAATATTGTTATTTCTTAATGAGATTTAGATAAAAAAAAATGGATACAAAACATATTCAAATACTTTTGTTAAAACTGTCACAAACAGGAATTTATTATGGATGTCAACAAGCACACTACAAATTTTATGAGGCAATTCATTACTTAATATCTGCATAAACATATCAAAAGCTGTCACTATTTTAGTATGCCATTTAAAACACTAATTACTATTCCTCAAAAACAAAATAAAATCTTCCATCAAAGTCAGGCTGGAATTTCGATTTCAAAACAAAGGTACACTCCTGTACCTCTTAGATATATACTGTACCTTGCTAGTGGAGGTTTTAGTCACAGGACTGACTGAGGACTTCTTTCCAGTCAGGTCATCGTCATCATCCATTGGGTACACATTGATGGGCCTCCGTTGACTTTTCCGATCCTCTCTGAAATTATAGGTTTTCAAAGTGAACTTGACATGATGCTTTTTACTAATGTCACATGTGATGGTAAATATAGAACATGATATTCAAAGCAGAAACAATCTGGCATCGAAGGTAAAGTTTATCATTCTACTTTTTCAGCATGCTATTATGCACCAGTCAATTGTAACCACGTCCCCCCAAGGTCCAGGGGTATACCGGGGATAGCCGGGGAAATGGGCTGTGTTTTTACCTTCCCAGTGGCCCCGCAGTGCCGGGTGAATGCAGTGGTTTTGTATTCACGCCAAATATAGTGGGGAATGTGCCTTACTTAGGGTCCCTGGGGTGCGGGGGCATTTGGCGGGGATTTTACCATCAGTTGGTCCCCACAGGGCGGGGGTTTACCCGGGCTTGGCTGGACCAAAAGTCAAAGTCCCCGCTATTCCCCGGACCTGGAGGGACCGTGGTTACAATTGACTAGTGCATTAGCTGATACCAATAACCTGGTTGTCAGCATATCAAAAGGTTTTTTAGCTGAAATGCTAAAGACCCATAAAAGATTATACTTTTCAAGGATTTCCCCAAAATTTAAAATGGGGTTTTAAAATCCTCTCAAGAGCCAAGCACAGTATTATTAAAAATATATCCCTCATAATACTTATACTAGCTTGTTTTGACAATTCTAGTCTTGTTTTGAGTATATACTGTATCTGCCAATTTTGGTACCATATTGTGTCTTGTCCCTTTAAAACATCCCCTAGTACTCACTTTTCAGCCATAATTTGTGAGAATGTTTTCTGTTTCCGTGGTTCCTCTTCCTCCAGCGGGGCATTTACATCCATGTCAGGCAGGTGAGCGGACTTTCGACGTTGTGTCTTCCACTTTGTCAGGTTCTGAAAGACAAAGATTCATCACATATTATGTACATTAAGTTAAAAATAAGTTCTATTCCATGTCCAAATAAAGAACAAGTCAGATATTATTAAGCTCTGAAGAGCTCTTGGCACCAACAAAGGAAGAAACGCAAAAAGAGTGAAAACAAATGCTTTTCAACTCATCATAATGACTAAGCTATATCATGTGAACAATATTGTTATCCATAATTTGCATCATTACTTACTTAATAATGCTACTGATTATATTTTATAAACATTTTGAAATTTAATGGTGCGTTGAAAGATATTTCTTTTAAACAAAAAGGTTTGAAAATACTATAAATTCATGAATTATCATTAAGTATTCACAAAGCTGTATTAAAGTAAGGAATGTATTATTTATATTTAAGGTAAACTGATTGTGGATTGGGAGAGGCATTTTTGCACTTAAAAGGGCTTTATTTTAATAAGGTTAATTTAGCACGGCTTTTAAACAGCTTTTACATGAATTTTTGCCTAATGTACGACAAACCACACCTGCACGCTGGAACGGCGGAATTTCAATATTAATCAGCTGCAGTCGGCACTTTACGTCAAACCTCAGATTATTAAACAGTTATTTTATTCTCCTTATAAGTCTTTTTTCATAAAGTTTACCTTTTGCCGCTAATCTTAACCATTAAACCACAGCTGTGCACACATAACAGAAAAAATGGTCACCATTTTCACATTGATCATGTCCGCAGAATCTCAGCAAAATGGGACAATGCTTCTCGTTTCTACCAAGCCGTTATAATACTTCTTGTCAAGAATTCCAACAATGTAATTTTCTGCTGAGCTAAACCGTTCATGTCGATCAAGCTTAGTTCGAACAAAAGGATGGGAACTTGGAAAAAGTTGTCGAACAACTTTCTCTGACATGTCGCGACAAGCATCAGCGTTTATGTTTTCCCTTTTTCAAATCCAGCAATCCTGTCATTTCACTCAAGTGTGATGTGTGAACATCCATAAATGGTGACTAATTTAATCATTGTTATAACAAACAGACAATAATTTACCATATGATTCACATTTTGTCAGCTAATAAAAAGTTTATACTTCACCTTTTGTAATTTATCATGACATATATCTTAATTATGAAAAAATATCCATTTAAAATCAAGACACTGACAGGCAAGTTGTAAAAAGCCATTTATGTTATATCTGTCCTAATCTTCAGCTCACTAAATTGTAAGTAAATAAGATGTGAAAAAAGTCCAGATGCAGACTTAGGATTTGTAGTTCAAATTTTCTTTAAGAATTAAGGCCTTGTCAATTATTTTAAAAGCCATGCTGAGAGTCCATTCAGTGTCCCGACCAGGTGACTATTATTTGCTTACACTAGAGTAACATTTTTATCGAAAAGTGTTGACATTCCATTGAATAAACTACAGACATACTTGGTTATATGAGCAATAAATAGTATAGGTCATTGGTTCTTAACTAAACTATAACATAAATGGTCAAATTTATTTGTTGAAGTAATGAAGCAAAAAGAAAACCTAAAAGGTAAATGATTCAGTGGTGGATTCAGGATTTGGCGTAAGAGGGGGCACTCTTTGGGAGCGCAACTAAGAAAAAATGCCCCGTCACAATGAATATGAACAATGCATGGTTTTAAGGACTTAATTAGAGCATAAGGTCATTCCCAAGGAATTATTTAGCCATTTTATTGTGAAAAAGTACATTTATATAGTTTCTGGGATATTGACATGAAAAAGAAATCAATTTTAGACTGGATGCGTCGGATGCATTCCTGTCTAAATCTATATATATATGAGTAAATAGCTGTGCAAATATTGATTCCCTTAAACTATAAAAGTAGGGCAACAAATCCTAAAGAAACGAAACCACTTCTGCCATAACAATGAAATTATAGTCTAATGAAATAGTCCAATCAAATATGTGAGACAAAAGTAGAATTGCTATGATGGTTACAGTACACTCAACTAGTACTCACTCGGATTTTCACAAGTTTTCAATGAGGGTAAAACTGTTTTCCTGTGATCAGCTTACAAGGGCCAAAAATTAAGTCTGCGGTATGAAAACAGTCGATTAATTCATTGTGTAGGCCGGAAAAGCGAAAATAGGCGCAGGGAAATGGAAAGTGGGTCTAACATTATTAAGTGTACTGTAGTTCAAAACATTCATACAGGAATAGTATTAATTAAAATGAACCTACCGACTTCCAGTCAGGTTCATCATGTGTGAGGGGAGTGGGCGCCGCGGCTGTTGTCAATCCCCGCATTGTGTTCACCTCCTTCACAACCTCAATCTGCTTCTTTGCCTGCTCGGCAAGATTTGCTGCGCTGCGAAGCTTAACAAACTGAAGCGGGTCTGGCGATGATGAGCTCGTTTTCCTGCCCGAGGATGATGTACGCCTTGTTGGATATTCTGCAGTACTTCCTGACGACTGTCGTGAATGGTTGCCATAATAACCACCCTCGGCACTGTCAGTGGACGAAGATCGGGTGTGAACGTGTGAAATATCTGGTGAGCTTCGATACATGCTGTCATCTTTGTGGTTTGAGTACATGGAATCCTGACTGTTGCTGGATAATTTAAGGTCCCTTGGCAGGGTAAGGGAGCTGTGACTCCCGTATCGCTTCATTTCACGCATGTCTGAACGCACTGGCATGTTCCCACTAGAATCTAATTCATCAAAACTGGATTCAGATTCACGTTCATAAGATCCTAATGAATCATAAGAGCTATCCCTGATGTGATTATTTTTGTCAACTGTTTCACCTACAGTCTCCAATCCACTGTCTTTCCCTAGCGGGCTCCCATTTTTAAAACACTCATCAGCAATAATACTGTCCCTCTTACTGCCATGCGTGTACACAAGAGCAGAAAACGCACTTGTATCAAGCGATGGTCCGTTGAATTTACCGCTCACTGCCTTTGCCAACCAGTAAATCGTTACTGCAACCTGAAACACACAATAACAAAACTTGTGAATTATTTATTACAATATTTTGAAGCATTTTTTCAATCCATGCATGGCTTACTTTACCTATTTCTCATTAAAAGCATTATGCAATATCTAGACGCAAGGTTGATAACATGATTCATCTGTCGTTATATAAATCATCCGACTTTTTTTATTTATTCTCTCTGGTTCGCAAGACATGCTTAGTTAAGAATTCATTATAATTGATATTAATGGCCACACATCCTCAATTTGTAAAGAGCGTGCATTTAACGATACTTCAAATTATTTTACAAAAGAATAGACAAATCTTTAAAGGCACTTAGAATATATTTCAAGAGCTATTAGAGAAAAATATACACTCCCATAATATAAACAATGGGCTGTATGAAAAACTAAAGTAGTCGTCCCAATGTAGCAATTATCTAATAATTACGAGCCTATGTCATGGTCAATAGAAATAATTAAGACGGCAGGCCTTTTGTACATTTGACAATTTGGGTAAGAAAATTAAGTTTGACTGCGTCACAGTATTTAAAATCATTGATTTTGTGATAATTATTTTGTTGCCAATATTGTAACAAGGAGTTTTTTCAAAACTATCATGAAACGTCTGCGATAATAATCACATGACATGGCAGACTGGTCTACACGCGATCATCTGCCACACTTGACTGGTTCACAATGCGGAGCCTACCTTTGATGTAACCTTTTCTTCTGAGACAGTCTATAAACATGTAATTATTACCAATCTGACACATTGACTCCTAATTTAATTAAAGCGAGAAAATTCACATAATATTCATAGTTTGAATATTTTTGCATTCAAATTTCCTCACCTAAAATGTAACGTTTTATTTTATTGTACCTTCAATGTAAGAAATGCTACATTATTATTTATTCCACTTTAAACTTCATCATAATACACATGTAACTGCACTTAAAATCGTAATCAATGTATAATTCAACCACATGTGTATGACAACTTAAAACTTTTCAAATATATGAAATATCTTCACATTCACTATCTATCAGTACATATCATTAATTCGTTATAAATAAACGTATCATTTCCCACCCATGTTTAGATAGCATAAAACAAACACTCTGGCATACCGAATACAGAACTCATTGTCATTTCAACCATGATTCACTTTCCAAATCTGCACGTCTGATTGGTAGTCTTATTTTTAACGAACAGCAAATACCTGTACCATACTTCCTTAAAAATATGATATGCTCATCGAGAAATACTTGCACGATGGAATTTGTCTTTTACATAAGCCAACGCCCCTCATTATTTGGATGGTTTTTGTCTTGGATGTGTGAATTTTTAGAGCTAAATAAATTTTGATCCATGAACCATCATTACACTAATACAAGCCAGTGTTTTGGCCCCATTTCCCTCCTGATAAAGAATAATTTTTTCCCTTGCGTAGGTAAAATAATCCCCTTAAAAAAAAAAAAAAGAGGAAAATTTACCTCTTATCATTTAGTAATTGTAGCAATATAGCACAACTCATGAATATCACTGCAGGTTTGTTGAATAAATGGAATGAAAACAAATTGGACATTTTATGAATCATGTTAGTATTATTCCTCTTTTTGCCCAAATTACGCTATTTTTATCCTATCAAAAGACCCTGCCACCATTCCCTTTAGGAATGACGTCACCATTACGTCATATGTACTTCCGTTGTGTGGAAAATTCTCAATAAAAAAAAAATGTTCTTATGATTGATAGACATGTTTTCACATGCTCAATACACTGTAAATCAAAACTATCATTATTCCTGAAACTTTTATACCTTAAGTATCTATTCTTGCTTGATTTATCATTTAGAGTAGAGATTAAAGTATAAACTGCTGCCCTATAGTTGAAAGGTCATTTTGGAAGAACTGTCATGGCGGACAGTGCAATTTTTAGAGTTTGTTTTTCAAGTGGAGTGATTTTTCTTAGGAATAACCCCCCTTTTTTATTGGCTTAAAATGTTATTTAAAGCTTGTACTTTAAGAATATATGTGGTTATCATAGCCTGCATTCGCTCGAAATGCCTTTAAATGTTGTCTAAAAATTATAATTTTACATTGAATTATATAGGGAATAACAATGGTGGTGTGTAACCTTTAAAGTGGAAATAAACACAGCAAGCCTTTGTAATAATACTAAATACAGCACAGCACAAGTATACAGAACAGCAAAGGGAAATAACTGAACAATGATATATTTCAACTAGAGTAATGAACGACAGTTTAAACAGCATGATTCTGCCTCTGCCACTGATGGCTCAAGTTTATTTGAGTTTAATTATCACAGTCTGCCCACACCCATTGCCAGCCTAATGGCTTGACCCCACTGTGATGCTATCAGGACTTAAATTTTGTTTCAATGCCTTATTTAAAGTGACATGAGATTGTCTTTGCAATTCGCAGTCAAATCCAGACATAAGAAGAATTGACATAAGATAAATTGTTTGCAATTCACAGTCAAATCCAGACATTAAAAGAATTGATGAAACAGAGTGAGATACAAGAGATTTGGTAGCAACCTCTTAGCTAATTGCATATGCCTCATGGTTCTTTAAAATGCTCTGTTTAAACCACTATTACACCAGGCACAACTTTCCTGGGTTTAACCAGTACTGCCTATACCATTATCCCAGTACTCTTTTTAATGCCGAGTATTCAACAAGGGAGCTACTGGTACCCTATTTTAACATCTTTCAGCTTGATGTGGCTGGGGTTTGAAACCCCGACCTTTTGCACCTAAAGCGAACACTCTACTACTAAGCAATCTGGGCGGTTTGATTGCCAAAGTGTTATGACCATTATCTCAAGTAGCTAAACTGTATGTCATCGAATGGCAGTGGACACATAACAAGACTGGCCATTTGCATGCCAAACCAAGGGGATTTTACTAACCCTAAAGATGAGAAAACTCACCTTGGCACAACCACTGCATCACATAAACAGTTGGAGGCACATTTCAAAATATCCAAAACTTAGGCGAACATAAGGTCACAGGATTAATTGAACAATGATAAACTTTTCGCTCTTAATCTATACACAAACAACATTCCGTAACGTTCAGACATCGCTCCATACCCAATATTTGAATGTCCATGTTTATGTAAATACAAGTCTGCTGGTCAGTTTTACATAACAAACAACTTACATCACAGTCTAAATTACAATTCATTTGGTGACATTAAAAATCAAAGATGCCATTTTATACATGAAATGAGGATGTAGCCTCACTCCCCCTGTGAGTTCAAGTAAAAATAAACTATTTTGAGAGTCTGCAAATACCACCATATCAAGCACTTCATCAAAAGCCCTTGACTATAAAAGTACCTGAAAGGTACATTTCAACATCATTATATGATACCATAGTATATTCTGTGTCTTTTACACAAAATACACAATACTATCATATACTGATGTTCGATACCATTTCAAGAAATAAAAGCGCTTTAATTGAATGCTTATATTATACCTTTATTCCCATGAAAAAAAATATGTCCCAAATATACACACTACTGCATTGTGTCAATACACATTTCAAAGTGAAATTTGAGAAAAATCTTTTTTTCTTATTTCAAACCTGACAATTTTACACTCAATAAAGAATATGACAAATTAACTATAGTATATTTTACCAATTTTTATGATCAACTGCCAATTAAAAACTGTCTGGATTGTAAACTGTCTGGATTGTTTCTGTAGGCGACATCACTAATACACTCCCAAATTATTTCACATCAATGATAAGAAAATCAAACAAATCACCAGGATATAGATCTGACAAATGAATGTTTTATTACCCAAACTGCAAAACCCATTATTAAAACTTCCAGTTCAAAATCTGGAATGTGTTATTTTATGATGGATAAGTATTTTATTGCCATGAACTGAAAGAACAATACTTATTTAAGTGCTTGACCACCTGGTTTTAAGAAAGTGTCCCTGGTTGAGCTTGAATCCCCAACCTCTAGAGCAAGAGATGCAAGCGCCTTTTGTACAAGACTTCATCTCTTTAATGATTTGTAATTAATATATTGATGGAGATTATTATATTAAACCATAACACTCATTGTCGTATCATAATTCCCCCCCCCCTCCCCTAATGAAATTGAGTACCATGGTTGCCAATGTCTGTGAACACCATGATTTCAGCAGAAAGTACCAAATATAACATGTAATTTGCAAATGATGAAATTAGATACAATTATTTTGCAAGCAATGAAGTCTTTTGTATTTTTACATACAACCACTTCAAGATCTTAAACCACTAATTTTAACATTTAATTTGAGCTTACCTAAAAAGTGTACCTATAATCCATGTCAAAAACAATAAATAATTATTTTTTTTATCAACAAATATTTCGACTTATGATAGTGCAATCAGTTTCCAAACAAACTGTTATACCTATTAAGGTGAAGACATTGTCCACATTTTTGTAAGAGGCTATATCAGGGTCACTCGTTTACAGTTATACACTTTTGTTATGACTTTCCGCAAGTCAAAAGCCTGTGGGGAAAAAACTTGTGAATTATATTTAGCCAAACACACCACCTCTCAAGATATTTTTTCACTAGACTTGTCGCGGACCTATTTTTTGTCAAAGTGATTATGCAAATTAAGTCAAACTGTTACAAAAGCTGTGAACAGAACATACAGAGAATGACAGAAGACCTACTTATGTCAGCATTCCTGCATTCTAAATCACTTTAATTTCAGTTAAATAAATCGAAGAATGAACTTGGTGACCAACCTGCTAGTTATCATAAATGTTTTTTAATGTTTATTACTTCAATTATTAAAACCTGATGAATGACATTCAATAAAGCACCTTCTAATGCAGTACATAAAATTCAAAATGAAGGCATATTATTATAATATATTAAATCAGTTACTTCAATCACACAAGCTTTTCAAATGTTAACAAAGTCTTGTTTATTTCTTCACCGTCACAGTCAGAGACGTGAGGAATTTTAAGCTTATAGGAGTTTCGTCAACAAGACCTAAGTAATAATATAGATTGAAACATATCCAAAACATTTCAAAGTTGTTTTCAGTCTCCCACCAGTGCAATTCAATCATGTCATAATTATTTATTACTACTAGGATGATGTCAAAAGGAAGGACCACTCGAAGTATAATTTAGAGTTCGTTTTGGCAATCTACAGAAAACTGAGCGAGGCTGCAGCTAGGTGCAGAAAGCTTGTAGGGCCACAGTAAATAGGGTAAATCCTCGATTGTCATTGGCCCACAAATATGTGGGAACACAAATCAGGAATACAGCTAGCATTTTCCAGTTAGTAAGTTTGCCATATTTGTCGTAGTATCAAAACACACTCCTTTATGTCAGGTAGAAAGATGGAACCTATTAACCTGTTTCTTAAAATGGCAGGTCCAAGTACTGTATTAATGTCTAAGTTTAGAACAAACAATCTCATTAAAGGCCATATGGTTTGCTTCTCGGAGTACTCAAGTTTAATAAAGGATACGGATGTTGACCAGAGGTGGGTTGGTCACAGAAAACATGTATCCAATGCTTGAAATATCCTATCAAGGAAACCCACAATATGATCATAGGCTTTATACATGGACCAACACAGGTATTGGTTTGAACCCAACCAGGAGCCATATTCAATATCAAACTAAGATTTAACTTAAATTTCATACCAGAATCCGAGTGCTCTGACTGGACAGTAAAAATAGTTGACCAATAGACTCAAAGAAAAAAAATGAGGCTTGCATAAGAATAAGAGTTTAATATAGTGAATATGGGCAATAAAAAGCGACCACCTTCTTTAAATGGCCCCTCAAACAGAACTCCAGTACTGCTTTTTTGGCAGGATGATTTAGTTCAATTTATACATGTAGTTACTGTCCTCAACATTTAGCCATAATGAATTAGGCAAAAAAAAAATACCTGTGTTTCCGGTGACCCGACCGACCCTATTTTTTCCTCGCCGACCCAAATCTTTTTTTTAGACATAAAAGTAAAAAAAAACATCTATTGTGAATTTTTTTTATATTTTTTTTGAATATATCGTCATTATTTTCGTTCTTTGTCTTTCTATGTACCCGGAGAATAAACTTTCATTCCTTATTATGTATTACCGAGACGCTATATCAACAGTAATACAAAATGGCGGCGAACCCTGTCCGATATCTTCAAATTGGCAAACGCATGTTTACGGTCCAAACACGTGGTTAATCACAAGAGACCTATTTTGCAGTCTTTAAAAAGAAAAAATTAAGGATTATAGCTCGCGGTGTTATTTATTCATGTCCAAAATACTAATTGATACATTAATTTATCCGCAATTATCAATGTTATTTATTTCGCCTTATTAAAAATAAGTCCCATCAACTGAAATCCAATTAAAAACCTTCGAAACATAACGACACTTTTGTTGGAATGTGTCGGCTGCAGATCAAACGGTACTATTTGTGACTTCAGTGCACGAGCGGTGATAATATTAAAGGCTTGTGGCTATGGTTTGTATGGTCAGTCGGATACCGTACGATCCCATTTGATCCCAAGATTTCGCCTAGGCTGGTAAGAAAATACCATACGATCGAAAAAATAATAATCAATAATCGTCGTCTGGGATTCTTATAACAATGACCGAAATGTTTGAATTCACTATAAATATGAATGAAACTTTGATTGTACGAAAATAAGATAAGTAAAATAAATCCATATCCACGTTTACTTGTTCTATTTTTAACCTACCTCCACTTGAAGGCCTAGTTTAAAGAGCTCACAGTTGACAAGCAAATCGGCGATTTTCCTCATGCAAATTAACAAATAAGTTGATAATTGACTGTTTGGGTAGAACATTATCACAGATCTGTAGAAATGAAAAGTGCTGGATTTGTTTTCTAAGAAACCGATCACGACTTATAAACGAGTATTGTATACAAAAAACACCAGATTTCATGGGCAAAATTGGCGGGAAAATACGGTAGTCGAAGGTGTTCTTCTGTGACTTTTTGTAAATTATAAAACGCTTAGATATAACATAATTGTTATGATTCAACAGAAAATTGCATGATATGGAAACTGTAAAAAAAAAAAAAAATCCCAACCGACAGACCCTATTTTTTTTTCGCCATGTCACTGGAAACACAGGTATTTTTTATTTTGGCCTTAAGTAAACTTACACCAACTGTATGGCTGTCCAATGGCTCGCGCCAGGCCAAGTCTAGAGGCTATTACATTAACATCCTAACAACTCAGCCACTGTGTATAATGCATTTACTGTTCAGAAATGCTGCTAATATGTCAAGTGCATGCTCATCTCATTTATCATTTAATACTGCCACAAGACAATCAAGCTACTTTGAGGCATAGACAAAGAATATCAAAAAGCCATCAGGAAGGTGCACGAGATACATTCTTGTGTAGGAACACCAAAAACTAACATCACTCAGGTCAGAAGTTATGAACATTTTGAGACAATAATTGTGCTTTTCTTGTCAGGTCCACATGTAATGAATGTTACTTGCTACACTTAGCATGTCAACAAACATTTAATAGTCCCCCTGCACCAGTCATGAAGATACTTGTCAATCATAAACACAGGCAACAGTTTTGATGTTCAATGTTGTAAAAGTTAATGGCATTCCAAACTTTAGTCAAGACGTCCCAAGCATGGTTCTTTTACAGCACTTTTATACACTTAAGCCAGTAATGTGCCTTTGCACATCATAACTGGCTATTTCCTTGTCATCTGAAACCTGATGACACTAATGTTGAACAAGGCAATTAGACAATTAGCAAGGGTGATGGGGTATGACACTCAATCCTATATTGACATTGCCAGCTCGATGTGAATATTCTTAGTAATAGCTATTGTTAAGTTTTGGTTTTCTAAACCACCAATTCAGCAAGCCGGAGGCAGATGTAACTGTTAAGACCACACATAAATATTAACTATCCTAGTGTTAAGCGCCAAATATCTCTATACAACAAGCCATAGCGCACGACCAAACTTCTAAATAACACGCTCAATAAAAATGATTAATGACTGAATGGAAATGTGGTAGATGTTTACATCAGAGGCTTTCTAAATAATAACTTGTGAATCTGTCTGGTGTTCCCATTGGCTGATTCAGGGGTATTAACCCTTAATGGATTCTGATTCATTGCAAACACTTTTTTGGGCAAAACTAGTATAAGCAGTGGTCTGGGATGAGCCAGTACCATCGGACACCTGGGTTATATTAATATTCTATCATTATTTATTTGCTTTCTTCAAATAAATTTGTTATCGTAACATACAATAACGTACATGTAACTGATTTTAAAGAACATTGATTAAAAACAAAACTTACATTTCTTGATCTCCGCTCGGTTTCTTGCTTTAGGAGGTACTCGTTTCTGAAAAAAGAAAGAAAAATAAAACTAGATATTTAAAACTCAATAAGGCGAATATAATTTAATTGCTAGATTAAAAAAAAAATATGGGGGGGGGGGAGGGGGGGGGGGAATAAATATGTGTTCATGCTCTTACTTATTGCATAAGGGACCATATACATGTGCTTCCAGACAAACCATGAATTAACACCATCAAAACAATTCTTTTTTTACATGTGAATGTTTACATCGACCCAGGCTGGTATGAGACAGTAACAGACCATAACACAAATACAGACTCCAGTTCAACATTTTTATTTGAGTCAATAAAATTTAATTGGCAGCGGAAATAAATGGGGATGGGCGGGGATGAAAATCTAGGAATATATCTATAATCCTTTAACTTTCACCATAGTTATAAAAGTACTTGTACAAAATTTATGATGCATCATTCTAAACTAAAATGTAAAAACCAGCATTAAAATATATTTGCATACGCTGCTCATAAATAATATAACTTTTTAAAAGAAGACATTTGTCAAGTTGATATTGTATGACACTTTAGATGCTTGGTAAACAACAAGATACAATCAAAACAGAAGAAACCCAGTACACTAATTAGCCCATTAATCAAACCATGCATTCTTTACTGTCATTTACAATGGGGTTAACAAAAACATCAGGAAATTGTCATCAGTATTTCCCTAGCTACAACACTCATGTTTTCATTTAACAACATCCAACGAAGTGTTCAATTCCATTCCTTTTACAGGTATGAATTTTTTAACATATTTCCACCAACTGTTACTGTAACAGATTATAAGGCAGAGTTTAGTAAATGACCCTATGTAGGATATATAAGGAGCAGGAAATCGTATTCGGGTTCGGGCTTCGCTCCCATCCGATATGGTTTCCTGCTCCCAGTATATCCCATATTGGGGTCATCTACTTGCACTGTAATGTATATTTCACATTGACAACCTGTTTATATTGATAAATTAATGGGAAATGTTTCATTTATTCATAGGAATCGGAAAATTATACACCAATTTGGTAGGATATAAAGATTAGAGACCCTATATGGAAAAATATGGGGTCACTGTGTGACCAGTCCACGACCAATGGCATTGTATCATTCATGTTGGAGGCTTGATATAGGTTAATAACATCACCGTTCCACATGTCATTGTCTCAAGGGTGAGAATAGCTCTGATATAAGGGAGGTAATTTTCTGAAACACTTTTACTGTTTAACAGAGAACTTCCAAATTAAGAAGTCAACCCAAACCCAATCACTTCTTCAGAGCTAATCAACTTGACAGAACATATTCAGGAAAAATAAACTCAAAATAATCAGGTTTCAATATTATCACAATGAGGAAAAATACGCAAAGGTTAATGTCATACAAAATACTTACTACTAGGACAAACTTTAAAATCCATTAATGAAATAAAATACATCAAATATATGATAGTAATCAGAACTTATATTTCAGCAACTTAAGCATTCCTTTGTTTAACAAAAATCTTCCATGTAATAGTATAGGTGGTATTTTGTAAGAAGTCATAACGCATTCTCAATGGCCGATTTACCAATATGAAGTCCTTATAAATCATTGATAACCAAAGGAATGTGCATTTTCAACAACGCCTTAAATTGCATTTTAAAATTATCTCAAGTGTTTATGTACCTGCACAAAATACAGTTTTCGGCAGGTTAATGAGACAACGCAACATAAACTTGATCCTCGAGATTACATATTACATGTTCCTCCAAAGAAGGTGATTTTGGTCATGAATAATCCTTTTAACTGAAGCACAAGCAGTTTCAACTTAACTATATATCTCTGTTAATCAATGTGCATAACTCCACAAGTATTTTAACCAGAGTTATGGGACTTGCTAAAGATGTGTGCATTAAATGACATTGGAGAAGCATGTGTTAATATCAATAATGATTTGAATAAAAAAGCACAGTATTTTATCCATCTGACATAGATTTTAATGGCTGCACTATACGCATGTATTAAAACCACTTGAACAAAATCTGTCACTGTAGGCAGACGAATGCCCCTGACAGACAAATGAAAAATGCCAGACAGACCTACAACGGAAAATGCCTGTTTTATGGAAGAGCTATCATAAAATGAAAGCTTATTATGAAGGACTCCATGATTATTAACTCCAAGTGTGTTGTGTATGTGGGTGGGGCTGGGGGAGGGACTGTCCCCTCTTTGTGTCAAACATCAGTGCAATGTTATAAATTCCAACATCTCTCCTGTTAGTACCATGACAAAGTAAAAATTCAGCCTGGACACAACCACCTATTCTTAATATGAATATAATCTTACGCAGCATTCCATAAGGATTCACCTCTAAGTATGACCTTGACTTTCATTGGTAGTGACATGGGTCTTGCACACCATGCATTGAGTATCAATATGGCCATCCTTATCATTTGTTCATTTCAAGGGCAAGGCCAGACCAATTAGCCGTAAAACAAATAATTCCAGACAGGGACCCAACCAATACTTGCTAAAAAAGGTGGCTCATTAGCCACTGCAATTAAACAGTTTCATTTTTTCATATAACGTTTCTCACTGAAGGGGCAGTGCATTATTTGAATACCCAATCATGCATCACAAAGTTACACCTTACTGACTACATGCAGCATTCCATAATGTTAAACCTGTTAGTGTGACCTTGACTTTCGGGGTAAGGACGTGTAGGTGTTTCGTGAGACATGTTACCTTTGTGTGCTTTAAATACCTGTGCCAAGTTATTTCAAAATCTCATTGAGCATTACAAAGTTACAGACATGATACAAAAGAGAAAAAAAACCAGACATAATGACAGATCAGTCAGTGTGATTTTTAATATGCCCACTTTTCTTAGAAGCTGTAAGAAATATAAAACACATACCTCAGATTATAGTGCACATTAGGCAAACATTAGTGATATTAGGTACATGTTTACCCACAATATGACCACTATAATTAAATCTAATAATAACCCAAATCATGATATTATTGCCTATTTACAAATGACAATAAAAATGTCTATTGTACAAGTCGTTATGTTAAATAACATTTTCAGAAATCCTTTGTTGACAACTATATATACATAATTGTGAAGTCTGAGGTAAGGTTATTATCATGCAAAATTGAAGACTTCCATGGTCCCAAACCCCATCCTCCTGAACAGAAATATCTAAATATTATTTTACTACACAAATTGATCTAGCAAATGTCAAATCAGCCAAATATTTAAGGAATAGTGATTATAATTTCATCTAAGTGTATCACAAATAGTGAGAAATATGATTATTATGGTTTATAGAAATAATCAGATTTTACCTGTGCAAAAATCCAACCTTTCGAGCGGATAATAATGATTCCACTTTAGGAGATATTAGTCCAAATATGTTTAACACACTACCTTCAAGTAGTTTTATATCAGAAAATATATTGATTGAAATCAATATCACATAAAATACCCATAAAGCATGTTTTCTATTAAGTGTCTGGTTTTGTATTTCCGTTAAATGTACACTTTAGAACACTTTAAATGATTGATTAAATTAAACTTTGTCAAAAGTAAAAGGTTAAACAAAACCTTCACAAAAATCTGATTTAAGTTTTAATTTTTGAAATCACACAATGTAATAATCAAATCTTGATCATAGCGAATGATTACAGAAAATAACGCTTTTATTTGTCAGTAATCTCGAATATTTACACTTCACGTTTTAACCGCATTTTGTAAAGTAAGCGACATACGACCAAACCGCAATGTCGGACTAGATCTCTAAGCCAGGACACAACGTCTGTCAAAAGTAAATAAACACGCCTTCCAGGGACTATGCTAGTGGAGCATTAACAAAACCCAAACAAACTTTTGGCCATAAGTATTCTAAATTATGAACTATTGAAATCAAATTTTAATATATTCCATTTACAATTTTTCTTGTTTGGCTTTGATTTTGAATATCTGAAACACGCCTTAAATTCAATTGACCATTTTAAAAAATGCAAAATAGAAATGGAATCTTTAATAATGTCATGTTTAAATTTTGACAACAATAGGCGAGGAATTCGGAAATAGAAAATAAGGAAATGTTTGCAATAGTTTGAAACCGCCTTGCTGTGAGCTATTGAAATTAACTACAGGAAGTGTTGGAAGTTATTGTACAAATTTCAATATCAACTGAGTTTGAGGAATTTCGACTATTTAATTAATCTTTGATTTGAAATATTGTCATTTTAAACTTAAAACATGTGATGAGAAAAATGGCAACACGAAAATTATGTAATACTAAATAGTTATGGTTTATCTTGATTTACCAAACCATTCATTTGGCATAAGCATGACCTAGCTATGCCCCACAGGCCTGGCTGCTGAATTAATATTTTAATTAAGTAACAATAAATTATAGCTTAGTGTTGGCGTGAATACCTCTACACTAGCCAACCGCTAAATATCTCACTTAATGAAACCAATTAATGACTTAATGGAAATTTGGTGGTTGTTTTCGTGAGAGGTTTTTTATTTATTAATTCAGAATTCTTACAGAGATCCAGTTGACGCAGGCAGGAGAGGAAACACTTATGAGAATTTCAACTTTTGTCCTATTTTGATTTGTAAGTATCAATCAGAGATGCTGATAAATAAGTTGTCTATATTGGTGTGACTGCCTCTCACTCAAGAGGTTGTGGGTTCAAGCCCCATCTGGGACACATTATCTAAGCCTCCCATTAGGGACACAAGATTTTCTATCAAGGAAATGTGGACACCAGCATTATAAATTCAAATATCAGCTCTTTACTTCAGCAAAAATAAAATAAGTATAGATAAATAAATAAAAATATTCTGAAAGGTAACAATGTTTTCAGTTTTTTGATTTCAGAAGTTATACTGTAATATTTTACATAACTTTAATTCAGTTTTAATTTGGAAGCTTCGTACCAACTAAACTATTCCATATACCGGACATTAATGAAGACAAAATGTCTACAAGGCAGTGAATAACAAATATTTGGTTTCAAAAGAATTTCTGAAGCATACTGATTAAACAAGGTCATTGAGACCATGACAGCCTGTTCTTTTTCTTAAAAACAGTCAACAAAAAATAATAGAGCTGAGTAATGTTTCAACTGCAACAGCATCTGTCAGAAGTCCACAGAGTGATTTGCTTTTATTAAATTTATACATGTTTTCAATTATGTCAATAAGCCCAAATTTATTTTTTCTTGTAATCTTAACCTCAATTAATTAAAGAATAGATTTAACAGCACAGCTCATCAGGGGTGTAGCTAGACAAATTCTGATGGTAAGCACAATTAAGTTATAGAGTCAAGAGCTTACCCTCATATTTACCTTCTCCTTTTAACCACTTTTTTAAATTTTGAGAAATTTCATATCATATTAGTTTCTGCAGCAGATGTGATAAACAAGCTTGTAACATCCGCAAGTCCATATTGTGATATAGCATTGCATGGTAACATTTTCAATTTTCTAAGTTGTTCAAGGTGCAATAACACCAAAACTGATTAGTAGCCCAAATTAAGCCTCATTACCCATAATTCTGTTTATAGTCACTGAAACCTTTTTTTACCAATTTCATGAATTTAGGCCAAAAGTTATAATGTTTTGCATGATGCCACTGTCACAGCTGACAACAATATTGATGACTACACAAGAAACAAGTTCAACATAAATTGAAAGCTTCTTATATAATTATAGCTGGCTGTTTTACAAATGAAACAGTAATGCCACACTAAAATATTATGCTCTGTCCAATTTTGTGACAATACATATTGAATTCAAAGGAATGCACCAAACATTCATTTTGATAAGTAAATATGGAAAGCTTTGAAATTTGTTAAATTGGGAAACAGCCAGTGCTATTAAAAATCCATACATTTCAACATTAGATGATATAGTTTTTCAGGGTCATTCCAAAACTTTACAGACTATTCATATGATCTAATTCTTTGGTTGTTATCCTGCATTATTCAAAACACATTTGAAAGTGAAGAATATGTAACAGATGAAGATTTAACTTCAGTAAACATCCATATCTGCATGTTTGCAATAAAATACGAAGGTGAAGGCCCTAACCAGTAACTGAGACTGTATGATGCATAAGATAATAAAATGTGCTCAAGTACATAAAATATAACATAAACATTGAATTCATGGGTAATGCACATTTTAAGAAAAGTTTGAAATTAATTTCAAAGATCAAAGCCAAAATAAGATATTTGTTACTTCAGAACATACTTTATGAAATCTTGGCATCATTTTTATAACTTAATTCATAAAAGAATGATACACCATATACATAAACAATTTCACAAAATCAAAGCATAATTAAAGTTGCAAATGAAGTGCTTAAAGTTATTACAAGACAGACTTGTGCATGTAATTCAACTGCCCAGCAAACACACACAGTGACATTAGTAAATTAGCCTGTGAATGTGCAGTATGGGGATTGAAACACTCTGCATCACCAAACAGGGTACATACCCATCACTGTCAACTCTGAAGTAAAACAAAAGCTTAGAATATTATTAATGACAATATTTTTAATATTTTTTCAAGTATGATATTCATTATGTGCTTTATTATTATATGGGCTCTTCAGCTAAACTTGGAAATTGTTTTACAAATCATTAATATCCTGTAAAATTAAGCAAATAAATTTGTTATTTAATTCCCTTTTTATACAAATCAAGTTAACCATTAAAATGAAACAGTTTAAATAAAAAAAAAATGCATTAACATCTATTTAACCGATCTTATGTTTTTTCTTCAGGTTGTATTTTTACACTAGGCAAAAAATTCTTCAGTGAATCTTTTACAACAAGCACCCTTACATTCATCAGAAACATCAAAAACTGCCATGTCATTCTTGTTCTGGACTTAATCCAGCAGAAAGTTAAAGCCACGGAGATTAATTTCAAAGTCAATTTGATCTTATCAACTTGGAGATAAGAAAGACAAATGATTAAAATTGCCTAATATTATCTAAAGTATAAGAACTTCAGGCAATTTTTGTCTTGAATACACATAATGCCGCAGTGATCCTGTACAAAACTGACTGCCTTTTTTATATGGGTAATTTCATTCAATTTTTGCTTAACAATTGACCCTCCAATTCTTACAAATTGTTTTATTTCTGTTGATGTACTTGACAATTATCTTGTCATCATAATTTCAACTTGAAGAATTTCTGCTAATTTAAAATCGAAATGACAAATGGAATGTATTTAAATTATCAAATTCCAAATGGATTAATAAATAACAGAAAACTTGCTCTAACAGAAATGATTTATTTGATCATATCAACATGAAAACACACATGATACATTTAACAGATTTTACAGACAAAAGTGCTGAACACTATCTTGAAGTGTATGTTATATATGATGTTTATTGTGCTAGTTAATATTCATCAATATACAATTGCATACTTTTTTTTATCTAACTCATTTACTATAATCATTATTAGGAATTAATATTAATACTTATTGAAATTCTTATTGTATTTGATGGTATTTCAATGTTTAATATCTCTGATTCAAATTGTATATTCAATATGAATTTTATATTTGAAACATGGTAATTTCTACATAATGCATTGCCTTTATTAATTACCCCAATATTTTCATGTTGTACATGAACGTGGGAGAATAAATGAGTTGACTTAAGATAACTACAGAATGTTCATTATAAATCTTAAACTGTCTAACGCAAACAAAACTCAAAAGCTGGTTTCAAAGGAAGAATAAGTACTGTAAATTTAAACTTTGATAACATGACAGTTAAAAAAAAAATAAAAAAAATATAAACATGGTGCCAATAATTCACTGTGAATATTTAGCCAATAAAAATAATTTATATGGTCATCAGTGAGACATCAGTGGTCTCCGGGTGTCTCACACTAAAATATTTATGTGAACATTCCAAATCAAACAGTTAAGGACAATTATCTATCATTGATGTCGCCAGTTACATGAAAATTGTCCAGGACTGGCCTCAAAATATCAGAATTCATCTTTAATTATTATACTATTAACATTCCAAGACCATGAAATTCAAATGAAAATACCAGCATCAAACAGAATTCATGTCTCCTTGTAGCTGGGCGAGAGCTTATCGGAATGACACTGAGGAGATCTTATGTTTGAAAGATGGGAATTAATACTTCAAAATTCTTTCAATTGTAACAGAATAAATAATGACTTAAATACAAGATCAATTATATTGAAGAAACAAATCAAATAAATCACTTTCATTGCATATGTCTTGATATAATACATTGGGACCAGGCACACTAGAAGCTCCAGTAAATTATAGCATTGAACTGTTTACTGAGGCACAGGAGGGCCCAGACATCAAGGGATTCTTTAATGAACCATATAAATATTTAGCACAGCCGACAATATGTGGAAAGAGAAACTGGGCATTGGAACTTCTTCTATGGATAATTTCTTTTTATGGCTTATTAGACATTTGCAGTAAAAAAGAATGTCACTAGAATGTTGTTGAATCAGGTACACTCATGAGACTTCTACCGAATCAAGCCAAATTTGGAGTTTTTGCTTATTGGTACCACCTTCTATAGTCCCTAGTACTTGTTAAAAAGCCCTTGAATATGGTGTACCATTTAAAGGGACTCGCTCATGGTATACAGCCTTCAGTATCTTAGTTTGAACACTCCTAATTATAATCAATTTGCCACACTTTATTTTGTTTTTTTTCCATAAAAAGTGCATTTTACAAACCATCAAACAATTCCTTTAGGTAAAAGAGCGGGGATGTTGCGATCGCCTCCTTGGTAAGAACAAAATTATTAAAACAGTTTATTCAGAATTATTATCAAAATATTATTTTATATTAATTTGACTCAAAAAAGGAAGAAAAAAGAATAGCTCACTGATGCTCTGACTTACATCCCATCCCTTTTCTATGGCCGTACTTGATACCAACTTGTAAAACCAGCTGTCGATTACTCTTTGGGGAAAACAAAATCAATTTCAAGTGACGCTCTCTCTGCAAAATATCTATTTAATATTTATCATAAAGCCGGATAATAAATAACATCTCGCAATGACAAAATACCCAGTGTGCTTGGCAACAAATGATATCACATTGTTCACTGATGAAAGCGAAATATTTGACTTTCAAGCATTCAGGGTTTGAACAAAACTATTGGCAGAATTAAACAACAAAGGGCCTTGATATCTATTTTCTTTTGTCTCACAAATCCATCGGTAAATAAAAGACCGAAACAGACAATTTCTGTTATACAATTATCTATAAGTCTTCCTGACTATATTTTCGCAAACCTCAAACCTCTAATTTGGCTTAAAAACCTCTCCTCCTTAAAAGTTCTATACATTGTTTTATAAGATGTGAAGAAGTACAACATTTCAAAAATGAGAGGCCTTTGATTGATTGCAGAACATTTTTCCATAGTTCAAGGCTACAGAACCTACAGGTCAAATGACAGTGACATGCTTTTTTTACTCAAATGAAAATGCTACAATTTTTTTCAAATTTCATTTTATTCTTCCAAGAACAAGAACCTCATTGACTCAGCATTATGATAGAATTCTTTAAATAATATTTGAATTTTTGACACAGCAAATAAACTTTTCAAAATATTTCATTAGTTAATACTCTTACAAAAAGACATTATTTACTTCTTTTCGTTGGTGCACCTTTATGGCTACAATTTTTTTGCATTTAAAAAGAGGAATGGAAGTAGTTGACATTTTTCAATACGGGTTCACATTATGTAATTATGCTAAGTATTTATATTTTCCTTTCAGCTATCCATAATGTTGACAGCCAACAATATTGGGAATTCTAACATGTCCGCCCATTTTAAATCATGCACAGGCATCTCATTACTGCAATATTTAGACAAAAAATAATAAAAATTTCTTGCAAATATTTTTAGCAACAAAAACATAAAATCTTATTTTTGCTGTCAGTGAGCAAACAAAATACATCTTCAGCTTGGAGATGTTAGTGTAAACAGGGGGCGTGGGGGGGGGGGGGGCAGCCTAAAGGGAAGGTGAAGAAAACAAACATAACCCCCATGCCACCTAGAGTAGTCCATATTGATGTTGAAAGGTCATATTCACTACTGTGTGGTTTTGAAGTTATCACTCGAAAATAATCATAATTTAAGTTTAATGACTATAATTTATACATAACAACCTAACACCAGTTAAGAAGTTCTTATACATTTCTAATGACTTACACTCTGCTTGTTTCTCTAAACACTGTATTTTGTCATGACCCATTCTAGAACTATTTCAGCACTATTAGGAAGTCAATTAAGAAGACAGTCATTTGAAAATAATAAACTACACTAAAATGCTACTTCCTCCCGATGCCCTGAAGTCAAAAACTAGGGACAGCAACTAGAAAGTGATGTGAACTGACAAGTCGGCCATCTACCATGCAGTGGTGGTTCAGGTGACATATCATTTAGTCCATGTCCTGGCTTGGGTGACAATCACTCAGCTGATAGTGCATGTTCCCCCCAGTCTTTACCAGTCCATTAACATTCCAACATGTCTGTTTCTCCCACATTAACATTTCCTAATGAATATTTTAGCTGCCGGTTTTATTCTCAAGTCAATGGTGATGAATATTTGAACAGGGTTCTAAAGAAACTGAGATGCATAATAGCTCTTGGACCGGGAATTGCAGACTTAAACTTCTGGAACATGTTCCGGTCTGGTGAGACACCAAATTTAGCATTTAAGGCTGCATTTAGTCAAGGAATTCTGATCAACTTGTTGACCCGCTTCAATATTGGATGTTCCTTTTCTAGGACTATAAGGACCTTGGTGTATAAGCTTATTTATACACGCACTCAAGCCTTTTCCATTCTGCATGTGCTCTGATAAGATTTTAAGTCATTTTTGGTTTTTGGAGCATAGCGCACAGACAGAATGTTACCCTGGTTTGAGCTACCCTGTTTTTTTAACGAGCACTGTCACACGGGACCCCCGTTTAACGTCCCTCCCAGAAGACAAATAGTATTTTTTTATTGGAACAGCAGGGAATCAAACCTGCGACCCCTAGATTGACAGTCATATGTATTACTACTAGACCACAGATGTTCCACATATAGACCTTAGATACAAATCTCTTATTTATATCAGACTTACAGTATACAGGTGAAAAAGAAAATTTACACAGAAAACACAAAAAAAATCTAAAAAATCATTCAAACACACTTGCAAAAACAAGTAATCAGTACTGAACGCACGGACCTAGGAGTCATTAAAATATGCAAATGATGAACGCGTTGCATCACATACAACAGCATGATATCTGACAACTGTAAAGAAAGTTAAATAATAAATCATGAACCATGCCATAGACATTCCACATTTTTCTTTTCAAAATCAGCCAATTGAAAAATGGTATCAATTTACAATCATAATGACTTTTTTTTGAGTCATTGTAAGAGTGTAATGAAATAAATTATATCACTTAAACGATAAAAGAACGCATGCAGGCGCTGTGTTGAATATTTAAGGCTATTTCAAGTTTGTGACAGACAATACAAGTAACATTTTGGCAATGAATAAATTCCTATCAAATCAAAACATTATTTTCCATGAAAATGTCACAACTTTCAAGCATCCAATAATGGAAATCACTTGTATGCAAAAAATGTCAATTGTAATATAACGTTGTTACCTCGTAACCCGACACTAACTTACGCACCTGATTTGGTCACAAATTGCAGGGTAGCAGGTGATAATTACAGGTCTGGAGATGACCTCGTACCAGGCTGATCACAGACCCGCGTTTGCCCTTGCGTTCTTCATCAGTTAAGGATAAAAAGACTTTGAAAGAGCAAGGTTTGATTTAATTTATTCCTTAACAGTTACTGATGGTATTTGATGTAATAATTCTACTGAAAATTATAAGAAAAATCATGGTTTTGCTCTACTTTGATGTTAAGCACTTGTTGGCTGAAGACGCACTTGATCTGAACACAAATCTTTAAACACTGTCATAAAAGGCAAAAAGCTTACCATAAAAGGCTAAATGATATAAAATGCACAAAAGGAACACTGAAACAAAAATAAACATAGAGAGTTTGGTATTTTAAGAACACACCCAAATAAAACTGTCTTCAATACAAAATGTTCCACTAAGAGCCCAAATACCATTGTTCAATCAGGCAAACTAACAAAAGTTAGAGTAAAGTAACTACACATTAAAGTAAACCTTTCTAATCCTATTAGGAATAAACACCATGCTTTATATAGTTCAAAGCGTGCAGACGGTTTGATAAAACAGCTAAATCCATGATTAAAATGACGTAGTTTTTCTTTTTATAGAGATGACTCTTTGAAACATTACTCTATCTCTGCTTTAACACCCAATCACTACTCAATGTTATACCAATCTAACTCCGCTGTTGCACCAATCTCTCCCAATGTTACACCAATCTCTCCCAAACTCTAACACCAATCTCTCCACACTGTTACACCAATCTCTCCTAACTGTTACGTACACCAATCTCTCCCAACTGTTACACCAATCTCTCTCCTAACTGTTACACCAATCTCTCCCAACTGTTACACCAATCTCTCCCAACTGTTACACCAATCTCTCCCAACTGTTACACTAATCACTCCTAACTGTTACACCAATCTCTCCTTACTGTTACACCAATCTCTCCCAACTGTTACACCAATCTCTCCCAACTGTTACACCAATCTCTCCAAATTGTTACACCAATCTATCTCCATTGTTTCACCAGTCTATCTCCATTGTTACAACAATCTCTCCAAGCTGTTTACCAATCTCTCCCGGGCTGACTGTTACATAATTCTATCTCAACACCAATCTCTCTTGAAGGTTACCGGTACACCAATTCCTCACCAGTGTCTCACCAGTCCATCTTCATTGTTACACCAATCTCTCCCACCTGTTTACCAACTCTTCCCACTGTTTCACTAGTCTATCGCCATTGTTACACCATTCACCCCCCCTCCCCCGACTTTTACACCAATCTCTCCCCTGACTGTTACACTAATCCATATATACTGTTTCACTTTTTTATATCAACTGTTACACCAATTTATCTCCACTGTTACACCAATCTGTCTCAACTGTTACACCAATTTCTCTCTACTGTAACATTTATCTTTACCCACTGTTACACCAATTTATCTCCGCTGTTTATACCAATCTGTTCTCCCTGGTACAAAAATATTTCTTGGTACACCTATCACTGTACACTGGTATACAAAGGGCATCTTTGGGCACCTTCTTCTTCTTCTTCTTCTTCTTCTTCTTCTTCTTCTTCTTCTTCTGTGTCTGACCCGAGATACAATTGCCCTAATTTCACCAACAATGTCCATTAGAACATTGTTCTCCATCAAAATTCCCCACTACCTACCAACCGGGAGGACCAAGAACTACCTGAGAACCAAATGGCGGACAGTAAAGGTAAGAACGATGCTTGCACATGATTTGCAGCGGAAAATTACCTTTTGATAATGTAATCAACTCTACATCAAGTTCCCGGTGTTAGGACGTTTTATGTTAAAGGTTCTGACTTAATTTGATTCTATCCTGGAGCAAGTGCCCAAAGATTTCGTGCCACTGGTACACCAATCTCAAGTCACTGGATCTAGCTGTGTCTTTCATGCAGACTTTTATGACATTACAAAGACTGTAAAAACAGAAACTGTTTCTTAGAAGAACAGAGTTAAAACAATTTGTAAACCTTGTAAATTGAAGGAAAAATGAAATGGATGTAGCCAAAAAATACACGAAAACTATTTCAAAGATTACAAATAGCCAAGTATTTAATGTTATTAATTCCTTTGTTATAATTGTCTAGGTATACATGAAGTAAAAATACCTCTTTATACCTGCAACACAGAAGGACAGATAATTACAAAGATTACATCTAACCTTTAATACAAATATATCATTTGAAAAAGGTCACACAATTCTGAGATATGTCAGATAAACTAAAATATACTTAAATGCAAAACTGTTGTCTAAATATTTTATTATTGTATTTAAACTTGGTATTGTCAAAAGTGCCAATAAGAAATAATTCAAATATTTTATCTTAAGTATTTCTAATATTCTGAACAAAGGAATGGTATTAAATGAATGCAATTAAACAAGTTGCTAATATTTCTATTGAACAGGGTAGTTAATACAAGCCACCTGTACTTATGTATTTTCAAATACAATAACCTATTTACTCTAAGCGGGACATTACAAAAACAATACACTTCGACAAAAAAATTAAAATCTTGAAATCAGATTCAAGGTGCAGTAAATTCAAAATACAAGATTTTAGTCAGATCGAAAGTCTTCTAGGTTTTCACCAAATATTTACTCAGTAAAACTACAGACCACACACAGATTCTCAAACCAAACAGAAGATTTATACGAGATGTAATGCAAATATAATGCAAATAGTGTGCACTTCATTTTACGCACAAATGCTAAATTAGGACTCATCTGGATATTTGATTCCTAAGACATAATTTCTGGTCATGACATTATAAAAGTTTGATGTCAACTTTTCCATGAGAAAAGGACCCCCACTGATTTGAGCCTGTTACGTATTTCTTTGCAAAACGTATTTACAGCAGCGCTTAAGGATATTAACATGCTTAACCCTTTTTGAAATTTAAAGTTTACTCTTAATTGAAATAACAGGGTTATCCACATTTTGATATACCATGGTTAACTCTCTTGATATTTACAAAATTACCCCCACTTTTTAATGATAACAGGATAACCCCTTTTTGGAATTTAGAGAATAATACCCCCTTCCCTACTTTTGTTTATTTTATAGTATTAACCACCTTTTAAAATTGATATCATTTTCCCCCTTTTTATATTACAATACTTGCCGCCCAAAACCTTTTTGATGTTAACAGCAAAATCCAATTTTTATATTTACAGCATTACCCCATTTTGATATTTACAGCATTACCCCATTTTGATATTTACAGCATTACCCGTTGTTGATATTTACAGCATTACCCCATTTTGATATTTACAGCATTACCCCATTTTGATATTTACAGCATTACTCAATGTTGATATTTACAGCATTACCCGGTGTTGATATTTACAGCATTACCCCATCTTGATATTTACAGCACTACCCAATGTTGATATTTACAGCATTACCCGATGTTGATATTTACAGCATTACCCGATGTTGATATTTACAGCATTACCCCATCTTGATATTTACAGCATTACCCCATCTTGATTTTTACAGCATTACCTCATGTTGATATTTACAGCATTACCCTATGTTGATATTTACAGCATTACCCTATGTTGATATTTACAGCATTACCCCATGTTGATATTTACAGCATTACCTCATGTTGCTATTTACAGCATTACCTCATGTTGATATTTACAGCATTACCTCATGTTGATATTTACAGCATTACCTCATGTTGATTTTTACAGCATTACCCCATGTTGATATTTACAGCATTACCTCATGTTGATATTTACAGCATTACCTCATGTTGATATTTACAGCATTACCCTATGTTGATATTTACAGCATTACCCCATTTTGGTATTTACAGCATTACCCCATGTTGATATTTACAGCAAATACCCCATGTTGATATTTACAATGTTGATATTTACAGCATTACCCCATGTTGATATTTACAACATAACCCCCATTTTGATATTTACAGCATAACCCGATTTTGATATTTACAGCATTACCCCATCTTGATATTTACAGCATTACCCCATCTTAATATTTATACGATGATGCCGCCCCCTCCCCCATCATTTTACATAAATCTTACTGCTTTCTATCTGCAGTAAATAAAATTGTAAGCCAAATGAAAACATACAGAATAAAACCTTTTTACTTATAAAAGTACATTTGAAAGACACAAAAATCTGTCATACACACACACCTACAGACATCCAGGCATCAACATGTTTATATCTCAACCTTTCAAAACCACTAGAGCAATAACAATCCGGTTTTTGATTGCATCTTCATGGCTAGAATATTAAATAAGTTCTCAACTTAAGGCTTACTTAATAATAAAGTGATTTGTAAATGAATAAATTTGAAAGGTGGAATGTAGCCTTGAAAAGCCTCCTCACCTGAGAATGAAAGTCACATCAATCACTCAAAATGCAAACAGATCGTAGGCAAAACCCTGCCAGAAACACATGCTGCACAAAATCTAATGGATGATATTAAAAGCTTACCTTAATGAACTGATTTTTTTTTTAAATAAATCAACAAATCTGACAGTTATACATGATTATTGTTTTCACAACATACATACCTCATATACAGCTATAATTCCCTTATGACAGTTACTGTATAATGCACAGTCAAAGCATTGACAAATTGATATCAATATACCAATACAGTAATGGTAAAAAAATAATTAAGCAGGTACTGTATATACAGCTGGGACAAGTCAATAAAATAATAATGAGAGACGTAGATAACATGGCTTACATGTCACAGGTAATCTCTTCACAGAATAAGACCGAGCACCTTATTTGGCAAGCTTGGCTAACGTTTGAAATTCCTGATTGGTAATCAATATAAACATAGCCAATGCATGGCACTTTTCTATTTCTACAAGTTAGCTGTATAATGCAACCTTTGCAAAACTGCAATTACGTCCTTGCTTGCTTTGTAAGACTAGTTTCCGAACAAGTGGCAAAAAATAATCAAATCATTTAATGCGGCATACCGTTTATGCACGCACATGCTTTGTGCAGCTAATTTTATTTTATTGGCATTTCATAAAAAAAAAACTCCTGTACAAATATCTTATAAAAGATGTTCGGTGCAATTTAGGTGGCACCTCATTATGCAAAAACCATAAGTGCATTAATAGTCTAACACATAAATTATAGCCTGCTTGATCCAGGATAGAATTTCAGTAGATAAAGGGAAGAAGAATCAAGCTACAATTTATTAACAGATATATGAATAACAAGAAATTGTATATGCATTATAAATATATAATTAAATTTCTGGTAAAAAATGATAAATTGATATCTTCTAAACCCGCTTAAAAACTTAAACCTGTATGCCTACTTAATATATTTTCTTTGAGGGCTGTGACATAAAAATTAACCGGGCCTTTCCATCAATGATGCAAAGCCGACCATCAGTCTTTCAGCACTTATACAAGCATTAGAAAATAAAATAAGATATTCATAAAATTATATATTAGCTTACTATTTCAAACGAGACCTTATGACAATATCAAATGACAAGCTATCTTCCGATGAAGTAAGTATATGCCTGTCAACAGATCATTATAAATGCTAATAGAAGCTGTCAACATTCACACCTGTATGATATAATTTATTGGATTTTTCTTAATTCTTTAAAGAAAATGTGTAATTTAAAAAAAACACACTTGACCTTGTATGGTATGACGAGGTACAATTAAAAAAGCTTCGTTATTATTGGATATCATCTTCTTCTTATAGATTCATCCACACAGTGGCATATCAGTGAGAGGAATCACGTGACTTCAAGGGGTTCTCACACTGGGCACCACGTTAATTTCTAAATAACTTATTTGTCCAAGGATTGCATCATTAAAATTAATATATCTTTCATATTTTTTGTGTCAAAATAGTTATTTAGAAATTATTGTCACTTTCTTGTTTGTTTACATTGGTATTGACCCGTGGTGACCAATGTGGGAACCCCTTTAAGTCACATGATTCCTCACCCTGATGATTGTTCATTTGTATTTGAAATATTCATTAGTATAATAATTTGAAATTAAGTCATTATTTGCAGAGCAAATATTGACAAGCTGGAGTTATGGACCCTGAAGCTTTCCATTAAACAGCTGAAACTGATAAGATCTTGAAATCACTCTTAAAGACTCTTAAGAAGAGTTTAAGCCTTCTATAAGTGACCCATTATTGTTTATTTATGCATCCATCTTCAAAATATTTAAGAACTAATATTACACTTAGTGAACTATAAATTTTAACCAGGTTTCATTTTTCAAACTGAGATTTTTGTTTTACTTTTTGATAATAAAGAAATAAGCAAGCAAATACAAGCAGAATGACAGAGCCATTAATCAAATGACACACTTCGGTCCAATTCTACACTTAACGTCATCCGAAAACATGATTAAGTTCACTAGATATAAAAACGGGTCAAAAAGCAAAGCTTTGATCCCATAGTATCAAATCTTACTACATTTACTGACATTGTATTAAGTCAAAGATATAATAAATTGATATCGTCAGTTATGGATGACATTTCTTACCTTGACGCAAGCCAATCTCAATGTCACATACCGAAGTAAAGAATCTTTTTTAACCAGTCTTTCAAACAAAAGTAAGAAGTAACGTTTATCAAATACGGCAAAACTACTACAACCTGAAATTTGTAACTCTATGAGTCTAAAACTTGGCAATTTAACAACGAAATATTCTTGTTTGTCGCCTACGAAAAAAGTAAATAGTGAAAGATTACCTGTAGTATTGAAAAAAGCCCAGATTACAGCACGGAGCACTCAATGTTTAATGTCGTAATTGGTAATGAATATGCATATAACCGTGACATACGGCATAATAGCTTAAGCGCTGCCGAATTGCTCAAAGTATTGAGCTTTGTTTGCTTTTGTACGCTACAATGAATCGGTATAATTAAATTATGATAAAATTACTTCTACCAATAAAATTTCATTTGGACGTACATTTTTCTTTCACCTTTATAACAGTATGAAGAAATAAACAATAATTACCACTAAATCTCTAGTCATGTATTAAAGGTCATTCACTTAAAAAGACAGAAAACAGAAGTGAAATCATGACAACCCACGGCAACATGTCAGGGTATTAACTCAGATGATAATCAAAGATTCAGCGATAATTAGGCTTAATTGTAAATATTTAAAAATGCACAAAAAAATAATACTTACTCTGGCTGTTTGCAATTTTTGGAGGTTACATTTTGACCTTGATATACAATACATAGGTTAACATGTAACTGTAAGGCGTAAAAGAAAAATATTGTTTATTTTCACAAACATGACCAACCCCATTTTTAAAAAAAAATCTGTAATTGTGTTAGTGATGGGCCGATTAGCGGGTATAATCGATTAACGGCTGGAAAAGCCCAACCCATTCCGATAATCGATTGTGTTTTCTCCGAATCGATAGCGGGTACGAATACTCACGGGTACGAACGAAGATTTCGGAATGGGAAATAACTCTGAAAGCGCGCAAAATGGCCGCTCTAGCAGACGGCAATAGAGAGTCGGAGATATTTAATCACCAAGGATCCAAAATTAAGTCTAATGTATGGAAGGTCTTTGGATTTCAAAAGATCGCCGTGAATTTGCCACCGACAAAGGACAATTTGAATATGAACATCGCCATTTGTCGTCTTTGTAAAAAGTCTTACAAAAACACCGGTTAGTTGAATCTTTTGAAATTTCCCGTCCAGTATTTTAATGTCAGGCTTCAGCATTATATTTTGGAACTCAAGAGCTGTGTTTGTGTAATCATCATTAATGTTTTGCTAATATATTGTCCCCACTTTCATAGAAAGAACGCGTGCCTGTCCGAAAGTTTAAAGCATCCGAAATATCAGACATGATTAATGCTTAACGGTTAAAACCTAAGTATGCCGGCAAATGGTCAGCCAATGAAGCGTTAGTATTTCGTTGCAGTTATCCAATGAAAATTGATTTAACATCGTACAGTTAGGCACAACTGTCAATATGGCGGCGCCCATAGCGTCAAAAAATAAGTTCGAAAGAATTAGCAAAACTTTGATAGATTTTCGTATTTAAAAATTCTGTGACATTTCTATATCCATTATTATATAATATCGGTGGAAAGAACTTTAAAGTTTTTTATGCAACTTGATTTTTTCAGTGACTTTCAATGTACATGTTAAAGTGTAAAACAGTTTTTTATGTGAATAATGCTGATGTTTGTACCAAATATCTAGAAAACAATTATTATAAATAAGTTGTAAACTGTCTTTGTTTTTAAGTTTGTTTTAAACGGGATGTTTTTTTCATAAATAAAAAGTATCAAACTTGAGATGTAAGGGTGTAAAAAGAGCATGTATATAAAGCAGAATCAAGTACGTAAAGGCCTTGTAAAGTTACGGCATAAACAATAAAGAATGTAAACATAAACAATCAACAAAGTGTTACTTTGTACCACTTAAGTATTGTAATGTTTCTAAGTTTTGCAAGTTAAGTGAAAATGTGTTAATTACTTTGAAGTAGTTTGCCAAGCTTGAAATGTTTTGTATTTTGCCAAACAATTCAGTTTGTTGCGTTTGTACAGAGATATTTACTTCTAGTCTGTTGCAAAGTTCTAGTTTTAGTAGTTTAAGCTGTAGATGTTATGTTACTGAATTCCTAATAAATTAAAAGAAATGTGTCATTTCTAAAAGATGTCAGTCGATTCATTCTAGCTTCTCTTAAAATCAAATAGTAATTTTTTGGTAGTAATATTATAATGTCTGCCTAGCAGCAAGCAGTAGGAACATGGTGCAACTTATCACTAACGTAACCATTACAATAATATTACCAAAAAATGACTATTTTCTTCCAGACAATCACAGTTTTAACATCCAGAGAAACTAAATATTTCCTTGCTTTATGCTAGATATGTACATTGTTACAGAAGTATATACCACTATAATACCAGTCAGTTCTCACAAATGCCAGCTATGTATACACAAGATTGTAATTTAAGTTCTTTACTTTTTCAAAAGATCATTAGAATTTAAGTAAAGCAGTCACTTTTAAGACATAAATATCTGAATAGAAAATTATTAAAATAAATAACATTTAACCGATTATTTTTCTGATATATATCGCATCGGTTTGCTAACCGATTCCAACCGATAATCGGTTGCAGTTCTCCAACCGATATCCCATCACTAAATAGTGTTATACACTGACAGTGGACTCGTGGAATAGCTAGGTGTCTGACCCTGAGTGAGAGTGGACAAGTGGTATGGTTAGGTGTCTGACCCTGAGTGAGAGCGGACAAGTGGTATGGTTAGGTGTCTGACCCTGAGTGAGAGTGGACAAGTGGTATGGTTAGGTGTCTGACCCTGAGTGAGAGTGGACAAGTGGTATGGTTAGGTGTCTGACCCTAAGTGAGAGTGGACTAGTGGTATAGTTAGGTGTCTGACCCTGAGTGAGAGTGGACTAGTGGTATGGCTAGGTATCTGACCCTGAGTGGGAGCGGACTAGTGGTAGAGCTAGGTGTCTGACCCTGAGTGGGAGTGGACAAGTGGTATGGCTAGGTGTCTGACCCTGAGTGAGAGTGGACTTGTGGTATGGCTAGGTGTCTGACCCTGAGTGGCAGCGGACAAGTGGTATGGCTAGGTGTCTGACCCTGAGTGAGAGTGGACTAGTGGTAGAGCTAGGTGTCTGACCCTGAGTGAGAGTGGACTAGTGGTATGGCTAGGTGTCTGACCCTGAGTGGGAGTGGACAAGTGGTATGGCTAGGTGTCTGACCCTGAGATAGAGTGGACTTGTGGTATGGCTAGGTGTCTGACCCTGAGTGGGAGTGGACAAGTGGTATGGCTAGGTGTCTGACCCTGAGTGGGAGTGGACAAGTGGTATGGCTAGGTGTCTGACCCTGAGTGGGAGTGGACAAGTGGTATGGCTAGGTGTCTGACCCTGAGTGAGAGTGGACTTGTGGTATGGCTAGGTGTCTGACCCTGAGTGGGAGTGGACAAGTGGTATGGCTAGGTGTCTGACCCTGAGTGAGAGTGGACTAGTGGTATGGCTAGGTGTCTGACCCTGAGTGGCAGCGGACAAGTGGTATGGCTAGGTGTATGACCCTGAGTGAGAGTGGACTAGTGGTAGAGCTAGGTGTCTGACCCTGAGTGGGAGTGGACAAGTGGTATGGCTAGGTGTCTGACCCTGAGTGGGAGTGGACAAGTGGTATGGCTAGGTGTCTGACCCTGAGTGAGAGTGGACTTGTGGTATGGCTAGGTGTCTGACCCTGAGTGGGAGCGGACAAGTGGTATGGCTAGGTGTCTGACCCTGAGTGAGAGTGGACTAGTGGTAGAGCTAGGTGTCTGACCCTGAGTGAGAGTGGACTAGTGGTAGAGCTAGGTGTCTGACCCTGAGTGGGAGTGGACTTGTGGTATGGCTAGGTGTCTGACCCTGAGTGGGAGTGGACAAGTGGTAGAGCTAGGTGTCTGACCCTGAGTGAGAGTGGACTAGTGGTATAGCTAGGTGTCTGACCCTGAGTGAGAGTGGACAAGTGGTAGAGCTAGGTGTCTGACCCTGAGTGGGAGTGGACAAGTGGTATGGCTAGGTGTCTGACCCTGAGTGAGAGTGGACTAGTGGTATGGCTAGGTGTCTGACCCTGAGTGGGAGCGGACAAGTGGTATGGCTAGGTGTCTGACCCTGAGTGAGAGTGGACTAGTGGTAGAGCTAGGTGTCTGACCCTGAGTGGGAGTGGACTAGTGGTATGGCTAGGTGTCTGACCCTGAGTGAGAGTGGACTAGTGGTATGGCTAGGTGTCTGACCCTGAGTGAGAGTGGACTAGTGGTATGGCTAGGTGTCTGACCCTGAGTGGGAGCGGACAAGTGGTATGGCTAGGTGTCTGACCCTGAGTGAGAGTGGACAAGTGGTATGGCTAGGTGTCTGACCCTGAGTGGGAGCGGACAAGTGGTATGGCTAGGTGTCTGACCCTGAGTGAGAGTGGACTAGTGGTAGAGCTAGGTGTCTGACCCTGAGTGGGAGTGGACAAGTGGTAGAGCTAGGTGTCTGACCCTGAGTGGGAGTGGACAAGTGGTATGGCTAGGTGTCTGACCCTGAGTGAGAGTGGACAAGTGGTATGGCTAGGTGTCTGACCCTGAGTGAGAGTGGACTAGTGGTAGAGCTAGGTGTCTGACCCTGAGTGGGAGTGGACAAGTGGTAGAGCTAGGTGTCTGACCCTGAGTGAGAGTGGACTAGTGGTAGAGCTAGGTGTCTGACCCTGAGTGAGAGTGGACAAGTGGTAGAGCTAGGTGTCTGACCCTGAGTGGGAGTGGACAAGTGGTATGGCTAGGTGTCTGACCCTGAGTGAGAGTGGACAAGTGGTATGGCTAGGTGTCTGACCCTGAGTGAGAGTGGAAAAGTGGTAGAGCTAGGTGTCTGACCCTGAGTGAGAGTGGACAAGTGGTATGGCTAGGTGTCTGACCCTGAGTGAGAGTGGACAAGTGGTATGGCTAGGTGTCTGACTCTGAGTGAGAGTGGACTCGTAGAATAGCTAGGTGTCTGACCCTGAGTGAGAGTGGACTCGTAGAATAGTTAGGTGTCTGACCCTGAGTAAGAGTGGACTAGTGGTATGGTTAGGTGTCTGACCCTGAGTGGGAGCGGACAAGTGGTATGGCTAGGTGTCTGACCCTGAGTGGGAGCGGACAAGTGGTATGGTTAGGTATCTGACCCTGAGTGGGAGCGGACAAGTGGTATGGCTAGGTGTCTGACCCTGAGTGAGAGTGGACTTGTGGTATGGCTAGGTGTCTGACCCTAAGTGAGAGTGGACTTGTGGTATAGTTAGGTGTCTGACCCTGAGTGGGAGCGGACAAGTGGTATGGCTAGGTGTCTGACCCTGAGTGAGAGTGGACTAGTGGTATAGCTAGGTGTCTGACCCTGAGTGAGAGCGGACTAGTGGTATGGCTAGGTGTCTGACCCTGAGTGAGAGCGGACTAGTGGTATGGCAAGGTGTGTGACCCTGAGTGAGAGTGGACTTGTGGTATGGCTAGGTGTCTGACCCTGAGTGTGAGCGGGACAAGTGGTATAACTAGGTGTCTGACCCTGAGTGAGAGTGGACTTGTGGTATGGGTAGGCGTCTGACCCTGAGTGTGAGCGGACAAGTGGTATGGCTAGACGTCTGACCCTGAGTGAGAGTGGACTTGTGGTATGGGTAGGCGTCTGACCCTGAGTGTGAGCGGACAAGTGGTTTGGCTAGGCGTCTGACCCTGAGTGTGAGCGGACAAGTGGTATGGCTAGGTGTCTGACCCTGAGTGTGAGCGGACAAGTGGTATGGCTAGGTGTCTGACCCTGAGTGAGAGTGGACTAGTGGTATGGTTAGGTGTCTGACCTTGAGTGAGAGTGGACTAGCCGTATGGCTAGGTGTCTGACCCTGAGTGAGAGTACACTAGTGGTATGGCTAGGTGTCTGACCCTGAGTGTGAGCGGACAAGTGGTATGGCTAGGTGTCTGACCCTGAGTGAGAGTGGACTTGTGGTATGGCTAGGTGTCTGGCCCTGAGTGACAGAAGCTTGTGGTCTCTTTTGGCCATCTAAGATGGACACACGAGTAATGGTTTTTACCCAGGAAGTGGCCTTGAGCTTGATTCTACAACCTATTGGCTTGAAAATATTTAAGCTTAAAAGATATTAGTTTTAACTATTTTAAACACATCATGCCCGAAGACTTACTCATCAGCAATGGCCCGCTGTGTGAGGTCTTCTAGGTCACTTGAGTCAAACAGTTGGGTCGGCTTCAGTCCAAAAGTTTTTTCACAGGCGGCTAAAAACACATTCACATTGTCCTGAAAAAAAGACATTTTGAAAAATTATTTTTTGTCATGATTATATCTAATACAATGCCAATGACAATCACTGGTTTACATCAAGGTGTAGCCATTTTAAGACAGGGCTTAGTCATTTCTTCGCCAAAAATGTTTATTTAAATTTTTTTGGTCTAAGATTACCAGAATTCTTTTCCCGCACTTTTCAATTTTTCTCCAAGGATCATGCTCTGAGCAAAACTAAAGGAACATATAAAAACAAGATAAACACTCTATCAGAGCTAGGTAATATCTGGAGCCTCTAAAAACCAACAAAATTTGCAAGAATGTTGTCAATAGGCAATGGCTGTTCCTCATATAATACAAACAAATTAAATGTCAATGCATTTTTAAATAGCAAAACTTGGTGAAAAGATGACTTTGCACATTCACAGATAATCTTAGAACCATTCATAAAATGCCAATATCATTCTGCAAAAACACCCCAATCTCCATTCAGGTTTGAAATTTAGTGTAAAAGAAGGACACCAAATGGAAAATATTTGCAATGTCTACAAAATGACAAGATTCTATCTCTCTGCAAAAAGCATGTTTTTACACAACTTAACTGAAATACAACACCTTTTAGTATGTTATCATGGCATTCCACAATGTTTCAAATGTCTTTAGTGTCAACCTTCAAATTAAGATAACATCACTGCTAAATTCATATTTTTTCTTTCTCATTTCAATGTTATTTTTGAAACCTTAAACTTACAGTCTTCATGCAAAGTATAACTGTAAAAAAAGTGTATTGAACAAATCCAAGGTGGCTGCAATTATTGACATCGTTTCACAAGCAAATATATTTGATCTTATTAACTTATTTACCTTTTAACTTATTCCTATTCATTGTTTGAAATCATCCAACACAATACAACTACTGGTTGTTTTTCTTCCTCTGACACATATTTATTATTAAATGGACATTTGTATCAATATTATCAGTAAATAATAACGAAATATTTCACACCAGGAGGGTATTATAAATTAAGCCGAGCATGTTTGTACTCTACTTCTGCAAAAACATTGAACAAATATTGAATGGATACATTTTAATATTATTCCTTTTGTTACTTCCAAGTTGCTACTAATCAGAGCAAATCCACTTCAGTAAGGTAATATTTGATGTCAACAAGTTAACCAAGGTCGTATTTCTGTTGTTATTTCCATATGACGTTTGCAGTGTCCAAGTGATTCAATCAACTATATGCCTATCACAAGTCTCCTTATCCTGTTAAAGTGACTTTCCAAGAGGGAGGGGTTTCATGTGGAGATAAAGATTTAAAACTGTGCAGAACACTTGTCACAGCCCTTTCTCTATGTTCTACAGCAAGGACTTTCATATTTTCTGTTCTTTAATTTTATGTAGATCAATTCTGATGTATGCACCAATTTTGATGATTTTATCCTCAAACTTAAACTCTAAAATATACATTAATTAAGGTTCCATTTAACCACCCCAATACCATTAGTTTTAACCATTTTTTGCAAACATGACACTTCAATGATAGGAAAAAAGCAAGACATGTAGCTAAATTGTCTTTAATGTTGCCAACCAGTTGTGGATTTAAGTGCCTTCAACTTTTGACAATTTTTTTTATTTTGGAAAATAATTTTATTTTATTTCATTTCTTTAACTGATGTATGACTGTGCCGAAACTTCAGGCTGCAGCTGTACTTCAAGCTCACCTTTTTTCAGTCGCATGTTAAAAATATAAACTATTTTAAATCTTAAGGATGCTATCTGCGCCTCTGCTAGATTAATGTTGTAAATTCTTTTTAAAAAAGAGTGTCTGGTACGAGATATGTGCTGTACGACAGATCAACAACAGCAAAAGGAAGTACGCCTAATTTCCGCTCTTTTTTTTTACCATGAGAAATTACCGGAAAACCGACTGCATGAAGTCCACCTTATATGTAAACAAAACATTGCTTTCTTTGAAGATGCATTAAAATGATATTTGAACCCTTGTGCAAGTCTCAGTTCTTTTGACAAATCTGCTGTTAATATTTTGGAGAAAGAAGTATTTATCTGTTTGATAAATAACCCCTTTTACAAAAGTTTTAATCTTTGATTTCAATTCAAGGGTATCTTAATATGGATTTACACTTTTATTCAGGTAAGACGAGAGAATTCTAAATATTTTAAAAGCATTAGGCTAAATGTGTTAAACTTGAACAAAGTTTGCCCCCATAGAAGTATCATAAATTTATACAAGTGCATTTTTTAAATTCCTGTCATCACAGTATTTACGTCTCCTCTCATTTGAAATATTATACAAATTATATTTACTGCACTGATAAGGTTCAATCACCTGCTGGAGTCTTAAAATCGTGACTTTTATATAAGCCATCAAGTATTTAAAACTAAATATTCGATGTTATCCAAAGCCAACTTACAGGTGTTGAAAGTGACAGTCTCTTTAAAAGGTCTTGATAACCTTTGTAAACGAACAGCAGTTAGACTCTCATGTGAGCAAAGACTGTTGTGTAACGAATAATCTAGCAGTCCGCGGGCGTAGATAACCATGATAACGCAACATTCCCGCAACATTCCCGGATAACAGAAACCAAATAAGGAAAATGGAAAGCTGATGTTGGAACACCGGTTGATCGGCTTGTTTGGTTAAAAATTGAGACATCATGTAATACAAACTAGGGGATTGTTTGCAGTTATTTACAGTGTTGGTAAAACAATTCTACTTGACCTCAATGGTATATGTCAACAATGCCAAGATATTGGACATGCCCAACCACTTAGGGAAAAATCTTTCCATCAAAACTGAAAATTTTAAGTTCAGAGGCAGTCACCATGAACAGCCTCAAGTCTTAACAAAGACTCATGACTCAAAATTGCCTAGACTCAGACTTGAGACTGTTAGCAATCATGGCCTCTGTTCTTGTGTTTTTTGTTGAGAGGAAATTATTACAAGATTTGTATTATAACCCAGGGGCCTGTTTCAATATCAAGAATCCTGGAAGAGATGTCATACAGTACAGTATGACTGTGGAAAAGCTCTCCTTATAATGTACTGAATTTCAATTATTCTTGTTAAACTGGCCAGCCTTCTTGCCTTATAAGCAATCATAACCAGGGGCGTAACTAGTCCTCTATTCATGTGGATTCATAATTGTGCTAGTGTGGTCCAGAGGCATGCCCCCACAATTTTTTTTGAAAACCATGGTGCAATCTGGTGCATTCTGGGCGTTCTGAGGTGCTTTTCTTACACCTGGAAGATGGGCAGTTTTAGGATCATGTAGTCAACTACCCATATTGCAACTTTGGCTGATTTTTTAATTTTTTTGTCAGAATCATGTGGACCCAGCCATATACTCGCATATAGGCAGCTAAGCACCTGATAATGTAAATAGTTAAAAGTCCTTTGAAAAGCAATAATTCATTATAACTGTTTTAACGATGAAATGAACAACCTGGTGATTAAGTACAAGATTCAACACATTTATGAACTTTACTTTATATAAATTCTTATACAATATTAAGATATGATAACATGATATGTATGAAATTGAAACTAAAAAGAAATATAATGGAATCAATCAAAATAGTAATTCTTATAGATTATATAAATATTACACATTATAATTTAATGAAGATATCAAAATATACATATTTAACAATGTTTTGACCACGTATCAAGGCTTCTAAAACAAACTTAAACAAAAATTAAGTTTTAACTAAAACATTTCGTTAACTTGCATCAAATCAATCAATTTCATCATACTAGGCCTTACTTAGGTTTTTTTACTATTAAAATAAGTTCTACATAAATCAACATATACATTACAGACGCAAACAAGGTGAAGTTCATCTTCCACACGGTTTGTTTACCCGTGTAACCAACATCTCAAGGCCAAATAGTTTCTTTTAACTGTCAACAGAAGTTACACCATATCTAGAAGTACTCAAAACATTCATAAAATATTTAAATTGAATATTCGTATCAAAATTCATCTGCCATGACTTATAGTTCATTGAAATTTGGATGGTAAATCATCTCTTGACATAGTTTATCATGGGTTATTTCACATAAATGGAAGACCTACTGAATTAAGCACCGCCCTGTAACTGTGATCTTTAGATAAAGATCAATAAAGATTTTAGTTCATAAATAAAATGTTAAAGAGAATGATTTGTAAAAATGTCATGTATTTTTCTTATAATATAAAAAAAATTCTTGCAAGTGTTCATATTTTCATATTTCACAAAATAGTACCAAAGGCAGGTAAATCAAGAATTAAGATCATTTGGTCAACAAGATTTACTTCCCTTGGCATTTTGTTCTAATCTTACAGGGTACATTTTCTACCCTTCTGACATCAGTTCATACTATCAAAGGGAGGTAATGTGTACATACCAGTCCCGCTATGGCACCCGGCAGTTTGTTAATCCTCTTGATGGTGCCTGCCTGTAAATTATTCAATAACCTGGAAAAAACAAGAAGTATATATATTTCTTCTGATTATTTTAAAGGTGTATTTTAAATCTGAAACATTCTGCATTATGTCTCATTTATAATATTTATTATTATACTTTGACAAGCAAACTGTTAACGCTGGAACTGAAACAACAGTAATTATGGTTTATCATCCATTTTTTAAAAGATAAGCATGATTAACCTTAACATGACAAATTTTGTACCATTTAAGAGTTAAACTTTAGACCGAAAAACAATACTGTCTTGCTCGAAACGCAATACAATAGTTCCCTGAAATACTCACTCGCACAACAGAACACCATTGCCCAGAGACTTTCTAAAGTCATCAGCATACTCAAACTTCTTCCTTGTGATGGCCTGTGAAAAAAACAAACATATCTTTTAAAATAACTGAAGTGCAGTAAAAGCAACATACAAGCTAAGCAACGCAAGCCTTGTTCTAAAATCGCTACCAGTGGTTCCCATAAATATGTAGGATGAAATTACCAGCTCTTTCACAAATGTTTTGTTCTAGAATTTGTGCAAAAGTTGTCTTGACATATGTAGGACCAAATTACCAGCTCCTCTGCAAATGTTTTGTTTTAGAATGTGTGCAAGAGTTTTCTTGACATATGTAGGACCAAATTAGCAGCTCCTCCACAAATGTTTTTTATAGAATGTGTGCAAGAGTTTTCTTGACATATGTAGGACCAAATTACCTGCTCCTTCACAAATGTTTTGTTTTAGAATGTGTGCAAGAGTTTTCCTTGCATATATAGGACCATTATTGCACAACTTTGAATCACCTGAAAGGCTATTTTAACTTTATTTATGGATGCATGTGGCTTGAACTATTTCGAAAACATTCAAATATAAAGGGATCAGTTGCTGTTTGGTCTTTGTTCATAATAATAAAGTAAAATAACTAAATTTCATCTTAAGAAAATGTGGACAAGTCATTTAAGTATCTTAATCAATTTCAAAGTTTATATGGACAACATTTCAGTTTTCACATGACACTTTTGTTGACCACACCAAAGCTTTCTTTGTAAATAGACAATATAAAAGTATGTTTTAAACTGTTATTACAAACACTTTTAAGTTATATCAATTTAATTAATGTGACATAACTCTCAGACAAGGGCAAATAACTTCAATTTGAAAGTGACTACTCAGTGCATCGTCGGCAACCATGGCACTTAATTCTGTTACACTTCATAAATACTGTGGGACAATGGACTGACAAAATCTCGTTTTAATGAATATGCATGATGCCAGACAGAAAACTCTTGATCCAATCAAATCCCATGATACAATATCGTATGCTTTAACAACCTAAAAGATTCAGTAGCCTCTACAGCTGAGTGTCTTGCCTTTTGATGAATCTTATTGTACTGAAAATGTTGGATCAGTTCAAATAAATCATTTAAATTTAAAAAGTATAAAAAAAATGCTATTTTAAGCTAAGTCTATTTTTAGCCAAGTCTACATGAGCAAAGTCTATTTTAAGCCAAGTTTCCATGTAAAGTCACAATTGCTTGTGAAGGTTTGTTAAAATTATGCCCCTGGGGTCATTACTGCCACCACCTCCCTCCCCCCCCCCCCCCACGGAGAACGTCCCTCAAGGGACCAGCAACTCAAATGACCTCGGCCGGAAGAGTTCTCTTTTCTTTGTAAGTTCTTTGTAAGGAAGCATAAATTATTGTACCTTGCCATAAATAAGAAACTGCATCATTAATAATTATACATTATTATGAAATTTCCTAGCCAAATTGCCCACAGTATACAACAAAGCAGAGCGTAGTAGTGTATAAGGGGGAATCCAGCGATGTAATCAGCATTACATGTGTTTTTTTATAATAACACATGACAGTGAATCAATGCCCAAAGGTTGAATGGTTTGTGGTTTTAAAAACTTGCTGAACATTTCTGGATGAACTTTATCTTAACTTTATTGTTTACATTTTCACCACATTGTTTGTACTCCTATACAGGATTGTGCGAATACACAGTGGTTACATTCAACCAATTTATTTATTCTTTAAAAAAAACTGAATTTTTTTTCTAACTTTTTTTAATGTTTACTGGAATAGTCATCCCATATTTGATACTGAGGGTCATAAAACCCTATAAATTAGTGTCTTTTTTTGCACACAAATCAGTCATCTTACTATAGAATATATACTAGGAAATTTGTTTGTGGTCTATAACCTGGAGGTGGTATTAATTTGCCCTGTCAAACAATCCCAGCAATTGATTTGGTCTGAGGAGTATTTCAATTTTGGTAGGGTTTTACCCTAAAAATTGACAAAAAAAACTTTTTTGAAATTTATCAGTATACTATTTTTTCTCCCACCTCAGATAAGTAGATCCATCCATTTAACCATGCTAGAAATTCTTATCTTGCCCACGGGCGAAGATAAAATGCCCGGATGGAACTTCTTTTAATGGTCACCACAGTGTAATTACCTCCCTTGTTGAAGACTGTCGTCTGTAGCGCATCATGGAAACCTTGTCTTGTGGCAATATTTAGAATGCTAATTAATTATTTCTCGCTTCAAATGTCACCAGAAAACAGTTTTCACGCACCTTTCAAGAAATAATGCTTCATTCTTCCTAGAACTATTTAAAGACTGATCAGACCATTTACATACTCTGAATCACTACGCGAATATCCATGACAACCACGAATTATCGCATATCTGTATGCAATTATTTTCACAAAAGAGTTCAAGCATACATTTTTACTTAATTTTGTTTAACTGAGGTGGGAGAAAAAGCATCTACCACAGCCGCTCGTGTAAGATAAGTTCATCCGACCCTCGCGCAGGGTGTTTTGCGGAAACTCGGTAAACCTTGTTTCCGCAAAACACCCTACACTCGGGTCAGAATGAACCTATCTTACACTCTCGGCCATGGAAGATACTTATAGTCTTTCATTCAGACTCATATGCTATCAAAATGGAGTGCAAACGTTTAAATACATTGAGTTAAAAGCTATGACACTCATATATCAGCTCACAATTTTGAAGTTATCATTTCCAAACACATTTATAATTTTATTCTTAGTTTGTTTTTAGGATGAATCAAAGATGAACACAAACAGTTTAAACGTTTTTTAACAATATGGCTATTTTTGTTTTTGAAAGACACACAGATTACTTTATAATTTTCGCAAAATTTCTGCAACATCATATCACTAAGTGAATACGAGTGAAATTAAATACAGATTTGTATCTCAAATGTTAGTAATATTTGCTTCATCATTGAATTTCATTCTATTTTTTTTTCAAAACTAACTATTAATTGCATTTTATAAAAAAATATTCTTGTTTCTCAATTGGCCATATTTAAACACATCCGAAAAAATACCCTTGGGGCAAATCTACCCATGTGTGAATATTTGTACCTGAAGGCAAATTTGTACCATGAGCAAATGTTCTGCATATAAATATAACATATGTCATAGTTATTGTTTATTTTTGGTCTTCTATACAGTTAAAATGAATTATAATCATTTGGTGACAATTGGATTATACTAGCATCATTATAAACATGCATGCGCAAAACGCTGAACAACCCATTTAATTGAATAAATGGAAAGTTAGCAACTGTTATTTTCATCAGAAACATTAGAATCCATCTGGCAGAGACATAAGCATAAATACTCAGAGATAAAATGGGATGTAATGCAAATATTATCAAACCAGAGGGAGTTACAATGTCCAAACTGGTCAATATACTAGAATAACATTCTTATCTTTGATAACTTCAAAGGCTTAACTAATACAGTCAGTAAATTGAACATTAATTAACATACAAACATTAACAATTACTCCGTAAACATAAATATAGAAGTATATCAAATTTAATCATTACAGTACAAACAATGAGTTACCTCCCTTTATCTAAGTACCGACATAGGTCATTTTTGCATCAAAGTGGACATTAATTCTTTGTTTTACTTCAGTGGTATACAGTGCACATTGTTGACACTGAGTTTTATCTGTCTTATACAAATGCTGCTGATACCAAATAGTATATTACCCTTGTAAATATTTACTTGGATGATTACAGAGCGAGTTTTATTTGTCAATGGCCTTTTGCTCTAAAATTTAAATGGGTTGGACTATGAAAATATTGCTTAACAGATTTTACAATGAACTAAATTACAGAGAAGACATATAACTCTGATTTATGTTGTGAACACTACAAATGAAAATGAAATGATTTCCTGACTTTATTTTTTAACAAATTATTGTTACAGCATGTCCTCAATACAGTTTTACAAATGCTAATGCTCTAATGAAAATGAATGGTAAATAGCAAGAAAGGTGCAGACATCCTCAAAGGGCCTTAACTCTGTAAAAACCCAACAAACAGGAAGCAAATCTTGACTTTGAAACAAGCCGTTTGTGGGTTGCATGATTTTCCTCAAGGATTCATGTTGACGCCATGATAGCTACATTTATTTTAATGATAAATTTTGATACATGGTGACTAGTTACTACTGACCCATATACTTTTAGTATCAGGTATTTGATGGCTGATAACTGATAAATAAGCAAAGTACATTAAACTTAAAGATATAACAGCTTGTGTATTTGCCTTTCATTTCAATTGAAATCAGACTTAAATTGACTTATTTTGTCACCCGAACTTAATCATTTGTTTATGAATTGTTCATCTCCACTTCATACCAATCCTTTTTTAAACTTACATGAAAATGTTGAATGAGCATTCACGCAAACAAGTGAACGAAATCAAAAGGGCCATAACTCTGTAAAAGGCAATCTATTTTCATTCATACTTGTACAAGTTTCATTTTGTAATATCTTCATGAGCATTAAATCAATACGATATAACCACAATTTGTTCAAGTCATTAAACCATTTTGAAAGGCACATCATAAAACAGGTTTCATAATGGAAGTCAAGAGTTCAAATGAAAGATAAAATCAGATACATTTCATTTCATAATAAACGATGCTATTTGAAACATTTTCAATAACCAAGCACACAAATCAAGACATTAAATGTTCTTGATACCGATATGGAAATGTGATATTACTATGGCCTACAAAAAATACTTCAGGTTTGGGTTACCCGACTCAACAATTTTTATAGTCCATCGGTTTAAAAACACTTTTCGTAAAATTAAACAATTGTGTGGTTTAATATGTAATCTAAAAGACTTGTAACTGAAGATTACTTTAACGCTATTCCTCAATGATGAACAGCAACATGATAATGAACAGCCCTCGACACCATCTGAGACACCTTAGGCTTATATCATGATCATCGACTTGCTCTTAGTCTGGATTCACATCAATGCAAGTTATGCAACTGGAGAAACTGATGCTGTAACACTGGTAGGACTGTGTGTACATTGTTGAGGGGAAGTCACGGTTCTCCAGTTCCATAGGCGGTGTGAAATTTCGACAGGAAACACAGTATCTTTATCAATCTTTTCGTCAATTCTTGTCTTGCATGTTTGGTATTGAAGCAAAATAAAAAGAACATATGGTTACAACCTAGAATGCCCCTTGATATCAGAAGACTTTATATGGTTTAAAAATCTTCAACTCACAGGCAATTGACACTGGAACCAGCAGCATAAACCTACTTTGATGCCCGCCCATGTTGTCATATTTTGCTCAGAGCTGCTCAAGCAATTTTAAAAAAAAAAAAAAAAAATGGGGGGGGGGGGGTACTCTTGATACTGAATAATACTGGATAATTACCAAACAGAAGGAAATAACTATGAATAATACATTTATTTTGCAAATAATACTATATTTTTTGTGTTACATATAACTAAATATGGTGTAAATGGGTACATTTGTATTGTTTGGATAAAATAAGTGTAAAATAACAGTATCAAAACCTTTAAATCCAGATTGCAGAGAAAAGACAACAGACCAGTAAATAGAATCATATAACTCAAGTTCGGTAATGCTAATATACATAAGAAAGGTATCCACATGTTCCTTATTTAATATATCATACATATGATAAACATGTAGGGTCATTTCATGAGTTCATTTCAATATTTTGGGTAATAATCTTAATAATTCTAATGGAGAAAAAAAGTTAACCCTTTGATTAAAAGGTTGACTCTTAAAGACTACTTTTTCAATTTAATCAAGGGGGACAATCCATACATTCTCAAGGGAGATCACTCAAAAATATATGTAACCTTTTATGAGACCACTTTTAACACATTCGGAACTCCTCGGCCATTTTTTCAAAAACAACCTCGGATGTATATGGACGGTTTACATACTTAAAAAGTGGTACTTCAACAGATGTACCGGCATATATCCGAGGTTGTTTTTGAAAAAATGGCCGAGGAGCTCCGAATGGCTTTAACAGGGTTTTTATACTGGAAATATGTATATTTCACCTTAAGTTGTATGATTATGAGTAAAATTTGCAATATAAAAACATTATTCAATAGGTAATTAACACATATTATCCAGTATTATTTGGTATTATCCAGTCTTAAGTGTAACAGTCTTTTTTCTAGAAATCAGATAAATAAGAAAGTGAGAAAATAATCACACAAATAACAGATATTCAGTAACCAAAACATCGCAGCAATATTTATCTGAAATCACAATATGTCACCCATCTTTAAAAATATTGCATAACTCTTTAAGAAGTTTTACAACTAAAGTGTGATTTTAGTAAGTTAAAATAACAATATTTTATTTTCAAACATTTCTAAGGTTAAAGAGTGAAAGGAAAAAGATTTAAAGGTAATAGAAATCATTTCCAAATATTTATGTTTCAACATTATACACCACATTGCTAGGGGCATTATTTAAATGATAGATCGCACAGGTGATCGAAGAAGGTAATTTTGTTCTTTTCCAGTTGAAGAAAGAAATACTGTGAACAATAACAAGTATACTTAAAAAGTGTTTAAATAATAATAAAGAGGTTAGCCACCCATAAAGGAGAAAGTTTGACATGAAGAACTTGATTCCGATATTGTTACATTTTAAAAACAAATGAAAGAGTTAAATTTCATCATATATACCAAATTGCCAATTAGTCACTTATGATACTAATCAAATTAAGCAAATGTCATTGTTTTTATACAAAATGAAACAAGATTATGAGTTTCTATGTCATTTTTGGTGATTTTATCATAATATATGGAAATGACAAACTATGATAGCTTTAAAGTTAGTTTACATAAGTATAGCTTGTTTAAACAAAACATGACCTGTAAACCGATCAGAATGGTAATAAGAAGCTCTTTAAAAGATCAAAAAGGTTGGATTCTCATTTAGATTTCTTTTCAAGGAGAAATTTTGTGAAAATACTTAAAATTGCAAGAGCCCTTAAATATCTTAAAAAGTCATGACCCATAAAAAACACCGCATAAAAAAATGATCATAATTTTTTAAATTATACCATTTTTTTTTTTTATGTCCATTTTTTGATAATGTTAAAGCGACACAAGAATATATTTTACCAGAAAAGAGTTTTCGGTGATTTATATAATTAAGTGCAACTCCTTATTTAAGATTGCCCAACTTTAGGTCACCTGAAATAAGATCGCCTTTTGGGGTGAAACCTGACAGCAAAATAAATCAGTAACTATCATCGCCCAATGTTGAAGAAAGAAGAAGCCATGAGACTGGTGTGACATTTACATTTCTATATTTATCCAAGTTGGAACATATTAAGTCAAATCTTAATAATTAAGAAGGGTGGAGCTACAAAGTCCTTCATAGTCAGCAAGTTTTGCCTATTATATTCTTAATGTATTAAGCTGAGTTTTCACTACGACATTTGGACCAACATATACCAACTTTGATTTAATTTCATAGGGTTTGCCTAAGTTGGACTCCGTTGGCAAACAATGACTGAGATGCTGGCAGAGGTGAACCTAGCTGTATGCTTGTCCAATTTAAGGCCAACAGGTATCTGATGCAAAGAAAGCCATCGTAACGCAAGGGGCAAGGGTATGCAAACTTTTCACACCGACCCAGTAACTCATGTGATTTTCGGACAACGGAGCCTGACGCATACCATCTTCCAACAATGTTCAACGGCAGTGTCTCAGTTGATGTATGCCAACAGTGTCCAACATCTATAGGCAAAATCTGTACAACTTAATCAATAGTTCATGAACATTTACAAATGGAGCACAACCTTTATTTCTAGACATCAACAATGTTTTTGCATGTTTAAAATTTTCAACATGCCATGACGATCACCAGCAAACAACAATTATATTTAACTTTTAACAACTTTTACTAGCGGAGCTGGATGTTTGCCCAAACGTTGGTTAACTTCGATCCAAAAGTCATAGTGTGAACCTAGCTTTAGATTAATTGTAACCCGTTTTCAGCAGATGACATCATTTCTTTTAATAAGTTGTAAAACTACAGTTATGGTAGTGGTACTTACTGTAGACTGATAGGAACTTAATTTCATTGGCTGAAAATGTTGGTATTAATCTCATGAAGGTTAAACTTGGGTTTGATAATAGTTAGACCATATTTTGTAAAATCATGAAGATTAAAAAGGGCAGAGTGGGTGCAGCAATTTAACCCTACTCATAAGTCATAAAGATTTTACAAAATATGTACCAGCTGACTTATGTTATAACCCATGACTTTTCAACAGGTCAAAACTAATTATGATGTCATGTCTGTTAAGATGAAAAGATGCTACAGGTAAAGGTAAAATTTTAAGGTGGGTTAGGGCTGGATAGGGATAGGGTTGGTCAGGATCGCAGACCAAATGTCATGTTGCTCCCTTCACCATGGAAGTAAGATTTATTTATGGAGTTTATCATTATATAAAGTATATTCTATCAAAATGTTCAGTTGAACATACATGCTTCAAAAGAGTACAAGATCATGAAGGCACAATACAGGTTGAACATATAGTTATACCACAAAATAGTTATATTTTGCTGTAAGCAAATACACAAATTTTGTATATTACTATATACCGTACTGAATAAAGATGGTAGAGTTTAAATGACCTTGAAAGTCAAAACTTGTCAAAGTCAAAATAATTGATAAAGTCATAAATTGTAGCTTTATTCTTTTCTTTAAAAAAGTCATTTTTCTGCTTTTTAAATGTATTTAATGGCTGTATATTTAAGTAATTTCAGTCATTTAACATTATTTAGTCTATGACTATGTTCCATTAACCAATTACATTACAAGATTACATCTAATACATGGCAAGTCCATTCGCTAAGTTGATAAAGAACAGGACGCTTTAAGTAATTAACTTAACGGCAGCGCCTATCCTTCAAGTCTATAAAATATTGATAGCAAACATAACCTTGTTCAATATCTGCATGGAATATAAATTTGTAATAATAAACCTCTTATTAAAGATGTTTTGAATCCATTATCGACTGAGCACCAGATTAGGTTTCGGGTGATTTAGACGTCTTTTACCCCAAGACTTTTTTTTTACCAAATATATAAAACCCCTATTTTTTAAAAAATGAAGTCAAATGATTAAGTAATATGTTACATACCGGGAAGTTGACACTGCCTTGAATTGCCTGCACTCCACTGATATTTAATCTTATAATACTGTACAAGATGTCAATGATTAAAATGACGATTTGACTAAATCCAATGTGTGTTGATACACCAATGATAAAAGCATTGCATTTTTCATCATGTTTTATGCATATTTACACAGTTATGCACTATTTTGGTAGCTCTGTGCACTTGCAGAACTTTGATTAAATGTTATAATCATTAGTTTGTACAAAGGGAGTTACTTCATGATTCCCCCACAATAAGTAGAGTACCATAAACTACTGACAAGAACTACAGGCTGTATCTGCGATCTTCCATACAAGTCTGTTTTCGGCCAACAATAACTTTTCAATTACTATAATTGGAATAAAAAACAACTTCCTAAAAACACAATTCCATTTGAAGACTCTGGGAGTGGACATGTTGGCGTTTTTCCCCCATTGTTTTGGACCTTTCTGACTAGGGAAAAATGTGTTCATTATTTGGAGAATTTAACCGAGACAGAAAAGATCAAAGATTGTGATCAAGTTTGTTTCTTTAAGAGTACACAAACTCTAACATACAAAAAAGTTTCGGGGGGTCTGTTATTTTAAATAAAATTTATAATTTTTAAAATAAAAATATATAATCCTTTTTTTTTTTCGAAACATAAAATTTAAATGTTAGCGGTATTTACACATTATGGAGAAACGAATAGTTGAAACAAAAAAAGGTTGGTTTCACAGGACATTTATGTAAAGAAGTCCAAGGAAGAGGGGCCTGAGTAGAAGGCATCAGAGACTAAAAGAGACAGCATGGAATAGAGAGGCTGTGGAATTGTCTCCGTTTGTCAACACTGTCCAAGGTCAAATGAAAGACAAATAACAGAGAAGTCCAGGAAAGAGGGGTGAAGCTGGCCATTGTTTCACATAATTACAGGGTTATATGGCAGCAGTGTTTTTTTCTGACCATTTTAGGCCCAAATTTCGACCCATTCCCTATGCCAAAGCATGATCATTTTCACTAAATATTAAAAGAAAATTCCCAAATAGACTTTTTTAAAGTCTATTTTTTTAAGCAACAACACTTTGTCGACACAGTCTTAACATCCTCTTTCTACATCTTAAAGCTTCTTACTTCATTTTTGTTTAATTTTTCTCCATCAAAAAAGGTCCTAACCCCCTTACAAAATTGGTGGGAATTTTTTTGGGGCAGGCGCAAGTAAGGTTCAGACCAGCAGGGTCAGGTAAAGGGCATCAATCCTACTTGTCCAATGTTACTGTCCTCAGAAAATACCATATTAAAACCCCTTGTAGAGAAACAATGGGCCAGTGTCACATTGCCAATTACCTGGAGATATCCATTATCAAATTAACTGGTCACAGAGCCTTCCACCTCGATAGCTGATAGCTGATAATAGTAAATGATGTTTCCCCCGGCCTCACAAAGTATCCAGTGAAGATTCATGTTTTATTAATGAACAATATATTTTCAAATTATTTTCTACAGGGAATAATTTTGCATCATTTTTGTGAGATCAGTGTCATTAAAAGAGTATTACTTGCTTTTCTTTGCCTTTAAATATTGAACTAAAAGCCTCTCCCAATCCCACCCACAGCTTAATTAAGCAGAAGGGGACAGGCATCCAACATGTATGTTGCGACTCCAAAGTGTGCAAACTCTGCAGTGATATCCTGGATACTGGGGGCATTTTCGATTTTTTTTAGTCCATTTAAGTCTTCAGTTGAAATTATCTTTGTGCCATAGTATAATTATTTTGCTATATACTTCAGTGAATTTATATTTTAAGCCATGAGTATTAAAGCTACACTCTTAAAGATATACCATTTTTACAACTTTTTTATTTTTTATCTTGGAAAGAGAACATTTTTGTGTAAATATCTACAAACCAATGATAAATGATTGCTGACAAAAAATCAGATCGTAGATCTTCATATTTCTGTTAAAAAATTAATGTTTTATGTCTTAAGAAAAATGCACAAAACATCATTTTTATATATAAAAATCTGCGGTCTAATTTTTTGTCAGCAGTCTTATATAACTGGTTTCCATGTATTTTCGCAAAAATTGGCTGGTTCCAAGACAAAAAATAAAAAAGTTGTCAAAACGTTCAATCTGTGATAGTGCAGCTTTAAAACTGAATTTAAAGTTAAGGAAATAAATGTGTTGCCATCTGTGACATTTAGACAGATTTAAGATGACTAAAATCCTGTATTGCAAGAGGCCCCTGCCCTGTACAATGTTAAATAAACTTTAGAAATTTAACATCAACAAGCAATATAAACATAATTGTTTGGCCATTGACCTGCATCTATTCAATGATCTTTTATTATTACAGAAACAATCTGAACTATACAGGTTTATTATGGTTTCATGGGTAAATTAATAATGCATCCCTGTATTCCTTATCAAGAACTCATTCAGTTTAATTAATGTGTTTTGTACTATCAAATGCAGCCTGTTCAGCATCAAACAAAACATTATAACACAAGAAACACTAAAGCATTGAGAACAAAAACATACTTAAAGATCAGGGGAAAAAGATTAAGTTGCAAGGTCTCCACCCTTTCTTTTATTTTGCAGTTTTTAAATCGTTTCTGATTGAATAATAATAATCGGTTGAAATCAGTGTATCATTGGGAGTATGTGATTTTTGGAAAATAGACGCCCCTATTACACTAATACATCTCACAAGAAAATCGTTGCAATGTGGATAAAATTTTATTTTGTTGTTGTTGAGTTTATAAAGGTCTGCCCGCGCCCTAGAATGGCTGCATTATAGCTTGACCCCGTCACATCCCCAAGTGTGACTTTAACAAATTTTTGTATCCAAAGGGGGAGTTTTACCCCCACCGGTTGATGGGATATTCGTCAAAGGAATACTTTTGAACCCAAAATGCAACGGGATGAAATTTTATCAAATACAGTATCTATAAGTATGTGTCACAATATGCAAACTGACGTAAAATTCATTGATAAGAAATGAACATGAGCATTTTAGATAAGATAATTATATAATATATATCAAATATGCACTGTACACTACTTAAGATTTAAACACAGTCATTACGGAGCCTTTTTACCATACATCATATTTCAGCATATTAAAATACCATTTCATTTTAAGTAGTAAATCCTAGCTGAACTACTTAAAGCCTAATAGCCCGAAATCTGAGCTAACATTGGGATTTGTCCACACATCTTTTGAATTGCACTTTCTTATGTTATGTTGGCAATTGCAATTAATCTCCTTGATACTTTTCAAATGTCAAGGGATGTTCTTTTACATGGTTTTCTGATGACCAATCCAACCCACAGGCTGTTGAAAGGGTAAAAGTAAGAATGAACTACTTTAGAAAAACGGGTGCAAATACATGTCAAGCTAAATGAACAATCAGTATGTGCTCATTCATTACATTTGGAAAAGTGACAAAAATGAATGAAAATTAAAATATATTTTCGAAGTTCAAGAAAGAGGGTACATTCTGCAAAACAAATCCATTGTAATGCCGTTTGTGTTCACCAAACACACCAAATACGAATAATAAATCATGATTGTAAAAACAGAGAGTATATACTTTAAATCATTAATGTCAAACCAGTTTGACCTATTTCAAAATTTCAATGTACCTATTTTACCAGTCAAAACGTCAACAATTATGGACAACTACCGCCTTGAAGTCTACAATTACATACTCGTGCAAAAGTTTGACTCACACGGTTTACATGTTGAATACAAAATAACTCCCAACTGGCGAAAATTCAAGCCTACCCAGCCATATCTGTGTATATTTTAAAACAGATTCAGTTGAATGTTTTTTTGGAAATGCACGGAGAAATTACTTTACAGTACCTGTATCCACCTCTCCGTCTCGTGCAGCGCGAGTTCCGTGAAAAATCCCATTTCTTCGTCATCACGCATGCGCAGAGCGTCCCATTCCTGCCCCTCTTCCGCATCTTCATCCGCCATATTTTTTTTTCAACAAATATACGGGGCCAAACAAATCACAAACAATCCAATACAACTTTCACTCAGAACACTATCAAACAGCAACACAGTATTGTAAAATGGTCAACCGACAGTAAAAGGGTAAACATTCCTGTGTGTTTAACGCGCTATAAAACTCGGACACACCTCGCCGATCCAGCGATCAAATGGTCTACAAACCGCGCTTGAATTATACGACCTGATGTGTCAACACTAGTAATACGACCCGTGATTATTCAATTTATCTACATTAAAATAGACAAATGCCGCTCATTTAGTCACAATTTTCATACTTCTTCTATTTTAAAGTCCATTGCTCCGTTTATAATGTCATTTTGTAGTTAATTTTTCAACGTTAAGTATAAACCATCGCGATGTTTTCGTGCATCTGTTTGTTACGATATTCTACTTGAACGAATGATATGACGATGCCGATATTTCAAACATGTGTAAATAGCTGGTGTTTGTTGTTAGAATGAACCTATAAACATATCAGAAGCGCCAAATACCAACTTCATAATCCGTCTGTGCCGATAGTTCGGATGCTACCGTTCACAGAAGCATAGGAATCTAGAAGACCATGTGCACGGGTAATGCGGCATTTAAAAAATGTTTACACTAACCAGTGTTATTAGTATATCGTTCTTTGGAGACTTCAGACCATTTTATTGCTTATTATGCAATTCATTGTCGAAACTGTGCAATTTTCACACGTTGATGGTAATTTAAATGCATAAAGTTTTGCCAAAAGCAGTGACTTTGCTGTGTTGTATTACTCCAGGCATTTTTGTATTTGCGTCATGATATTTTTGAAATATATACTTTATACCACTTACCAGGCGAAAACAGGTTCCAAAAATCCTATTTCGTCATGGTTTCGCCGCCATCTTGCATATCAAGCTCCAAACCCTCACTTAAACCCTTGCAGATTCGGAATACGTATACCCCCCTGATATAGGTCAATGTTTATTTGGATGCTTCAAGTTTTTGACAATTAAACGTTCAATCGAAGCGCACCTTTAAATGGCTGTAAACACGTTGTTGCTGGCAAGGCACGACCGTTTTGATCATTTTGGAATTTCAGTCAAATATTTTGAAAAATACTGTTATCTCTTTGGTTCAAAATTATTTGAACCATTACTGAATGTCTTTTCATGCACATTAAATGAATATTGCACCAATTGAATGCATTTATCTAAGATGTTTTTGTTATTATAACCATTGGATTCTATAAACTGGGCTTGTTAAATTTTACACGATAAAATGGGATAAACAATTGAAGTTCTCGAAAACCGTCTGATATTTTTAAACATTTGTACACACAGACTCTTACCTGAAAGAAAATGCCATGTATATTCCTCTTAATTTGGCTTTATTACTTCAACAGTTCATGTTTATATGGCAAGGGATGAAAACAGTCTCGAGAACATATTCATATTATGTACATATATTAAAATGATATCGAAATATGAGGTTGACCACCATCTCCGAGCTGTTTGAATTTGGGAACTGTGCGTTGTCCCACTGCAGTAACACATACGGTGTGTAAGCTTATTTATACTCACACTCGGGCCTTGCCCTTTCGACGAGTACTCCGGCAATAAGAGTGCTAGTCATTTTGTTGTTGGCCTGACTCATAAGTGAGAATAGGTAATTATAAAATCATACACATGTACATAACCATGGAGCTTGTTCGCCGCACCGTGACACAGGTTTGAAAACGAAATGAAAATATTACACCAATATCTCATAAAAGATACTTTTTTAGACTATGTGCCTAAAGTGCACTTTTTATTTCGCATAATACCGTTATGCTCCCAGTATTACCTGAAAAACAGAATCGAGTTATAATTGTTGAATTATTACTTCATAGACTTGAGTTATTGATGCCTTTTCAGATTTTTCAGTTAAAAAAGTGTTTAATCTCAGAAGACGTATAAAATTCAAAATCACTGAGGTTTCCAATACGACCTGCAATATTAGTGTAGTCTAATCCTTCAGACGAAATATTTGCAGATTTTATGACCTAAATATTTTATTTCACAAGAAAAAGAGTGACCTCCCTTTAAACGTTTGTTTGTAACATAAATTTGGAAAAATGACGAATGTAAACAATATAAATTGTAATGTTTGTGAGACACAATTAAGTGTCATGAAACGTTGCACTAAATGCAAGTCGGTGTTTTACTGGTAATTGTTTTTCTCTTGGTCTTCATGCGATTTTTTGTAGTGAATTAATATTCGGATAGAGCATGTTCGGATGCCAAGCTGGAGTTGAAGTTATGCTGCAATTACATGCCACTTTGAAAGAACAAAAATCGCATAATTTAATTTGAGCTGACAGTTTTACAAATGAACTGACCTTAAATTCACAAGGCATAAAGCAGTCAAATGAAACTGTTTCATTCCAAAACAAGCTTAATCAGAACTGACACTAGTGACATAAAGAAACTTTTATGGAGCAAAGAAGAATCTAATGGGGTTGTGTCTAATGAAGGCCATAAGATATACAATTTACTTAAACAGTACACACCAGCAGTCTAAGCTTCAAACCTTGTAAATACTATTGATAACCCTTAAACTTATAGGAACCCAAAAGGACCATATTGCTGCTGTTTTGTCTTTTGATATAATCAAATATAAAACTTGTCTGAAAACTTTGAAAAAAAACAAACATATTATGTTGATAAGATAAGATGAGAACTTAATGTTATAGATATAATGATAAAAAAGTAAATAGGAAAAAAAAATCATTACAAATACAACATTGTATATAGTTACAGTCTGTGAGGGTTTTTTGTAAGCCATTGTGTTAATAGCATACATGTGATAATTTTTTGGGTCGATTCCGGGACACTCGAAGTAATGTCAATGCACACTAGGGGGGTCCGGGTGCATGAAGGATTTTTTTTAAATGGGGAACGCCTGTGGTGCATTCTAGAGCATATCTGGGCTATTTTAGTCGTTTTTAACGTCGGGAAAATGTACCTATTTTGACTGCCAAGACGTATTTTTTACTTGACATGGTTTGTTTTTTTCTGCTTTTTCTTGAAAAAATAAAACCACCAGATAATTTCCCAGGCTTTAAATGAAGTGCTAACCAGGAGGATATGCAGTCTACTTTCGGTTTCATCAAAACAGGAAATAAACAACTATACGGGCACCTGTTTTCCCGCGCTTTTGAGAACATGCGTTACAAAATATTTATTTTTTCATCACATTTAAAACGTTTGCAACTTATGAAACACAATAGTTTCCAGACGATCAAGAAGATTTTCCAGTCGATGAGCTTTTTTCCATTTGGAGATGCATATAATTTTGATAGAGACGTGTCAACAATCGGCTTTATAAAGCGATCACGTGACTTACCATGATCACGTGATTAAAGCACTCTATATAACCACCTGTAAACCCCATATAGTCAGTTTTATTTCGGTGTAAAAATACACAACGATAGTTTGAAAAAAAGTTAAAAACACTAAAATTCCTTATGGACGCTTAAGTTGTTTAAAGCATAACGATGTATCGACTTTGAAATTTGAATGGAATATGGGATGTTTTCCGTGTTTTAATTTTGTTTTTTTACTCATTTTGTCAATTTCTTTGAACTTATCTTCATGCTCGTTTGTCGGTAAAATGTGTGAAAAATATCAATTCATCAATTAAAAGCTATCATTCATAAGACCAAACAAGTCCATATGAAAACAATCTTATTTGTATACAAGAACCCTCCCCGACTCGTTAAGCACAACAATAGATCAATTATCCGGTGATTGACGATGACCTCGACGACACACGTACCAATTAACGGATTAGTGTCAATATGTCCTGTGTTTTATGACCAGTGTCCCGGACAGGCAAAAAGCTGACTTACATTGGTAAAATTAAGATACTAGTAATTGATTCCGAGAATTTTTTTTCGTTTTTTTTATGACTTTCCGGGACAAACATGCACCCTCCGTGGCAGAGATACGATTTCCGGGACGTTATCACATGTATGGTTAATGGCTTAAAACTAAGAATTGTCTACATCGAAACAAAACTTTTCTTCAACTTTTGACAGTCAATTGTAACCCCCCAGGGGGGGTGGAGGTTACAATTACAATTGACTAACTAGTGCTTTATTGTTTTGAAAACAGTTGCGGGTTGTTGGAATATACTTCTATATATATACAAGGTTTTTTGTTTTAGTCAGCACCTTTTTCTATCAGTAATTGGGAAAAGATAAGCTTTCAAGAATCCTTATTCAACCCATTATTTATTTTTGTATTACTTTTATATAAATAATTTCAAATGAACTCACCAAGGCTGACTATGCTCCTTTATGTCATTGTGCTCCAGTGCACTTTTCATAAATGAGTACCAGCTTCTGGTTGATTATTAGGGAACACACAATCTGACAACCATTAAATTATTAATATTGAACACTGTTATAATTGAAATTGGAGTTTTGTCCCTTTTTTGCTTCTTTCCTTTGTTGTTTGTGTAGTAAATAAAGACAATTTAGTGACTTTTGTTTTGTTTTCAGTTCTCGTGAATGCCAAGTAAAGGACTGGCCAAAACACCAGATATCATGTAAACCCTCCAACACTCTGCAGATGAAATCCAGCAACTACAGAGCAGATGATAACAGTATCTTTGGTTTGTAATTATCCATTCATGAACAAGTCATTATCTTGAAAAGAATCTCATGAATACATTTATTTAAGATATTGGATAAAAGCAAATAAAAAACAAATCAATATGATAGAGGTGCAATGATGCATTGAAAAAAATGCGGTTTTTAAACTTGCCAATTTAATTTAATACAGAAACCCCAAAATTCAATTTGATCCGCTCATTGAACATGCATGTCACAAAATGACCTGTTGTTTCCACATTCTAAACATGTTGACTTTTGTTACGCGGTGTGAGTTAATCTGGCTTCAAATCAATAATAGTTTTATTCTTACTAGCCTAGTAACATGGTGTTTCCGTCATTGAAAGATGCTCGAAAAAACTAAATTCAAGAGTGTCAGTGTGGTAACATTTCAGGCTCTGCGTTATTTATCCAAAGCTTGGCAGCTCAACTAATCTCATGCTGCATTTGAAAAGGAAACACTCCATAGATGTGTTTAAAATTAAAGTCCGTCAAATCCTCAAATTCGTACAGAAAAACACCACACATTTATTACAGAAAATATCTGTTGATAAACTTTAAATGATTAACAAAATCAGGTAATGTTTTGTAATTCAGTTTCTGTTTTTGTAATTCGGTTTCTGTTTAAGTGTGTGATGGGTTTTTTATTATTTAACTTTGCAAACAGAAAGTTTTGTCCTAGTTTTTCATAATTTTAATGATTAAACAACCTTTGAATGTACAACTTAATCTTAAATATCAGCAATAAGTAAAACATGAATGGAATCGAAAACATTTGAATCAACATGTTTGATATGGAAATTTACGAGCTTTAAGTGAATTGTAGCAGCTCTACAATATGATCATATTTAATTATATTGTATTATGATCTATAATTGATATGCCGAGTATGCTAAGCAGTTCAATCAGAACTATGTTTGGCTGCAACTCTTTAAAAAAAAAAGTTAATAGATTTTCATACCATACATTCTGGTTGTTCCATCGTTATTCTATTAAAGTGGTAATTTCAGCAAAGAGCTAACATAGTTGAATGTTTTGTCATTATTTCCAGGAAATAATACGGCTACAGAAAATCACCAGGACAAAAGGTCTTCCTTCAGTTATCCACCACTGGTTGACTTTTCGAAAGCAGTGAAAGGTGCTCGGACAGATTTTAGTAAGCCTGCTGGGAAGAGTTACCTAAGTAAAGATGAATATCATACTGATGTGCCTGAATTAAATGAACATGAGCCAGCTGTAAATGTAAGTGTGAAATGTAACAAAGACAAACACAAACTGACAATTCAGACTAGTTGGTGTGGTTCAGATATTTACAAATACTTTTCATATGCACTCCAAGTGCCCCTCCAAAAATTGAAAGTCATTCATAAGGGTAAAGTTCTTTGTGAAGATAACATTAAAGGAACCTTGAAGGAAAAAGCAGTGTACCAAGTGATAGGTGAGGTAGCTGAGAATGAAGACAATGTTGACCAAAGAGATATCGCTGTGATGATGCACCAGATGGGATTGGACAGGAATGCGGCAGTTAAAGTTTTGAAGCAAAAGGGAGATCTTCTGGATGCTTTGTTAGACCAATAAGGCTTTGTCTGTATATATGGCTGTGAAATAACCTTTGTAAATGGTTTACCAGTGTTGGATATAGATGAGTGTAAGGAAGAATTTTTATAGGACCAGTAAATAACTTCCACCAAAATCTACAACCTAGTCTCTGCTGTGAGCTAACTTTTGTGAATGGTTTACCAGTGTATCATAGATTCTGAAGCATAAGACAAATTTTACATGGCAAATAAATTACACTTAAACCTACACACAAGTATCTGCTGTGAAATAACCTTTTTGAATGGTTTACCAGTGTTAGAAATTTAAATTTTTGAGCATAAGGCAGGCCTTCTATAGAAAATAAAATACAATAAAACCTATGAGCTAGTCTCTGCTGTGAACTAACTTTCGTGGATGGTTGACCAGTGTAAGAATAGATTCTTAAGCATTAAACAGAATTTCTATAGTAAAGAAAAAACAACAAGCTATTTTCTATATATTATTGTCAGGAATTTAGGATTTTGTTTTATGGAAATGTTTTATTCCTTTCCTTTGTGAGATGTTCAAACATCAATGTTCCAGACAGTGCTTTTAAAGCAGTTCTTATCAGGTGATATTTATTTATTTTTATTTACTTATTTATGCCATGTTATTCTTGTTTTTGACTTATTATTTATTGAATTTAATTTATACTGATGAGTTGCCAATCGTTGTTTCTAAAGGAAATGCCTATTTTATTTGTCATTCAACTACAAATGGGATTACAATAAAAAGACTGCAGGGCTTTTTCACCTTCTTTGCTAGGGGCCGAAATTAGGCTACATGTACTTCACAGTTGGGAAAAATGGCATATTTTCCCAATTTCAAGAAAAAAATTTCACAATTCCCAGATATTTTTCCCAAAAAGGAAGGTCTTACTTCAAAAATTTACAATAAATTTTTTTTCTGTTTGAGCAAATTATTCTTTTTATCTTTTAAGTTAACATCAGAAAAATGCTGTATGATTTAAATGTTATTCGAGGACCAATTAGTCCATATATTGCTATCAATTCTTTCCCTCGATTAAGAATCAACTCTATGAAGATTAAAACTAATCTCTCTCCCTCTTTTGTCATTGCGTCATGTTAAAAAAGCGAGGTCAAAGACATGATTTCTCCCCCCGAAAAGATCTAAATGTATATCAATTGGAAGTCCATACATTTTAGACTTTTCAAGCTTGACCGTGTGGAATGTTTGTACACATTTCATATTAAAAAGGTCATAATTGAAAAAAAAATCAGCTAGAAGTAGACTCACATGTAAGATATGAGCCTGTTTTTTATAACACGAGTTCCAAGTTTCATATGGATACCTTGACCCGTGTTTAAAAGGTGTCTTCAATCCTCATGTGGAATTTCCCAATTTGAGACATTTACGCATTTTAATTTCACAATTTGAAGAATTTCACGCGTTTAAATTTCCCAAATGAAAAGGCTAGGCCTCTTCACAATTTTTGGTGAAAAAGCCCTGGACTGTTAATCTATAGTTTGCCAATTTGCTTATTTATAAAACAATTAAAGTTCCTACGGGTGCAATGAATTTTTATGAATGTTAATTTTTAAGTGCTTGCATTTTGAATATTTAACTTTGAAATAAACTGAATCAAAAATAAAATGTAGTTATAATTTTCTAGTTATTTATAAGCAGACTGTATGAAAGTTACAGTTGGTATGTATATAGATATAATGTTTGAATATTATGTAAGAACATAAATCCAAAATGTATTACTTGAACATTATTTTAGACGACTTCAAATTTCTTGCATACCAGACAGGTGTTTCAGGTCATGTAACCACTGCTGGTTACTTTTAATTAAAATTGAAAATACATATTCATATAAACACGATTTTTTGACAAACTTTTTAACGTCAACTAATATCGCACGCTCTTTGGTGAAATGTACAGAAATGCGTTTTCTACTTTACTTTTTCCACACATTGATAATTTTAGATATGCAAGAAAAAATATCAATCATGTTTTCCCAGTCTGGATAAAACAAATCCGACCCTCAAGCACTCTGCATAGCCAGTAACACGGCAAGCCTTGTTACTGGCTTACGCGCGTGCCCTCGGGTCGGATTTTTCTATCCGTACTGAAAACACATGATAGAAACTTACAGTCTTACAACCCCCTTGTAAGATGAGTTGCACGCAACAACTCGCCACTTCATATAGCATATGGTTAATGAAAAGTACATTTTGTCATTTCACGAAAGTGCAATCAAATATATAAATATGCAAGACTTGTTTAATATTTAAAAAATCATATAAAATGTGACTTTTATAGGAACTATTTGACAATAATAGTGATCTAAAATTACTACACTTCTTGATGTCAGTAAACAGCGTTGCAATTGCTTTAAGTGAAGTGTACAAAAATGTGTTTTGTAAGTCAATTTGTCCACAAAATGATAATTTTACGTATACAAAAAAAAAATATCAATCATGTTTTTCCAGTTTGGATTGAAAAAAATCAGACCATTGGGCCATGCTTTGTGGGTTTTTTTATTATCTGGACCTGAAACACATGATTGATGTACATATAATCTTAACCATGAAGTCATATACATCTATGAGAAAATTAAAATCACCAATATGCCAATTTCAGAAAATGGCTTGGTGGGCTAGTCTTTTTCTCCCCGCAGAAAGACAGACGAAGGGGATATAGTAATGGTGGGTGTATGCGTGTGTGGGGTATTGCCTTCAAACTTAAATTACCGGAATATCTCATTGAGCGAAAGTACAGTGCACGGGTGCCATAACTCTTGGTGCAGTATTGTTTTAGTTATTTCCCTTAGTTAAAGTTCAATTTATCTTTATTTCTAACCTAACAGAGTGTTCCTTTAACAGTAAGAAATAATGCTTTTTCTGTAACATGACGCTTTCCTCTCTATTCTCAGGTACACACAAGTCAATACAAACTTTTGAACTGTATTTAGGAGTATGAATGAACAAACAAACGTTTTAACTGTTATTTCATTGACATAAAAACATGCTCAAGAAAATGCATGGTAACATCACATCAGTTTAAAAGTTATTCATGTAACATTGATTTAATTGCATTGAACATTATAACCCTTAGATCCAGTGGAAAACACACTATTACAAGATATACAAAACCATAGAAGTAAGAACAACCATTTGCACAGAACAATCAACAATTAAATGATAAATTACAGCAAAACTTTCTTTTTCTTAAAACAGCAAAAGAATATTCCTGATGTCAATAGTTTATAGTTTCATGAAAATGAAAACTTTGCATATTTAAGTGTTAATTTAATATACAAAACACATCCTAATTATCAATAGTCCAGAAAAAAAACACTATGATAACAACAAAACAATGCTTATAAACGCACAACGTGACAAGGGAACAAAACAGTTTTACATTGGTATTCAAATGTTTAAACATTTAACACCTTACATATTTTCTATGAAAAAGGACAGAAAAATATTTTAGTTGTCACACTGGATAAAAGCACTGGAATGTACATCTTCACAATTACCATAACTTTATTTTTCTATTTTTCATAATACTCTTAATCACTTAATTCTGCAAAAAATAGTTCAATGTCATTGCCAGTACAAATGCCAGTACAGGAATGTGATTTTTAACATTATCCTTACATTTAGAACATGTTGCAATGGATTCCCTAATTTGTGTGAATCTCTTTTTTATTCTTTTTATAAAGAAATACATGTACACCCATAATTATTTTATTTGCTATCAGGTTTAGGCTTTGCACTGTCAGCAGGCTTCTCTGTCTTTGTTTGTTTCTTTACATCATCATTCTCTTTATTTTTGTCTTTGCCAGGAGTTTCATCTTCCTCAGGAATGGGTGAAGGTGGCTTGTGTTGAGAGGGAGAAACCTCAGGTGTTTCCACCGGTGTTATGGGAGCTGTTCTTCCCATGTCCATCATTGTTAGACTTCTTGATCGGGAAAATGGTGCAGCATTCCTGTCCACTTTCTCACTTAATGTTTCAATTCTTTTCTGAATGTCATCTACAGCGTCCACTATCATCTCAATCTTTGACACTAAAGCCTGTTGTTTCTTTTCTTCCCTTATAGCAGCCTCCTCATCCAGAAGTTTATCTTTTCTAAGTAGCTGTTTTCCTTTCTCAAGCAGCATCTTCTTTGCATCAGGATATTCTTCTAGAGCTTCCCACAAGTCATTCTTTGTAAGACAGAAAAGATCTGAGTAGCCAACTGTTTTTACGCTTGCAGTCCTCCGGTTGCCTGTTTTATTCCCTGCAATGTTGAGAACACTGATCTCTCCAAATACCGCACCATCACTTAGCGTAACAAACACTTTGGTACCATCCTCTGACACTACTTGTAGCTTCCCTCTCTTGATAATGTACATCTCTTTTCCGATGTCCCCTTTCTTGCAAATGAAATCTCCTGGACTGTACACTTGTAGTTTAAGTTTGAGCACTAATTCCACCAACAAACCAGGTTCACAGTCCTGAAAAATGGCCACTCTTTTCAATGTGAACATGTGAACATGAATTGAGAGTTCAGCCCTTAGCTTTTCAGGAAGAAACATCAGTGCTTCTTTATCGTCAATAGACTGCTTATTGTTCCATGTGTAGTCAAACCATTTGACAACACGCTCCTGAAGATCCGGACTTATTCCTCTGAGATCCATGTATCTCTTCACATTATCAACTTTATTCTGAAACTCTGTTCTGGACGCATCCATGTGATTGATCATGGCACCAACATTACCAAAGATGGTGGCAAAAATGAGCACCCCCATGAGGGAGCATAAGATACAAAACCAGGTCTCCTCTGGTGTCACGGGATACTCAGTATCACCTATAGTAGTGAGTGTCAGGGTCGCCCAATAGAAAGACACAGAATATTGCTGCCAAAACTTCTCAAATCCAGGGTTCACAGCCGGATCCTTGTACACCCAGTCATCTGATCCAAACCCAATTATTGAGCTGATGAAGAAGTAGATGCAACCAAACCAGTGAATGATGATGATAATGTACAAAATCAGATTGGACACTCGGATGAGGTTCGGATAGTTTGTGTGTGTCTCTGCCATGTGAAAGAACTGCTTAAATCTCCAAATTTTTACCAACCTATTAAATCGTAGGTATGCCCTGACTCCTATGGCAAGATACACAAGATCAAACGGTACCAGGCTGCATATATCTGACATAAATTTCCAGGAGTTCATGTACCTCTTTCTAAGCCTGGGTACATCCCTGACCAACAATCCCTGCTCCAAAAAACCTAGAAATAAAATATGCAGACTAAATGTCTTCGTAAAACAAGTGGTAATAAAATATTTATTGACAATTGTAAAGGCTTAATATTTCAAGTGATAAACATGTAGATATAACTTTGAGTGGATTTCCCTGTTTACTACAGACTTAATATGAGCTGCATAGCACAATTTTGGATCTTAGGACATATATTTGCTTTCATTATTTTATTTGGTAAATTAAATGACGTTTTAGGAAGTAATACTGAAAATTTCATGAAATGATGATATCACTTATATTGCTTAATAGCTTATAATTGAAGATGTCCTCCTATACCAGAACCTTTATGGAACATAAATTAAGACAAATTTGAGGATACATTTTTGTATTTTGAGCCATCTTAATAAGTGGGGACTAAAGCCTTGGTTGCTATGGTAAAATGAGTAAAGTCATGTTCATAAATCGTAGAGAAGTTGATGCGCCAATGACATTCCTTTTAAAGAATGAGGTTTGGAAGGAATTTATATACAATGTACATAGAAAAAATCTCTCTTTTTTACATATTTTATTTATGATTATTTCATTTATAATCATTATGTCGGAAGGCCCAAAATCATCCATATATATAGAGTATAATAAGGAATTGTATCCTATCGGATAAAATTCAATTTAATTAAATATATGCATGCTTCATTTTGAACACTAACCTTTAAAATTAATCTCTGGTAAAAAGTATTTCTTGGCAATGATTGGTTACAGAATTTTTTTTATTATTTTGAACAAATGTTGGTCTTACCAATCCTGGATGTACAGAACATGTCAATGAGATAGACAACGTCGCAAAAGTAGTCAATGGTAAGGAACACGATGAGGTAGCTCTCATGTGGCTGAGGGAATACACAGCGTAGGATGATGATGAGTAGATTGTACAGCACACATAACATCAACGCCAGCGAAAAGTAGTAGTAGGAGGTCCCTGATGGGTCAATCGTAACCTCCTTCCAGAACCTAGGTATTAGAAGGAAATGATGGAAATCAATTACAATTGTAGCTCTGCTTCCTGCCAAAATGACAGCATTTACCCTTCAATGTATTTAGTATGCGTGCACAGACTCAGCTATATATACAAATACACAGGGTTCTCAATAAGTAACTGCTTATTCTACTTAAAATTCACTTATTTACCGGTCCAATTGCCATCTGAACCATCTATTTGGCCGGCAGCCGGTTCTTATTGAGAACACTGTATACAAACATGTATATATATTATATTTACTAAGTACTGCCTAGTATTCATAATGTTATGAATACTAGTAAATATAAACTGAGAACTTAAACTGAATTTCAACTGTCTTGTTTTGCATTATTTGAAAACAAAAAATTTATACAGCATCATAGGTTTACAAGTGTAGTGTCAACTTGGTTCTCGTGTTGGCTTGAGGATATAGCAATCAAGGGTTCAATCCCCAGTGGGGACACAATCTCGTTCTTTTGAAAAATAGGTAATTTATTTAGGTAATTAAACAAATAAATTACATACTTTGGTTTGAAGATGTCCTTAAAGTGGTATACAGGAGCTTCATTCTCTGCAGAAAAAGACCTCCCAGTGACTGTAAATCTCTCAAGGAAACACTCCACTTCAGTCTTTTTCTTCGTCTGTATCTAAATGTAAAAAGAGAAAGTCAGGAAAGAAACTTCTCAATCTAATTAAAATCATACTATTATATTATACACTTTGCCATAAGGAAAAAAGGTTATTTGGATCTAAGATTCCCCCATAGTAGGCAATTTTCAGGAACGCTTTCTGTCAGCAAATTAGAGGCATACTTACGGTAGCTTTATATCTGCAAAGATTTTGCTCAGATTCAAAAACTGTTTCAAAAATTTAATATTAAGGATTTATCATCCGCATAAATCACAAGCTGGAATAGCTCAGTGAATAGAGCAGAGGAGTTTAAATAGGACACTTGAATCTCTGAGGTGTAGATTTGAATCACACCATCAGATGTTTTGTCATGTGTTATGTTGGTGTTGCCTAAGTTTCTTTAAAAAGCCAGAGGGCAAACATGGTGCACCTGATTAAAATGGCATATAAGTCAGTTGTTATAAAGAATGTTGCTGCTTGCCTTTGAAGTAAGTGGTTGCAGGGTAAGTTAATGGTTGATAAGGAGGTTGGTCCTTGCAAAGGGGAAACAATATTTCTAAAGAAGTCACGACATTGTCAGCTGGTTATTCCCAGAATGGATGTGATGGTTGCCAAGACACTCATTTGTTGATATGGATGTAGCTGGTTGATAAGCAAGAAAGGAAGATAAGGCAGTTGCTAAAGAAGTAGTTGGTTGCTAAAGAACTCATTGGTTGCTAAGATAGTTAGTGGTTGCCACAATAGTAATAGGCTGCTAAAATGGTCATTGGTTGTTATTTATTTACTAGCAAATCATTGGTTGCTTAGTAAGTTGCTGATAAGGCAAGACATGTGTTTCTTATTTGGGTCATTGGGTGAAAAATAATTCAATGGTTGCTATGGATGAAGGTAGATATAAAAGGTAGGTAATCAGTTCTTGTTAAGGAAGTGATTGGTTGCAAAGAGGTCATTGGATGCTAGGGAAGTAAGTGGTTGCTAAGGAAGTAAAATCGGTAGCTATGGAGGTCATTGGTTGCAAAGGAAAAAGTGGTTGCAGAGGTAGTCATTTGTTGCTTAGAAAATCATTGGTTGCTTAATAAGTAAGTGGAAAGGAAGTCATTGGTTGCCTAGGAAATTGTTGGTTTTTAAGCAGGAAGCTGGTTGCTTATGAAGTCATTGGTGGCTTGGGAAATTATTGGCTGCTTTGTGAGGCATTGATTGTCTAAGGAAATCATTGGTTGCTAAGAAGTCACTAGTTGCTAAAGGAGTTGTGAAAGAAGTCATTGGTTGCTATTGATGTAGGTAGTTAATAACCACTACATGAGGCTTCACCCCCCCCCCCCCCCCCCCCCCCTACACACACACACTTAAATGATGGTCAAGTTGCTGCATTTGATATTGTAAAAATAATGTCTTACAAGGGGCTTTCAATCTTCCCGAAATGTGCTAGTCTGCTGAACATGTCTAACAAATTTTGTACGAGTCTGGCAGCTCTTTCGTAGATGACGGTCCGGATGACCAACATATTTTGTGATGACTATTTCTAAATTGCATAACGGAACCTTAAATTGAAATGTATGCAAAAGCTTGTTTTAGCTGATTATTTGCCTTAGCTGTTGTTAGTTAATTCCGCATATTTAAATTTTGGTTGTAGACAATGTAGACATTTAATTACATTAAAATTATATATACAAAAAAATGTTATTATCTATCTTCCATTAATGTCAAACCACTACTGGCGACCTAGACATTTGTGTGTCAAGCTGCAAGAATATTAGTAAAGGTTGTGAAAGAAACTGAACATATAAAAGCAAAATTAAAAATACGGGTTCAGATACAAGTTATAAAGTAAAAAAAATTTGATAACTCCTTATGGCGAGACATGTTCATTCTGACCAACAGCCCTAATGAACTGCTCCAGGGTTGGGCAGGCCACTATGTTGGGTGGGTGGTTGTTCCATTGTAAGACACCTCTTGTAAACAAGAGCACCGCAAAACGGAGCATTATACGCCCTAAGAAGATTCGGCTTGAGGTCCTTTTAATGTAGTGATGATTTGTATAAAGTTATTTGAAAATCGCTTTATTAGTTACCAAGTTATGGCCCGGACACGGAATTGCTAACGGATGAGTAACAAAGATGTGGCCCGGACACAGAATTGCTAATGCCCCCCCATGGTGATTCTAGTCTTTGAGGTATGGACCTGGAAATTGCGCGCGACACATCCTTTTAATGTAGTGATGATTTGTATAAAGTTATTTGAAAATCGCTTTATAAGTTACCAAGTTATGGCCCGGACACGGAATTGCTAACGGACGAGTAACAAAGATGTGGCCCGGACACAGAATTGCTAACGCCCCCCATTGGTGATTCTAGTCTTTGAGTTATGGCCTGGACATGGAATTGCTAACGTCCCCCCCATAGTGATTCTAGACTTTGAGGTATGGGCCTGGAAATTGCATGTGACACATCCTTTTAATGTAGTGATGATTTGTATAAAGTTATTTGAAAATCACTTTATTAGTAACAAAGATGTGGCCCGGACACAGAATTGCTAACGCCCCCCCATGGTTATTCTAGTGTTTGAGGTATGGACCTGGAAATTGCGCGTGACACATCCTTTTAATGTAATGATGCTTTGTATAAAGTTATTTGAAAATGACTTTATTAGTGACGAAGTTGTGGCCAGGACACGGATTTGCTAACGCACCCCCATGGTGATTCTAGTCTTTGAAGTATGGACCTGGAAATTGAGCGCGACACATCCTTTTAATGTTGTGATTATTTGTATAAAGTTATTTGAAAATCGCTTTATTAGTTACCAAGTTATGGCCCGGAAACAGAATTGCTAATGACCCCCCATGGTGATTCTAGTCCTTGAGTTATGGTCTGGACATGGAATTGCTAATGTCCCCCCCATGGTGATTCTAGACTTTGAGGTATGGACCTGGAAATTGCATGTGACACATCCTTTTAATGTAGTGATGATTTGTATAAAGTTATTTGAAAATCACTTTATTAGTAACAAAGATGTGGCCCAGACACAGAATTGCTAACGCCCCCCCCCCCCCATGGTGATTCTAGTCTTTGAGGTATGGACCTGGAAATTGTGCGCGAGGCATCCTTTTAATGTAATGATGCTTTGTATAAAGTTATTTGAAAATGACTTTATTAGTGACCAAGTTGTGGCCCGGACACGGATTTGCTAACGCACCCCCATGGTGATTCTAGTCTTTGAGGTATGGACCTGGAAATTGTGCGCGACGCATCCTTTTAATGTAATGATGCTTTGTATAAAGTTATTTGAAAATGACTTTATTAGTGACCAAGTTGTGGCCCGGACACAGATTTGCTAACGCACCCCTATGGTGATTCTAGTCTTTGAGGTATGGACCTGGAAATTGCGCGTGACACATCCTTTTGATGTAGTGATGATTTGTATAAAGTTATTTGAAAATCGCTTTATTAGTTACCAAGTTATGGCCCGGACACGGAATTGCTAACGGACGAGTAACAAAGATGTGGCCCGGAAACAGAATTGCTAACGCCCCCCCATGGTGATTCTAGTCTTTGAGGTATGGACCTGGTAATTGCGCGCGACACATCCTTTTAATGTAGTGATGATTTGTATAAAGTTATTTGAAAATCGCTTTATTAGTTACCAAGTTATGGCCCGGACACGGAATTGCTAACGGACGAGTAACAAAGATGTGGCCCGGACACAGAATTGCTAACGCCCCCCATTGGTGATTCTAGTCTTTGAGTTATGGCCTGGACATGGAATTGCTAACGTCCCCCCCATAGTGATTCTAGACTTTGAGGTATGGGCCTGGAAATTGCATGTGACACATCCTTTTAATGTAGTGATGATTTGTATAAAGTTATTTGAAAATCACTTTATTACTAACAAAGATGTGGCCCGGACACAGAATTGCTAACGCCCCCCCCATGGTTATTCTAGTGTTTGAGGTATGGACCTGGAAATTGCGCGTGACACATCCTTTTAATGTAATGATGCTTTGTATAAAGTTATTTGAAAATGACTTTATTAGTGACGAAGTTGTGGCCAGGACACGGATTTGCTAACGCACCCCCATGGTGATTCTAGTCTTTGTGGTATGAACCTGGAAATTGAGCGCGACACATCCTTTTGATGTAGTGATTATTTGTATAAAGATATTTGAAAATCGCTTTATTAGTTACCAAGTTATGGCCCGGAAACAGAATTGCTAATGACCCCCCATGGTGATTCTAGTCTTACTGTATGGACCTGGAAATTGCGCGCGACACATCCTTTTAATGTAATGATGCTTTGTATAAAGTTATTTGAAAATGACTTTATTAGTGACAAAGTTGTAACGCCCCCCCATGGTGATTCTAGTCTTTGAGGTATGGACCTGGAAATTGCGCGCGACACATCCTTTTAATGTAATGATGCTTTGTATAAAGTTATTTGAAAATGACTTTATTAGTGACAAAGTTGTGGCCCGGACACAGAATTGCTAACGCACCCCCATGGTGATTCTAGTCTTTGAGGTATGGACCTGGAAATTGCGCGTGACACATCCTTTTAATGTAGTGATGATTTGTATAAAGTTATTTGAAAATCGCTTTATTAGTTACCAAGTTATGGCCCAGACACGGAATTGCTAACGGACGGACAGACGGACGGACAGATGGACAGACGATGGAGGCCATAACATAATACGACCCTTCGGGCGTATAAAAAGGCAGTGATTTGTTTTGGAATTTCTTTTGCCTTGCAAATTGGGAAAAAAAAGTTCACTTTTGGAATAATACAAAATCAGGTCAAAAAAGCTAATTTTATTGCCTAATACAATGGCAAAAATACAGGTTTTCATTTTTTATGCATACATAATACTGTAAAAGAGTTATTATTGTCAAGATATTTTTAATTTTTCAAGAAAACTTTTTTTATTTATTAACTTTATCTGCATTATCAAATTTGGGGAAAAAAATTGGGTCGGGGTAAACAGTCATCGAAATTAGACTTTTGGATGAACAAGCCCGAATTTTTATACTATTGCTTGGCATCAAAGTTTTTAACAACCCCTGCTTTATAAGATTTATAATTTGAGCAAGCCTGGAAGACATTTCACCAGTGCAAGGCTTGCAGGCTTGTGTCAGTTGCGAACACTGGAAAAAATGGACAGTTTTTTACAGGAAACCAGTAAATTGCAAACAAAACAAGAGGCCCAAAAGGGCCTATGCTCTACTGGCATGGCTCTTGTGGTCATTTTCAATCCAGAGCATGTACGTTTGAGTAATAGGCAACAAATATATAGTTCACTTTTTGTGTTTGGGTAAGCTGAAAACGCTGCACGTTCAACATCTGAGGACAGGAAGTGTTGTAAGCAGATTAGTTGCATGAACTGTTTTAATATGTGTCAAGTAAAGGTAATCTGAGGGCATACATGCCATATCCCCCGGGGGGGGGGGGGAAATCCCCCCGGAATTTCGATCCATACCCCCGGTCTCCCAGCGGGAGATAAAAATCCCCTGGAATTATTATTTTTTTTATTTTTTTTAAATTTTACATCAGGCAATAATGACAAAGTGAAACCACAGTATGTAAGTAAAATTCTCCAAAAGGAAACTTTTACAAAAAGTGAACAACTAATTTGTAGTAATTATTAAAGGCAAAGAAATTTTACTCTTTTGGAAGGAAGAAATTAATAATATTTATTCTATTCTCTTATTGTATGAAAGTCATTAAAGCTGACAGAATTAAGCACAATTTTTTATAGACTTTGGAGGAAGGTAAATTTAATTTAATTGTCTTGAAAACATATTTTTCCAATGACATATTTAGTTCTGCAAGCGCATTACAGTATGACATGACAGTGTATCATAAAAAAATGATAAATCATGACATAAAGTAATTCTGTATAATGGAAAAAGTAAGAGGTTTTCAAAGCAAACTATATTTGAATACATTTTTTCATACTTGCGTCTAAAAATACTTTAAAATTTCGCCAACTTAGACCTGCTAAAAATATCCCCCTGAATACAATCAAAATCCCCCTGAAATTTCAGCCTTTTGAACAAATCCCCCTGAATGGTCTCCAGAAAATATGGCATGTATGTGAGGGTAAAAAATATTTGCTTTCAAAACTGTACAAAATTTCATTTCTGTAGCTTAAAAATAAAGTCGGTCAAAGGTCAATGTCAAGGGCATCCGAGGACAACATTAATGCTTGTTTGCAAAACTGTTCACATGGTCAAAATTTCGTTACTGTAGCTTTAAAAATTAAAAAGTAAGTCAAAAGGGGTGGGGCCAGCTTTTTCCCAAGGGGCATTATTTCAAATGCATCATATGATGCTCCATAACAAATATCAAAGGTATGGGCCTTGTGGTTTGTTACAAGAAGATTTTGAAAATATTTCTTATATAAGTCTCTAGGAAAATTGTAACACCCAGGGCAGTGCCAGTTTTGACCCAAGGGGCATAATTTGAACAACCATGTGGACCACTAAATAAAGCCTTGTTCAAAATAGCAAGGATTTGCATAGTGGTTTCAGACATAAAGGTTTTTAACATTTCCCAATTTACATTACATTTACACAATAGCATTGTTTTATACTATCAAGGGCCATAATCTAAGCATGCATGGGCAGATCTGGCTGGTTTTTGAAAGGAACTGAGCTCTAATGGATATCAAAATACTGTACAAGTTTCATCGAGATACAATCAAAAATGAAGACTGTATCATGTTCACAACCAATTGTTTACACAATAGCATTTTTTCATACTATCAAGGCCCATAATCTAGGCATGCATGGTTGGATCTGGCTGGTTTTTGAAAGGAACCGAGCTCTAATGGATATCTAGATATAGATATCTTTCGCTCGTGTCTCCATATACCTTTGGCCAGTAGAGCTAAAAATAACTCGAAAGAGAATATTATGTAAGATGATCTTGTCAGTGGGATAAGGTAGCCAAAGATGGGGATGGCTATTATGTGTTGTACATACTAGAGCACGTTATCTATTTCATTTATGATATAGCCTAGGCCACTGTCAGGCGTAAATTTTGAATAACACAAACCAATATCAGCCGGCATATTAACCGCTTCACCCCCTACCCCCCTTAGGTTTTAATTTCAAATTGGGGGGTTTTGGTATGACAAAAACTTCAACCTGTCAAGTATCATTATGCAACTGCGTATTTGCGTAGTCCACAGGTGCTTGACACAAACATTATATATATAGCCCATATATAGAACATTAATAAAAGTTTGTGTCAAGCACCTGTAGTACAGTCAGCTACGCGCCTGACTGTAGAGACAACATCATGTATGTGGCACTTGGCCCATCTAGCAGTCCTACGTTGGACGAATTCAATTTGGTATATGTGGGTATCAGTGAAAGAATGACAATGTTTGTCTCCGTGGCCTAGTGGTTAAGCGTCCGCCTACGGAGCGGGAGGTCGTGGGTTCGATCCCTGGCCGCGTCATACCAAAAGACGTTAAAAATTGGTACAAGTAGCTCCCTTGCCTGGCGCTTGGCATTTAAAGGGTAGTTCTTGTAGTTCTTGGAAAAGTGGTGTACTCAGTACAGATATGTCATTTAACATTTTAATAACGCGTTTGTGCTACCTCTGTAACCTGGGTTATTGCTTTTCCCCATTTTGTTTTTAATTGGGGGTTCCCAGTATTGCCGTCCGATGTATCTGTTTTCTTTTTAAATAATGACATTTTTTCTATTGCCAAACGTTTCGCTGTGGTGGTGTTGTAAACTGGCGTAATAAGATTTCATTTTTCTTCGCTCGTGACTCCATATTTTTTAACGCTTTATGACGTATTTCCGTCCTGTTTAATGTGCGGGAGCATTTGAAATAATAATAACTAATTTACGGTTTTTGCGTTTGAGCGGGTGGATCTGCGGGTATCCAGGACCGATTCGTAGATTGTTAATTTTTAAACCGTCGGTAAATGTCTAATAACATACAACAGTTTGTCTATCAATTTCGATTAATAGTATAAGTTTGTTTTTGATATAGAGGTCATGTTCAGTATTGTTATTGAATCATACATGTACACAACAATACTCTTAATTTCGAATACAAGATATTAGAATCAACTAGCGGATTCGGGGTGGGACGCACCCGGCGCCCCCACCCCCCTAAAAGCGTCCAAGTTTACTTTTTATTTCAAAAAAAGGAGAAGAAAAGTAATAAAATTCGCCCAAAATGCACCATTTCGAACTTGAAATTGTTATAATTTTCTCGGGGGAGGACCACCAAATCCCCCTGCCAACACTTTAAACCAAATAAATTTTGTTTCTGAAGAGGGGCGCCCCTAAGTTACGTCCCCTATAACGTCGAATCCTGGAGCCGCCCCTGGGATCTTTATTTAAAGTCGGGTATATGCTTACAAGAAACATTAGCTCAATGAATCCAGTCCAGTTTCCGTCAATGAACTATTTTCCGACCGAAAATAACAGAAATGCATACTAAAACATAAGAAAGATCTGGTGAGCTGGAAATAAATTCATATAATTATAAAACGGTATAATATTAAAATAAGTATTTACAAAAGCCGTTTCTTAATATATTCATGCAAGCAGTTACAAAAAAATAAAATGAATTAGAGCACTGTATGCAGTGATAACATACACTCACTAATTTTCCCGACTGTACGACGAGCGCGCGCACTAGTTTGTCATATCACTGTAATGTAAGTTTTTTCAAGAGGATATTTTAAGAAAAATCGTATACATTTAAAATACCAAATTGTAAGTAGCACTATGTACGGGAATTACAGCATAGTAGTTTGCAGTTGGTAAAAATGATAAAGTTAGTTCAGCTTGCTAGAAAAATAATAATTGGAAAGTGTTGCAAAGATACATATTTTATCATGTATTAAAATACTACTATATTTTGCTGATATTATCAGAAACAGTAGCGCACAAAGGCATGATTGCTTTGATGATTGGTTTAATCCCTACATACAGATTACCATCTCTGCCTGGCCACCGCCCTGACAATATCAGCACCTACCACTGTGTAAGAAAATTAATTGAAAATGCCAAATTGTAACATCTTAACAAATACTTACCGAAAAAAAACAACTGTAGTTATATGTTTTTGACATATTTTAATGTTGTTGTTGTTGTTGTTGTTTTTAATTTTGAGACAATCATGAATGGATATTAGCCCTTGTTATTGAATTTGATATTTTTCATTCATATTCGAAATGTCCGCTAAAATCTGGTATTTGAATGCCACATCTTGTCTAGTGGGTGTAGACCATACACTGATTACAAAACTCCTTTTCTGTGGAGACAAAGGATAAAAGATATTCAGTGAAACATCTTATACATTAGCATTTACAAGATGGACCTGTCCAGTAGCGGACCAGCCTTCTTAATTCCAAGTAGTTTTTATCGGATCTTATTTCCTTAAGGATGCTGTTCCAAATATGCCCGAGAGTACAGGCATACATGATTTGTTAATAACAACTATGGCACATGTGTTACGACACAAGCACCCTTTCGTCAGCAAATGTAGGCGCGCACATATTGATGTTGAATATACATAATCCACGAGTTTCACTTTGCTCAAGTTCGTTTATCATTCCGTCTATATAAATCAATTACAAGAGCAGCGAGCTTTTTTCTCCCTACACTATAGAGTACTGGAAGTTCCTCGGAGTCATGATAATCTCCGGTACCTCAGACGACTTCTAGTGTTAATGTACGAGGGATGATCCAAAATAGACAGGACTGGCATACTCATAACAATGTAGAGTTGTTAAGTGTAACAATAAATATATACTTTTGTACTTTATGATTTTTAACGTTTAAAACATTGTTTGTGACACAGAAATTTACATCAAGATTTGATAACATTTAAGATTACAATATAGCATTTCCTGTATATAAATATATTGATATAGTGCGTAGTATCCATTCGAAATTATTCAGGTGCGTGAAGTTAGCTGGAATGATGAGGAGAAATTATCCGGCCGGAGAATCAAGTTTTGCGGGACGAAATATTGTTTATACATGCATATATATGTGTTTAATTTAAACACTTTGTTTTAACAATGCACGAATAAACCCTTGTGTCATGGGTCTCGCCCATCTGTCACCCAATATAAGTGACCACACAGGGAAACCTCACTTAAAGCACACGCAAAATTGTCCAACTCACTTGAATAATGTAGGCGGTGCACCACCTAGTAGGTATAATAGGGTATACGTGCACACTACCACCCCATATTCGACAACAAAACAAACTTGATAACTCGCTTCAAGAACTCTCTAAGTTGGACTAAAACGGTATAAAAATCCGTTTTCTGACCGGGGCTGGTACACACTAAAATTGGTTAATTTTCGTCAATTCGATAGGCAGTATTTCAATATAGAAATATACCACCAGATCATTTGTCTTGTTAATGGAAGACAGGAGATAAACTCAACAGGATATTAACTACATTTGTCGATGGGTCATTTGTATAATTGTCATTTGTATAAAAATAATAATACCCACATATTAACAACGTATACATCAGGGCATCGAATATAAAGTATTGTTAGGGCGTGTGAGTTTGGGTACATGTATATAGCGTTCTATAATTTGTAATTCATAAAATGTTCAACCTCATTCTGCATCATATATATATCTCATTTTGCTAGTCAAAAATTCAACAAAATCAGTTACATACACATTTTATCCTGATAAATAAATCATACCAATTATCATGGTTGAACATTGGACTTGATAATATTAGTCGAATGATTACAATTGGCTTTATCACACGATGTATTTACCATTAACTGGCAACATCCATTTTGTAAATCAACTTTTAAAAAGATATCCGTGTTCAGATATGTAGTAAAAATGTGTTCCTGGGCGCGAATTTTATTTGTTTGTTTATTATTTATTTTTCAATACCAAAGTTTAGGATTAGTTACAAAAAACATTCCGACAGGTATGTACATTATTATTATTATTATTATTAGTAGTAGTAGTAGTAGTAGTAGTAGTAGTAGCAGTAGCAGTAGTAGTAGCAGCAGCAGCAGCAGCAGCAGCAGTAGTAGTAGTAGAATGATGTTCTGAAAATGATTATCTTTTTTTTTAATTTTGGACGTTTACAATGAAGTTATGCCTGAGTCGTTGCATATGTATTTCTTCAACGTCAATGGTTAATAAACTCTATCATATATGTACATACATGTCGATCCGATTACATTCCTAGCCGTATGTTACTGCCGTAATCGAGATCATGCACCTTAAAGAGTCTGACTGATGTACGTGTTCGTGTTCGTTGTAAAATAACACTGGCAGACGTAAGCATTTGCTTGGGTATGCTAAAATATAGGCACATATATATGAACCAATTTGTATATTCGTAGATGACGTCACACCAACGCCGCCGACAAAGACGACGTCAGACCGATATGGAGAATACTATTATGATGGCGAAGAGAGAGGAGACGATGAGGATAAGAAAGAAAAGGACGACGAGACAGAACATAAAAATAATCACGTCAAGGCCGAAGCTGGTATAAACATTCGTCCTTTTCTATCCCGCAGAATGATTGATGTTAACGAATTTAAACATTAATATTTAAGGAAAAATATGCAAATGTTACTTTTTAAAGACAAATATGAAAATTGTACTATTGAAAACAAGTACATAGATCTACGTAATTGTTACTTTTAAAGATAAACAACGAACGAGATGATTTAAACAGTTTTGTAGAAAATGTCGATCTACGTGTATTGTCATTTTTCTGATGGACTATATATTAAGCCACATAAACAGATTTTGGTACGATCAGTAAGAACTCATGTAATCAATCAATACACATTCAATTTCATAATAGAAACAAAGAAAGATCCCGCCGATGCTGATAGTTTTAATCTCAGTTTTAAACTCAAAACAATCCTTGATCGGTACATGCAGGTGATCTCCATATTCATTGAACATTTTCGTAAAGAATCAAGATGCTGTTTTAATTAATCGAATTTGAAAATTGTCCACGGAATAACGTTCCGCTCTTACACAATAATTAAAATGTATTCACAAATGCGCTGCCTCCTGTCCACTCCGACACTTTACTGATAATTGCACACATGATAGATACGAATTAAATAAAAAAAATCTCTAAAACCTTCCGATGTTTTTGCTGATTTTTAATGCTCACACATTTTACTTTGTTGCCTTTGAGTAAAAATAGTTGTGTGCCATTTAAATATAAGAATGCATTTGTTTTCTTTGTTTTCTACATAGTTTACATGAACATTGACAGGAACCATTGCGGGTGTAGTGTTTGGAGTGATAGTCGCTGTTAGCTTCTTATCGTTCGTCGGCTTCAAGTTCATACGGAGAAAAAGGTAACTGCAAATATATCTCTGTTGCTTTTAAATATATTTATTGGGATAACAAGATAAATTGTTAAACGTTACACACATGAGAAACGAATGGTCCAAACCTAAATATAACTTAAATAATGGATGGAACAAAACGGATCGCTTAGCCAATGAAAATGAGGACAATCACGCATGATAGAATGAATTTTATATTTAAAAGTATAACTTCGAGCCTTTGTCATGTTCTTTTCGTACGATGTCAAGTCGACGTTAACGAGGAAATATTGCTTAGATTCATCATTGCATGCTTTGTTCGCGTGCATAACAGATAGTTTATTAATGCAGTTCCAACTACATTGAAAGTTTTTAAAAGCGTGGAAGTCAAACATTTGATAAAATTGTGTTATCATGTTTTAGACACAACTACACACAACAGCAATTAAAGAAGCAACTCACGAGACAATTCACATAGTAACATCAATATCGACAAACGGTCTATTGATAAATAACGTGGGTTACCGCCTTTAAACAGAACAAACTCGTGTAAAATTAATTGGTGTTTGCATTATTGTGTGGGCCATGCTAATCGATGATAATCGATGATTAGTTTTTATGTGTAACTGTTTGCAATGCTCATTTTGTCATGCATGTATGACGTGAGTTTACTGATTAAACTTAATTTTCCGTTCATTAATTTCAAGCTGCACCCACACATATTGAACATACATGGAAACCAATGAACTAAGAGTGCTTACAAAAATCAGATCGCAGATTTTCATAGTTAAGTTAAAAAAATGATGGTTTGTGTTTTTATCTATAACCGATAGTAACGTTTTTAGTCATTTCATTTCAGTCAAACATTTTTTTTTCGAATGGAAATACAATGTATGAAAATCTGGGATCTGATTTTGTAGCAGGCTTACATCACTGGTTCGCTGATATTTACGCAAAAATTGGTTCATTCCAAGACAAAAAAGTTGTCAAAACAGCAAATCTGTGAGATTGCAGTGTTAACGTAGATTGATTCTGACTAATGCACTATAAATTGTTTCATAGAGTATATTTCAGTCATACTATTTGTCCACCACGGCTCACCTTTTAACCGCTTGTTTAACAAGTGTCGATAGTAAATGGTAGTCTATCGATATATTTAAAAATAATGGAAAAAAACGCAAACACCAAGTATATTATACTAGAATATACTTGGTGTTTGTGTTTTTTTCATTATTTTTAAATATATCGATTCTGACGGATGAAACAAAAGCACCAAGTAAGTAAGAGTCCAATTATGACGATTTACAGAAAATAGAGCGGGTTAAATCAGCAGCAACGGCTCTATTTTCTACAGATAACCAACATTTAGCTCTTACATAAAAATTATACACAATTAGGGCACCGGCTTGAATAAATATACCAATAAAAATATGGCCACCGCAGTTGAACAGTGCAAACTCGAATGTAATCACTGGAAGATTTACGGGAGAAAAATGCAGTTTCACACAGTAAGCGTTTACCAAAGACATTCTTGACATACAGGCCTACGAAAAAACCCAAACATTGCTTTCATGTTTATTGATAAAAGCATAATTAAGATCATTGAAACAAAATACAATAAATACGATTTTTAAAATAAAACTCTGGGACCTGCAGTTTACTGGGTTAATTTAACAATGTTGTCATTCTTATTTTTTAACTCCCTGACAGTTTTGATACAGCGTCAATTTGAAACTGTTGTTAAACTTAAACACTTCGTACTTTACATGAACGTTTTTATGTCTGATTTTTAATTCATTGTGGGTTTTTTGTAAGGTTAAATATATGCGTATCAATGCCTCTATGCTTTGCAGAGAAGGCGATGCGGAGTATCATAGAAAAACCAAGGTGTTGAAGATGTCGAAGAAGGCGGCAGGGGTCTACATGCAAACTACGGACACAATCGATACCGGTGCCAGAGGGTCTTGGGTATTAGGCCAAGATCCTGAATATAAATCATTGCAAAAACAATCGAATTATTATGAGAGTGACTCTGATGATGAATTATGATCAGCTCAATCAAGATAGTCATGTTTGAAGACCCTTATTTATTTCTCACTTTGTGTGTTTGTGTTGTATGATCTCAAATAAGAATACGTAGAATTGGTATGTTCGTTGATGCTATTGGATTTTTTTTCAGATCGTGTTACATAGAAAGTTTAAATTGGGCGACATTGAACAACAACATGAATATCTTTATTGAGCTGAACATATTACATCAACTATAGTTTCTATACCATTCAATGTCATTAAAGTTAGATTGAAAATATTAGCTTCAAGACATTATGCTTCTTTCTCGGTGTTCTCTTTCCGTTTCTCCATCTAAGGATACCGTGATAATTGAATAGAAACTATTGATTACAAAAAATAGCATTACCAAACTGTTATAAACAATTGCAGTTAATCATTTAATATATGCTCATGTTTTAAACTGTTCACAATTTCAACAAAGTATACAAATTCAAAGGGGTTATCTTAACGTTGTATCATTATGATATGAAAAGGAAATAATGATGAGAACTAGGTTTTGATTAAAGAAGAGAGTACTGTATGCACTATACATATATCTAAAGCCAAATATGAAGGGAGAGACGAATGTTTAACTGTGCTTTCTAAGAAGACATGATATATTTATCAGATGCGTAGTGCACTTTTACATTGATTTTTTTGTTTACATTTACATGTATATATACATGTTTGAAAATATTCATTTTAAATACGAACTTTTCCCTCCGAATAGATTAATCTCCCTTGGCGAGCATAATACACACATTAAGCTTATTTGCTTAAAATATGTTCACAAACAATCATTTGTTACAGTATTATAAATAAGAATGTCTTAAAATATGTATGCTTAACGTGTTATCATTGACGTAATTGACGACAGTTCTTTGGTGATCTACATGCATGTTTTGTCTTCTTTTTCATCGCTCCGACTTGGTGATATACATCAATTCTGTTCGTGTTTTGTTTGTTTCGTTGCATTTCAAAAACAAGTTTATTTTTATCTTTGAAGAAATGCGGCGATCACAAGGATATGCATTGTGAATAAAACTTATAATAATTATTTGACAAACTCTAAAGATACTAGCTGGCAGGTAAGGATGTACTTAAAGTCGATTGGTCAACACTACTGGTGTACTGGACGTCGAAAAGGCTCAAAATAATGAAAATAAACAAACACAAACATAACAGAGTAAAAACTTTAGAATTTATATGACGTGTAACATTTCGTTCAAATTATTTCAAATTTCTTTACACTCCACGGGTTTTCTTCGCCATTATCATAGCCCAGAGAAATTGTAAACGCCATTTTTGTTTCATAATATATGTTTGTGCTCTTCAACTTTATCTCAAGCATCTACCTACAAATGTTTGAAACTGAATAATATCGTATGTTGCTGAAGTTATATGCATCTAGCATTACGAGTATTGAACTTTCATTTTTTATTCAACAAACAAGCTCTTAATTGCACATACATTTAAAACATATTAATATAGCAAAATCCAACAATTTTCTTTGCAAAAGTTTAGCTAATAATATCAGTAATATTACTTTAAATGGAAGGCATTGCTTCGTAAATAATCCTTTTATTTCTGAGAACTTCACAGAATAATCTAACTGATAAATTATTCATTATTATATAAATTATTGAATTATTATAAGTCACTTTACCATATAACCCAGGATACCAATAACAATTAAGTATTCATCAAGTCCGTAATCTATTACCCCTCGTGCTAAGACATTTAACTGTCAGCCTAGGTTCGCAGGTTCGATCACCCATCTCACAACTTATAATGCTAACCGTTTTTCGGATGGGACGTTAAACGGGAGTTCCAGGTATCAGAGATATACACTGATGCAAGTTTTAGAATCAGTGTAGCTTAAAACTAGGGAAACAATCTGTCCTAAAACCTTACAAGACTCTACTGCTGCTGCTGCTGCTGCTACTGCTGTTGCTGCTGCTGCTGCTGCTACTACTGCTACTGCTACTGCTACTGCTACTGCTACTACTACTACTACTACTACTAATAACTTTATTTAAAGAAGGTAACACATTAAGACATAGGCATCATATCATAAACAAACATAACACACGTCTTATTTACAATGTGGCCTTCTGAAAGAACATAAACACAGACCAACACACACGCACGCACGCACGCACGCACGCACACACGCACACACACATACAAATGCTTAGAATGAAAACGTAAGCATAAATGTATGTTATTTCAAAAGGGTACGTATTAAAATGTAATACGAAAACATAAAGAAACATGAATATAATACATTAATTTAGTAATAATAATAATGTATAGTCATGGAAATTATGATGATGTAAAAAGAACTTCTTGCAGCAGGCTTTAAACTTTCCCACTGTAGCATGCAAACGAGTGCATCTGGTATTGTGTTTTATGTCGAATGTGAGCAATGTCTTGTCGCGTAGAAGATCGTTATCCATATCTTGTATCGTTAGATATCTTTATAATGTCTCTTATATAACTGTGTGTAAGATTGTCAATAGATTTATATACCATAACAGCCGTTTTGATATTTGCAAAGGTATTCAAATTGAAGCCATTCTATTATTTTTTTAAATAATTCATACGATGGCGTTCTAATAGGTTTAAAGAGAATACTTTTTGAAGATCTTTTTTGAAGCATGGTTGTTAGTTTCATATGCGGTTGCTTACTTTCCCCCAAACACTACAACAATAGTCAAACATTGGAAGTATATACGATTTATAAAACAATTGTCTCCTTTGATCCGTAAAAGGGTAATTGAGTCTTTTTAAAAGGGCTATCTTTGCAGTCACTTTGTTGCAGACAAAGTCAACTTGCAGATTCCATGAAAATGATGAATCAATAACAATTCCAAGCAATTTCTTCGAAGTTACATTTTCAATAATTACTTTGTTTACGAATAGTTTGAGTGCACAGGCATTTCTTAACTTTGCATTTGAACCGAGCAACATGCAATTCGTTTTTAGTGGATCTATTGCCAATTTGTTTATTTTGCACCACTCCGATATCATATCTAAATTTATTTGCAACGTACGTTCAATTTCTTGCGTATTTGAACTTTTTTTAATAAAGTGTAGTATCATCAGCATATAAGTCAATCAAGAAATTTTCTATTTCAAAGGTAATGCCATTAATATATATAAGAAAAGGAATAGGTCCAAGAATGGAGCCTTGAGGAACTCCAGGCCTTATACATATATATACCCCAATGCCACATCCACGTTGCTAACTCATTAGCATTTAAGCAAGGCTCTTTTGGAGTACCTTCACATAGCTTACACTTCAGTAAGTGATTATTATGTGTGTCAATGACCTTTCTTAAGACTTAAATTTCAGCTTAAGTATGCATAAAATTATCTGATATTTATCCTTTTTTTAATCCTATTATGGAATGGGAATTAATTTTAGTTAGTGGTAGGAGCGGTTTTTAATTTGATTGACAATTCGGTTTTATTGTTATTTTATCATGATTAAAAAATGCAAATGGATGGCGATTGCATGGGTGTTAAGGATGCTATTAGTCATTGAATAGATTGACTTCAATTTATCTTCAAAACATAATGTCGGAAGAACGACAAATAAGTATAATAACTGTTCCAGATTCGTCTACGTTTTCCGATTGGTTACCTGTAATCATGTGCCGGAAATGTAAAATGTGTGGACCGGTTATTATGTGAATGGGAATAATTATTTATCACTTTTGTTGTTATGTTAACTGCACTGATAAACAATGAGGTCAGCTTTTTTCTTTAATTTAATCGATATCGGAATTAAATGTTCACCTAACTTTCACCTAACCTAAATTTGTTTATGTGTTGAAGGTGACGTTATTAAAATTTCATTACGATTGACCCCGAGTTGTTTTATTTATAGAACACTACACCGTGCGCACAAAACGATTTGTCGAGTAAGTCATGTGATAAGATATTTTCGCGGGAACTTCACAAATCTTACACTTTCATTAATTCAGTTAAAATAATTATGGCCTTTAAGGATTGTTGTTTTCATATAGATTTTTTGTTATATATTTTGTTACTATTTATGTTTGCAACTTTTATACGAAATGATATTGTTTATTAAAGTACTGCAAAAATTGTTAAATTGTCATTTCATATCACTTCTTCATGATGAATCTCCCATTCAATGAGGAAACTTATTCTTCCCTTCAAGTAGTCATTCCAGCATGATGACGTGCCCTCCCCCTAAATGATTTGAACTGCAGTGTACAAGAACAATAACTATATTTCAGCGAATTGCAGAGTTATACCCTTTGTACCTTTTTCTGTCCGGAGCATAACTAGATAACTACTGTTATGAATTTCATTAAACATCATTCAATGGTAAAGCACGACGAGAAGAAGTGCAGTGCCCAATACTTATAGCTGTATTTCAGCTAATTACAGAATTATTGCCCTTTGCCGCTTTTTCTTGACCAGAGCATTTCTTTAAAACTACTCATGGTATTGAAATAAAACTTGGCATATATATGGATAGGTGGCAATGACAAAACGTACAGTACACAGGTACCCTAATTCTTACATGTTCATTAATGTCCCACACCCTTAGTGAAATCTTCAACTTGAAACTCTTTCAATGCTTTGGCCTATGTTGTTAAGCAGAATACTACAAATATTTTGAGAATTTCATGGATGCGGATCGATGCACCATAATATGCTTGTTGGCCTTGACTATTCGTTGTTTTTTTCAACATATAACACATGCATAAACTATTAAACGGCGCCCTTTGAAGCTTTGCATCAATGGTCTTTCTTGTTCTCTTTTGTATGGACATCCACAATATTGCCTGCCACGTCAAACTGCGTAACTGAGCGCGGTAACGCTGTTGTTTATTCACATATTATTTGTATCCATTTAAAGTCAAGAGAAGCATATAAAGCATGCCACAAAACCTAAAAGTATAGTCTAATTATAGCGCAAACAACGTCACTACGTAATTTGCCTATCACATGACTTTCTGAATGCAAGAATATACCATATCGCTTTATATAATAATATTTTTTATAGTTTAATGAAGCAGTAATTCGTTGAAATGTTTTTTTTTTAAACTAAATAATCATACTTTCAAAGTAATTTTCATAATATATTCCAACTGAAAGCTAAATTATGTTGTGGAATGAATTATCGGAAAAGGATGGTAATAAGACAATGATAAGGCCATGCTTCTTGCATTGTTGGGTTACGTACATATCCAACATTATATCATTGATGAAACTGATATATGTAATAAATTGTCATTGAATTTTCAAGTGTGTCCATTTATTTAAAGCCAGTTAATTTAAATTAAGCAAAACATCCTCCAAAATTGTTTCCTTAGATCTGAAAATTCGTAAACCAAGCTATAAAAAAATCCGTAGCCTACGAGTTTGGGGACATGCTATTAAAAATCCATTAAATGTGTCCTAAGGTTTGTATTAATGGAATAAAACATATGTGTTGTTTTTTATGTTTCTTCTGCTTTAATTAGTTGATACGCATGTTTGTTTATAAAGTTTGTTTTTCATCAATCATATTTTATAGTGTTTTTTTTTACAATAATGATGTTGGCTGGTCCATTTTGATGACCCGACTCTCAATGTACAACATTGAAAGCTTTTAAATAATAATAATAATAATAATAATAATAATAATAATAATAATAATAATAATAATAATAATAATAATAATAATAAAAAAAATAATAATAATACACGCATATCAACAAATGTTAATATCCGGGCATCGCATGTATGCTAGATAGTATTTTTCTGTGTGTGTCAGTGTGTGTGCTGTATAAATCGTATCATACATTTTTCGACCTTATTTTGCATAATATATCACATTTCGCTGGTCACAATTTCAACAACATGTAAACAGATTTATCCGTTCTGATAAAAAAACATCATTGTCAATTATCAATCATTGAACATTAGACTTAAAAAGTCGAATGATAATAATTGTCTTTATCACATGGTGCATTAACAAAATACGAACAAAGTCCATTGTTGATGATCAACTTTTAAAAAATAATATCCGTGTTAAAAATATTCAGTAAAAATGTGTTCCCAGGCGCGCATTTTATTTTTTTGCTTATCCTTTCATTTCCAAAACCAATGTTTAGGTTTTGTGACAAGGAACATTCCGACAGGTATTGTTTAATTATTATTATTATTACTAAATAAAATCTATAACATAAGTATACATTATACATGTCAATCTGATTCAATTCACAGCCATACATTATTACTGCTGTTAATGAGATCATGCAACCTTTAATGGCCCGACTGATATACGTGTTCGTTGTAAAATAACACTGACAGACGTAAGCATTTGCTTGGATATGCGGAACTGTAGGACATTTTATGAAACAGTTTGTACATTCGTAGATGACGTCACACCAACACCGCCGACAAAGACGACGTCAGACCGATATGGAGAATACTATTACGATGGCGAAGAGAGAGGGGACGATGAGGAAAAGGAAGAAAAGGACGACCAGACAGAACATAAAATTGATCCTAAAGACGACCAGCCAGAAATTGATCCCGTCAAGGCTGAAGCTGGTATAAACATTTATCGTTTTATATCCCTCAAAATGACGTTAACGCCATTAACGCGATAAATATGTTAATGTTATTTAAAGACAAATATGTAAGTGTAACTATTTAAAGACAAATATGTAAAAAAAGACAAAAGTGTGTTACCGTTTTAAAAAAATACGTAAATGTTACTTTTTGAAGACAAATATGTAAATGTTACCATTTAAGACAAGCACTTAAATGTTACTTTTTAAAAACAGTATGTTAATGCTACTATTTAAAGACAAATATGTAAATAAAGACATTATTTGAGTGTTACTATCTAAAACAAGTACGTTAATGTTACTTTTAATAGACCTTTTTTCCAGCTGATACATTTCAGTCAGTTACCTTAGATGAAAAAAAGTTTTGTGCAATTTATTAGAATGCATTTGTTTTGTATGTTTTCTACATCGTCTATATAAACATTGACTGGCACAATTGCGAGTGCAGTGTTTGGAGTGATAGTCGGTGCGGCATTCATATCGTTTGTCGGCATCATGCTCATACGGAGATTAAAAGGTAATTGCAAATATTATTTGTTCCTTTTAAACTTTTTGTTATGTTTATTGGGGTAACACGTTCAATATTTATAAGTTACACACATGAAAAACGTATGATCCGAACCTTTCGATAACTCAAATAATGGATGGAACAAAATGGAACGCTTGGCCAATGAAATGAGGACAACTAGTCAAGAAAGCATGGAGTTTGATATATTAAGTATAATTTGGGGCCTTTGCCATGTTCTTCATACGACGTCGAGTCTACGTTAACGAGGAAAAAAATCATCATCGCATATTTTCATCCGTGCATGACAGACATTATACTAATGCAGTTTCAACTTCAGTGAAAGGTTCAAAGAGTGAAGTGTCCAATTATTTGATAAATTTATGTTATCTTGTTTTTGACACAACGACACAAAACGACAAACAATCAACTCACTAGACAATTCACATAGTAAACATCAATATCGATAGATCGTCTATCAATAAATAACGTGGTTACATTGCTTTTAACAGTACAAGGTCGTCATTTATTGGTGTTTGTATTTTTGTGTGGGCCAATGACAATTGAGGATATTTTTAATTTTCTGTTTATTGATTAAATGTAAATTGATTCTAACGAATGCACCAACAATAGATTCATAGATTATATTTCAGTCAGACTATTTTTCCACCAAGGCTTAATTGTTTAATAGGGTCAATAATATATGGTAGCACATACTTGGTGTTTTCATTTTTTGTGGGTCAATGTCAATTGAAGTTTTGGCAATCGAAGATTTCTCAAATTTTCATTATTTTAAGTAGATCGATTCTGACGAATGCACCGAAAACACCAACACGAGTTATAACGACAAATAGAAAATAGAGCATGTCGACTCTATTTTCTGCAGATCGCCCAATGTCGACTCTATTTTCTGCAGATCGCCCAAATTGAACTCTAACATATATAAAACGTGGTTACCGTCTCGAAACGATCAGTAATAACGTAGTAACCGCATTGGAACAGTCCAAACTCGAAAGTATCTGGGAGCTTTACGGCAGAAAATGCAGATTACACAGTAAGCATTTAACACAGACACAGTAAGATGACATGAATTACTTAATGCTAAAGAGTAAGCGGAGAGAGCGCCTGACCTTCTTCATCATTTAGATCTTAAATTAGGATCATCTGAATAACATAGAATACAACGCATTGGCTGACAGATTGTCAACGCACAATCTGAGGCAGGGATTGTGCATCGGATAAGAGGCAATGGGCGGACCCTTAAACACCCGCGAAAGGTGAAATTCTTTACGATTAAGCCTAGTACTTAATGATTGCCAATCTGCATTTTCATTGGATGTAAATGTAGGATATATTCCAAATAAAACAAAAGCATATATATGTTCATTGCAACACAATACAATCGATAAAATGTTCATATAAAACACCGGGAACTACAGCTTATTTGGTTAATTCCACGATGTTTTCATTTTTATTTTTAACTCTCGGAAAGTTTGATACAGCTTTAATTTGAATCTGAAGTAAAAATAATATAATTCACAAAAACCTTTTAATGTCTAAAAGATTTTTTTTGTTCTCTTGAAAAATAAATATATAGATTGATGCCGAAAATAAGAACGCATACAGTTTGTCACGCAGACTTTAATTACGAAAGCTATTTAAACTTTGGCCTGGCCAAAAACTGACGTTCCTTACTGCCCCAGTTACGCACTTGTATATTACCTTTAAGAATAGAAACTTGGCGGTATTAGGTTAACCTGTTGATACAATACTTTGCTGGATATGCGATGCCCAGGGAGTTGAGAATGAGTGTCAATTTGTATTAAAATGAGCATCGTATACTAAAACAAGAATGTTGTGCTTTGGTCCTGTGCTTTCTGAAGATTATTTCAATAATCTAACTGACGTTGAAAACTATTTTTTTTCTAACAAAGAACAAAATGAGGTAGTTAGCGAAGTACACCGTGAAAGCTTATGCATAGCATATATACTTGTTTCATAATGCATTGTGCCATTAAATTGTGTATTAAACATTTACATGTATCAACATTGTATACACAACCAAGTAGCCTGATTACACTAGAGATGGACACGCTGTTAATTGTTCGGTATTCTAGGAATTATTAGTTTCTTTATTAATAGTACCCACCATTAAAAACAACCTGTACTAAGAACCCTTTGCTTAAGAGAACCAGCACTGCGACTTACAAAATTATGTATGTTAATATATGTACCAATGCTTGAGAAATGTTAACATTAAGGTGACTTATAGGCGTGTTATCATAATTTATATTCGTATTGTAAACATCATTTGTGTTATGCACACGTCGCTGTACTAAACAACTTACTTTTATATATCCATCACTCCTTCAATGTTTTGCAGAGAAGGAGATGCGGACCACCATAGGAAAACCAAAGTATTGAGAGTATTGAAGATGTCAACAGATGTCAATCCTGGAGTCAACATGCAATCATCTGACGAAATTGATACCGGTGAAAGAGGGTCCGGAATATAAAACATTGCAAAAACAGTCGAAATTGTATTAGTGTTACACTAACGATGAATTATGATCAGTTAAATAAAGTTATGTTTTGAGGTCCTTTTTTATTTCACGCTTTTAGCCTTTAAACGTTGTATGATCTCAAATTTAAACATGTATAATGTTCGTTGGTGTTATTGGATTTTTTTTAGATCGTGTTGCTTTCAAGGTTTTGATAGGGCGCCATTGAACAACAACATGATCATTTTTATTGAGCTGAATATATTACATCAAATATAGTTTCTATACCATTTGATCTCAGACAAATTGTCAATAATCAATTTACGAAAAATAGCACAGCCAAATGTTATATAAAGAAATATCAACCAATTGTTGGCTCAGGATTTAAACTGTTTACAAGTTTACAATAACAAGTTCAACGAGTATAATATTTCAAAGGACTTCGATCAAGACAGCATGGTAGCATGATATTTTGAGAAATAATGATAAGAACAAGGCTATTTTAAACAAAAGAACATGCAATGTACAAAAATTCAAAGCAAAATATAAAGGGAGAGACACATAAATGCTTCAAACGAATATGCACAATGTATAAAATATTTGTAAGATTCACAGTTTACTTTTATTTTTGTTTACACATAAGACATGTGTTTAATACTAATACTTATGTGAAAAACTACAGAAACAAGCTCAGTAGCCAAAAGTTTAAACATAAACCCCGTTTAATGGCACAGACATAGAACACAAAAACAAACAAAAAACACTGATCCCAACTCTATTTGCAGACGGAGAAATTCAATTCAGAGTACCTAATGCGAAAATATTTCAAAGATACGATGCAGTAATTGTTTGAAACTATAAGCATCACACACAGTCAAAATAAACAAACTAGTCGAAATACTTCACTCCCGTATTGGCTCCTGATTTGAACGGTTTCAAACCAATTAAAATAAATCATTTTCATTCAAAGTAGAAGTAGTGACCCAGTGGTTCAGTATTTTAGACTTCACAGCTCTGGTACAGGGTTGGATGATTTTCAAATTGTGTTTCCAATTTGATTTACAGATATGATTGAATAATTAATTTATAATTTGATCAACGCTATTTTTCATTTCGCTTGTAAATCCCACCATTCCCTCTATGCACACTTGCTTTAAGAACTTATACCTATTCCATGTGTTACATAATGGCGGAATCTTATAGACGAAATCATGTTTCGTAGCTTTTGTCCAGTTTGTTAAGGCAGATACAAATGAACTTTTTTAATATAAGCACATATTGCATCAATTATATGTACGTCTGTAAAGCATTTCACTTGTCTTGCTGTCCTCCATATTTATTGTAGGCGTACTCGTGACTTTTAGACGATGTAATATATATTTGTATATTGTTGAATGATTGATTTTGACCTTGCGATATTTGCACTTAAAGATACTAGACACCAGATGATACGACTTTTTGAAAAAAGAGAAAATAATATGTATCAAATGGAAATTTCACATAGTGTTGGAAAGTGTTGTAGTAGATGTAGATCCCGTCTTATTCTTAGCCTGATTGTTTTTATCAAGATGAGAGATGAATCTGCACATAAGACTTAACTGCACATCGACTTAATCCGTCACTACTTTTTTTGTATTTTCGACAGTTTCTACCATGTTTGTTGTTGGGTTTTGCGTTGTGTTTCAAAAGCAGCTTATCAGTGTTTTTATCTTGAAACACACAAATGTGGCGATCACAAGGATATGCATTGTAAATGTCGAATGATATAATTGGCTTTATCACACCATGAATAAACCAAATACTAGCAAGGTCCATTGTTGATGTATCAACCAACTACTAGCAAGGTCCATTGTTGATGTATCAACTTTAAAAAAAATATCCGTGTTAAAATATTTAGTAAAAATGCGTACCCAGGAGCGAATTTTATTTTTGTGCTTATTTCTTTATACCCAAAACCAAAGTGTAGGATTTGAAACAAGGATTATTCCGACAGGTATTGTTTACATATTTTTATTTATTAATTTTATTATTCCTGATGTTTCAAAATGATTATTTTTTGAATTGTGAACGCTTACATTGAGCCAATGATTGCGTATGTATTTCTTCAAAGTAATTGCTTAATAAATCCATCACAATAACGTGTCATTCTGATTCGATTCATAGCCGTATATAACTTCCTTAAGTGAAAGCATGTACCTTAAATAGTCCGACTTACATGAATTATACGTGTTCGTTGTTAAATAACACTGGAAGACGTTAGCATTTGTAGGGTATGCTGAAATATAGGCATATATATGTAACATTTTGTACATTCGTAGATGACGTCACGCCAACGCCGCCGACAAAGACAACGTCATACCGATACGGATAGTATGACAATGGTGAGGAGAAAGGTGGCGATGGAAATGAGAGAGGTGGCGATGGAAATGAGAGAGGTGACGGACGATGGAAATGAGAGAGGTGACGATGGAAATGAGAGAGGTGACGATGGAAATGAGAGAGGTGACGATGGAGAGGTTCCAATTGATCAATTCACAGCTCGAGCTGGTATAAACCGTCTTCGTTTTCTATCCTGCAAAATAATGTAAACGTTACTATTATAAACAAATATGTGAATGTTACTATCAAAAGACAAATATGTGAATGTTACTATCAAAATACAAATATGTGAATGTTACTATCAAAATACAAATATGTGAATGTTACTCATGGAAGACAAATATGAAAAGGCTACTATTTAAAGACAAACATGTACATGTTATTATTTAAAGACAATTATGTTAATGTTTCTTTTTGAGGACAAATATGTTTATGTTACATTTTAAGACAAATATGGAAATGCTTCTATCGAAAGACAAATATGTATTGCTACAATTTAGTACGCAAATGTAACCTTTTGAAGACGAACAACAAAAGGGGTGATTTTAAACATTTTTGTAGAAAATGTATTTCTGTTTGTATGGTTATATTTCTCATAAACCATATATTAAACCGTGTGTATATAGTTGGCTTCGATCGGTAAGAACTTATCTGATAAATCAATGCATTCATTTTCGGAAAAGCAACGAAAGAATGATCCTGGCGATACTGATAGTTTTAAACGTAAGACAAACCTTATCGGTATATAAACGTGACCCGCATATTCATTGCATATTTTGTCACTTGAGTCAAGAATCAAGATGCTGTTTAAGATCATCAAATATGAAATTGTCCATGGAATTACGTTCCGCTCTTTCAAAATTATTACAATTGGTTAATAACTGCTCTGCCTCCGCACTCCGACTGTTAACTGATAATTTAATATATTATATATGAATTTCTTTAAAATTATGCGAAGTTTTTGATGTTATTTTTTCCAGCTCACAATTTCAGTTAACTGCCTTTGATGGAAAATATCTGTGTGCCATTTATAAGAACGCGTTTGGCCTTCTTGATTTTTTTATCATTTGCATGGATATTGACAGGCATAATTGCGGGTGCAGTGTCTGGAGCGATATTCAGTGCGGGCTTCTTAACGATTGCCGGCATGATGTTCATACGAAGGTAACTGCACATATTTCTTTGTTGGTTTTAAATTATTTTGGGAATATTTATTAATAAGTTCAATATTTATAAGTTAAACGCATGAAAAACGAATGGTCCAAACATATCGATAACTTAAATCATGGATGGAACACATTAGGACATAAAAGCATGGAGTTTAACTTATTAAATATAACCTGAAGCCTTTATCATGTTCTGTTTACGACGTCGAGTCGACATTAATGAGAAAAGATTTCTTACTGCATTTTTCCGTCCACATCATAATATTATATTATACGACTGCAGTTTGAGCTACAGTGGAACTTTCCAAAAGCGTGGACTCCAAACATTTGATAAAGTTATGCTATCTTGTTTGTGAGACAACGGCACCAAACGACAAAGAAGAAACTCACTAGACAATGCACATCGTTAACATCGACATCGAAAGATCGTTTATCCAAAAATAACGTTGAAAACGCCTTGAAACCGTACAAACTCGTCTATCATTAATCTGTGTTTGCAGTTGTGTGTAAGATTTTTAAAAAAAAGTTCAATAATTCTATGTCAATCGATTCTGACGAATGCAACAAAAAACAGTTTCAAATAGTAAATTTCAGTTAGACTATTTTTCAACCAAGGTTTACTTGTTTAACTAGTGTCAATGGTAAACGGTAGCATATACTTGGTGTTTGCATTTATGTGTTGGCCAATGGCTATAGAAGATTTTTCAATTTTTGATTAATTTTTAGTCAATCGAGTCTGGCTAATGCACCAAATACACCAAATAAGTTAGAGTCCAATTATGTTGATGTACAGAAAAAAGAGCGGGCCGACAATTTTTTCTGTAGATCGCCAAAATTGAAATAAAAGATATAATTGGGCTACCGTCATGGATCTGTCAATAATGTGGTAACCGCAAAAGAACCGTTCAAACTCAAGGGTGACACTGGAAGCTTTACGGGAGGAAAATGGGGTTTAACACAGTAATCACTTAACACCGACATTCTTAGCATGCAAGCCTAAGAAGGAGGCTTTGGATGCATGTGTATATACTAGGTAAAATCAAAACTAACTTGGCAATATTTTTAATAAAACAAAAGGTTGCAGCACAATGCAGACGATGGAATGTTTGAATAATACACTTGGAATTGAAGCTAACACGGTTAATTTTACAATATTTTCATTTTATTAATAATTCCCGCAAAAGTTTGATACAGCTTCAATTTTAAACTTAAGTAGAACTTACACGATATACACAAACGTTTAATGTCTGGAAGATTCATTTATTGTTGTTTTTTAATGGTTAAATATTTGTTGATCAATGCTTCTATGTTTTGCAGAGGAGAAAAGGTGCACCGTAGAAAAACCAAAGTGTTGAAGGAGTCAAAGAGGGCGGCTGGGGTTTACATGAAAACTACGGAAGTCTCTTAGTGTTGAACGATCTCAAATTAGTTTGAACAACGACATAAATATCTTTTTTTAAGCTGAACATATTATATCAACTATAGTTTCCATACCATTCAATCTCTTTTAAGTCAGATTGTCAATATTACTTTCACGTCGTTACGCTAACATTGCGGTGTTCTCTGTCCGTTTCTTCATCTTATTTACGATACCTTGATAATTGAATGGAAACAATCGTTTACAAAACACACAGCCAAATATTATTATAAACAATTAAAAGGTATCATCCATTGGGATACGGTTTAAAATGTTTACAAGTCTACAATAACGAGTTTAACTAGTATAATATTAAAGAACTTAAATTATGATAACAAGGTCGCACGATTATATGAGAAAGGATACAACGAGGATATTTTAAAGAAAAAAAACAGGCAATATACAAATATTCAAAGCAGAATTCAAAGGGAGATACATATGTTTAACAATCCTTTATACGAACATATGAGATATGTATGAGTATAAGATGAAAAGGACACTTATAGTGTTCTTTACATAGAATATATGTGTTTAATTTTAATCAAATACTTCAACTCCGTATTACAGTGTGTGTATACCACGTGATAAATTGCGTCATAAATGCTACGCCGGAAGGCAATATTTTGCTTCAGATGAAGACGTTAAACAAAGATAACTTTCATATTTATTCATCTTTTTAAATGAAACAGCGCAGTCTACGCCGCCTAAGGAGCCCCGCCTTCGATCAGAGTTGAATTGAGAGTGTAGTTTCTTAAAATACTTCGACAAACCTTTTCACTATACGGCCGTCTGACGGAGCACTGTCAAAACATTATTTTGGAAACCTGTTTGTCGAGGTGTTAGATGAAACAAAACACCTTATCAAACTTCGGTAATAAAACGAAGGCGGGGCTCTTTAAGAGGCATAGACTGCCCTTGGTTTCATTTAAAATGGTGTAGTAAAAGAAAAGTTATCTTTGATTTAAGACTTCTTTTTAAGCAAAATGTTGCCTTCTGACGTAGCATATATGACGTTATTTATCACGTGGTATACACACACTGTATTAGTTCAGGTTTTAAACGGTCTCAAACCATTCAAAATACCTAGTTTTTATCTATGAATAGGTGTTCTGTGGCCCAGAGTTTCACAATTGTTGGCTAAATAGCTCTGATACAGACTTGTCGGATTCCCAAATACAATAGTGTTTCCAATATGAAATACCGGTACGATCGAATAATTAATTCATAATGGGATCTACACTATTCTTGATTTCGCTTGTAAACCCATCATTCCCTTTTTGCAAAATTGCTTTAAGCACCCACACCTATTCATTAGTGCCTGTGTTACATACTGGTGTAACTTAAAGACAAAATCATGTTTCGTAGTTCTTGTTCAGTTTCTTTAGGCAGACAAAAATGATCTTTTTTAATTAAAACAAAATCGCTATTGAAATCCTATGAAACCAAAAAATAAAGATAATAAAAGGATTTAAAGTACAAACATAGAATACAAACAAGACGAACAAACTTAATAAAATGGACATCATTACAATAAACAATAAAAGAAAACACATTTATATCATACACATTATTTTCAATGAAACCGTTAATAAAAATGTACTGTCTATATAGTACTTAAGGTATGTACAACAGGTGAATATTCGAATTAATATGAATTAATATAATACAAAGTTTTGTAAGAGAATCGTGTTCTTGAAAGAAAGAACTTTGCAATAATGTTCTTGATCATTCTCGATCTAACCTTTGTTTGAATTCGATTTGAATTTTCAATATGTATATGGAAAACTACAGAAACAAGCTCAATAGCCAAAAGTTTAAACATTATACGTTTAATGCTTTTGTTTTATCTCGGTTTGTCCACCTTAATTTTTGTGATGTTTGTTTATAATGTCATTATGATTTATATTTTGGACTACTAACTGACATATAGGCTGATAATATAAATAGTTTCAACATAATCAGAAACTCAAATAACCTACAAAAACGTACCTCTTGACTGCATTAAAACTCATAACTTTTTATTAATGCCTGCGTAACATTTTGGCGAATTCTTAAAGACAAACTCATGTTTCGTAGTTCTTGTTCAGTTTTAACAGGCAGATATCCAAGAACTTCATTATTTTCAACACATATCGCGTCTATAGTCTGTGCGTCTGCGAAGCTAATATTTTTTCTCCATTTACTAGCTGTCTCGGTTGAATTTCTTCTATTTGTATCATATGCGCTTCCATGAGTTTCAGACGATGTTTTATTGCTTAGAAATTTCTGGATTTTCTCACTAAATGCAAGTCCAACAAAGTCAAATATTTCCTTGGTCGTTGCATATGGAAATTCAGCCAATTCTTCGTACTGTATAATTTTTAATTTCTCTGGATATTGGTGAATGATTGATTTCGATATTGCAATATTTGTACTTAATGTGTGACATTCTTTGGCAATTTGACTAAAATCTGCTCGAAATCCCGTATTAGCCCACGACTGAAACATACCTCTGGGATCTCTTAATAAATGGATAACTTTCATATTTGGAAAGTGTGGGATAAGCTGTAGAACACGCCTCATTCTAAGCCGTATTGTTTTTATCACGATTATAAAAGAATTAGAACATAACTCTTTTTCCTTAGCGAGACATAATCTGATATCATTGTTTGCATGTTCAATGTCTTCCTCAAGTTTTGCTTTGCTTGTTCCGTTGGTTTTCAATAGTAAGTTCTTCAGTTTGTTTCCTTTATTAATATTACCACGTGCACACTGAACAGCGTCTTTCATAGAGTCTTTAAAGAGCGCATGATGACGATCTGTCAAAATATCATACTCTAAGGATTCTAAGTGACAGGTAAGAATGGACTTAATTGATTGGTCCACAGCACTATTCTTGTCCAACAATCTGAAAAAAATACCATAAAACAATAAGTTAAATTAATCATGTGTTGCATCGATTTCGTTTGTCGATGTATGGCCACAAGACGTTAATAAAATTATATGTTAAAGTGAAACTCTTATTCAAAATCAATATAAACAGATGCATAACAAACATCAATGTTGACTGAATAAACCTTTATCTACAAGTACCTTTAGTACCTTTGTACTTACTTATGGAAAATATTAATTACTGTAGCTGTGTATTTAATAGCAAAAAGCTATTGGTGAATGCGAAAATATTTACTGCTGTCTAATATATTTTCATTAGGTAGAAATACCATGTTTTATGCATTTATTTCACATTAAACACGGTATCCTTCATAAGAACAATTGTTTTCGACATTTATTCATCTTTATTCATCAGAATATTAAAATAATTTTATTAATTGTGATATATATTCTGGAGTAAGAGTGCATCTTTAAGCTTAGTGTGGTCTAACTTTACCGGCTTAACACTAACGGGGCTTCACATTGTTTAGACTGTTGTTGACATAATTCAGAATGGCATAAATGATACTGACCTTGTTATATTGTCCGCAGTGTTAATTTCAACGCTTTTATTTTTCTTGTCGCCAGTGTTTTGACGGTTAAACTTTGATTCAATTGTTCTCAGAGGCTCAAATATATAGAACGATTCAGGGACTTCTCTCAATATCTCGCCCAATAGAGTCGAACCAGTCCGCATATATGCCACAATCAAAACGATTGAAGCATTGCTTATTATATTTGATCCTCGTATTGCATGTGATTGGGGGCTGTTGGTAACGTTATCAATTGGTCGATTTTGACAGTGTAATTGGTCAGGTTGATACTCCCTAGTTGCTGACCCCATTTGTCTGTCAGGCGCGTCAGTATTCCAAGCTCTAGGAACTGAAATAGGAAACGTGTTTAGCTTGTTAAATGCACCTAGTATACAATAACGTAAATAGCTTTACAATTTGAAGAAGAATCGAAATTCATATTAAACCGTTTGATATTTTAATCACAATATTTCTAAACAAAGGGATTCTACGAGTCGTTTTGAGGAATGCGTCACATTATAACATCCTAACTAGAAGTCCGGTAAGTGATTTGTGCGTCCACTTCTTGGAATGTTAAATAATTATACAAGTATCACACAGTATTATAGATAATATTTATAATAAAAACTACAGAAATAAGCACAGTAGTCGAAAGTTTAAACATAAACCCCGTTTAATGGCACAGGGTAAACTCCAAAGACATAGAACACAACAACAAACAATCACAAACCAGAAACATGGAACAACAGCACAAAACTCCACAAAGAACACAAACAAAACTTAACCAACTTGGTCGATTTGTTTCACTATTGAACTTGATCATCGGAAATTAGTTCAAACAAACACCTGAATAATGAACATGGTGAGGTTGTTTGTTAAAATCCGTTGAGATATAATGCATTTGAACAATATGACCACATTTTGTAAGGATTGAATAACAAATGCTCAAGTAAGAGATTTGTCAACGTGAATTGAGTAATAATTTGAAAAATCAATGACCATTAGTTAGTCAGGCGATGTTGCTGACTTCGAAATTAATGAGAGAAATGGTCATCGTATAGAGCGGTCAAATGTTTATAAAATCAATGACCATAAGTTAGTCAGGCGATGTTGCTGACTTCGAAATTAATGAGAGAAATGGTCATCGTATAGAGCGGTCAAATGTTTAAAAAACAACGACCATAACTCCTAAATTTATAATGCGATCTGGATGTAAGGATGTAACCAATGTGGTAACGATTATCTCCGGTGGTAAGAAAACCTCAAACTTGGGAGCGGACAAAGTAAATTTGCTAAACGTTTGATAATTAAAAGAAATAAACGCATTCACTGGATTATCGAACTTAAAAGTCGAGATTGTATGCCAATAAACATTGTGATCAACATTGGTAACAATAACATGACTAATGCTTGACCAGGTGCGGACAAGTGCCCTCAAGATATGTCTGCCGTGCTATGCAGGTTCTAGCATAAGACAATTAAATTCTGAATTGAAATAAACAACAGTTTTAAATGGTTTCGTCAATCATCTCTGCAAATTTGAAGATTCAAGTGTCCGTGTGTTTGGCGAGCTATTCACAGAATTTAATTTACCATGATATGTTTTAGTAACAGGTTCCACGGAACGTATGAATTCGATTCCATCAACAATACAATAGTCAGTCCTGCACAAAGTGTTAACAGACATTTCGATGACATTTTCATCGATGTGTCCATTTTAAAACGCAAAACAATCCAAAAAATTTGAGAAAAACGTTTACATTTCAATAATTACACGTTTTATTAGTTACAATATTCACAAACACAAAAAGGGATTGTAGCACTTTACCGGGATGCTTAACTCAATGTGAACAAATAACGCCGAACAATTCAAACACGCTATATGACTTCAGTGAACATTTCCAGTCAACCAAAAGAAGAAAAAAAAAACCTTTTTGTATGATACCTGGTTGATATACCCAGTTCTTTATTTTAATAGTTCATTTGCTTACTTAAATTACAATTTATTTGAACATACAAAAATACATGACAATTTTCTTTCTGGATCGAAAACATGTGTCGGTGATTGTTTTAGCATTCTTTTCAGGGGGTAATATTAGTTCGCCAAGTCCCATATTTTAGCAAAATACACAAAGGATAACAAGGAATTATGACCCTTTTACGACATATTGCCCACGTTTACGGCTAAATCAGTAAATCAGTTGATTCAAAATTTATAGTGTTCATTCGAAAATGGAATTGGACAAGTTAATAAGCCTTTTTACGTCATCTTTGTGTGTATCTATGAAAGCAGATTATAAAACATTGCAACCATGTGGCGTAAAGATTGCATAACAAATGCTGAAGTTAGAGCGCTATAAAAGTGAATTTGGATTTGTTTTGAAAAATCAATGACCATTAATACACAGGTTATAATTGTTGCTGTTGATTAAACTGATGTCGAAAGGTTTTGTTCATAAAAGATGTAACCTATTTTGAAAGTGTTTAATAAGAAATGGTGATGGTATAGAGCGGTCAAAGTTTGACAAGCCAATGGCCATAACTCCCTATTTTAAAATGCGGTCTATGAAACATTGTAACCAATGTCAGGAGCGGTCCAGGAGTTGACGTTAGAGCGGGTGTAACTTAGGTTTTACTTGAGCTTCTCTCATGGAGAAGGAAAATTCACATAATTTATTTTTTTCTAAGGAAATTTAATTGGTTTAAGTGTTTGCAGGAGTTTTGGGGTGTACTCCCCTAAAAGAGTTTTAACAATTTTTAGTCGAAATTTTGCATTGGGGCATTTGATTTTCCTTTTTTCTCCTATTTCGAAAATAAAAAGAAACTTAGATGATTGGGGGGGGGGGGGGGGTGCTTGGATCATCTTGTGGAAACGATCATTTCCTGTTGTAAGAAAACCTCAAACATAGGAGCGGACACAATGAATTTGGTAAATTTTTCAAGACAATTCAAGGATATTAACACATGTATTGGTTTATCGAACTTACAAATTGAGCTTTTATGCCAATTAACAATGTGATCAAGATTGGTAACGATCGATAACATGCCAAGCCACGCAGGCGACATTATATACAATATCGAGCCAACTAGTTTTAAATCCATATCTTATTCAAGACAAATAAATTCTGAATTAAAAAAAAAACAAACATTGCAAATGGTTAAGTCAATCATCTCGACCAATTGGAAAATTCAAGTATCCGTGTGTTTGACGAGTTATTCACACAATCAAACTTACCATGATATATTTTAGTCACAGGTTCCACCGAACATATTCGATTCCATCTTATCAACAATACAATAGTCAGTCCTGCCCAAAGTGTTAACAGACATTTCGATGAATTTTTAATCAATGTGTTCATTTTTGCTCTATTTTAAAACGTGAAACAATCCATATTTTTTTGTAATAAAGTTCACATTACAACATACATAAACACATTAAACAAGGAACAATATAAAATAAATCAAAAAGTAGTTTTAACCCTTAACGGGTGCTTAATCAATGTGAACAAACAACGCCGCCCAATTCACATTAATTTACAACACTATCATTCGGAACACCTCGGCTATTTTCGATCGAAAACAACCTCGTGTGTATGCCGGTACATCAGTAGAAGTAGTTAGTAAAATTAAAACAAAATAATAGTAATAAAGTGTAGTGTTTTAACGTGTAAATTGTGTAACTAAATTTAAATTGATTGCCAATGAAATTTATTACTAGTATTGCATAAACGGTTAAGATTCCCAAGAGTAATGTCATTAAATTTAACTACTGGATTAAAATCATTACGCGATCTATTTGCAGCGCAGTTAAATATAAAGATTTCTGGCATTGTAAACCGTCCATATACATCTGAGGTTGTTTTCAATGGTAAAATGCAAAAGTGATCCAAATGTCAACACACTGTGACCTTTGTGAACCTTCATGGTCAACCAATGGAAAAAAACCTGTAACGAAGCACCTTGATAGGACGTTTGGTGGAAAAACCCATACTATAATTAAATCGTTCATTAGCTTACATAAAATACAGTTTACTATTTCAACATATTCAAGCACGTGACGAATTTCTTACTAGAACGAACACATGTGTCGATTTTTAAACTTTTTTTCAGGATGTAATGTTAGTTTGCAAAGTTTCATATTATAGCAAAAAAACACAAAGCATCACAAGCACTTATAACTCCTTAACGTCATATAGCACACGTTGAAGGGCTGTCAAAGTGAATTTAGTAATATTTTAAAAAATCAATGACCGTTACTACACAGGTAATAATGTTATGTTGCTTTTGATTGAACTGATGCCGAAGGGTTTGTTAACAGAGGATGCAATCTATTTTGAAAGTATTGAATAAGAAATAGTGAAGGTATAGAGCGGTCAAAGTTTGACAAGTCAGTGGCCATAACTCCTCAATTAATGTTGCGGTCTGGATGTAAAACTGAAACCAATGTAAAGGTTGGATCCAGGATTTGACAAAAAGGAGACGTGACTTAGGGGCGTAACCTTTTCTACTTGAGCATATTCCTCAGAACCGAAATTTAATTGGTTTAAGTGTTGGCGGAGGGAGGGGGCGGGTTAGGTGTACTTCCCTAAGATTTTTTTAAACCATCTCTAGACCGAAACGGTGCATATCGGGCATTTCATTTGCCATTCTTCTCCTATATAGAGAAGGGATAATTTGGATAATTTGAGCGGGGGAGGGGGGCACCCCTTTGGATACGCTTGTATGTGTGATAACGATCCAAATTACACAGGAGCAGTGAATTTGATACACTTTTGTCAATCAAGGATATTTACATATTTAGCGGTTTATGTAATCAAGATTGGTAACTATAACATTACCAAAACTTAACCGGAGGACATGAAGGTGACCGGCAGCGGGTGCGGACATGTCCCCTATATGTCTGCCATGCTACGCAGGCGACATTATATACAATATCGAGCCAACTAGTTTTACCTCCCTATCTTATATAAGACAAATAAATTATGAATTAAATAAACAACAATTTTAAATGGTTACGTCAATCATCTCGGCCAATTGGAAGATTCAAGTATCCGTGTGTTTGACGAGCTATTCACACAATTAAACTTACCATGAATTGTTTAAACTTACCATGATTTGTTTTAGTCATAGGTTCCACGGAACATATTCGATTCCATCTTATCAACAATACAGTCAGTCCTGCCCAAAGTGTTAACATACATTTCGATGAGTTTTTCATCGATGTGTCCATTTTTATTCTATTTTTAAACGCAAAACAATCCGTAATTTATGTGAAAAAAGTTCAGATTACAATATTCACAAACACAAATATTCACAAACACAAAAGGTGGTTGTAGCACTGTAGCACGGGTGTATAACTCAATGTGAACATATAACGCCGAACAGTTCAATCACGCTATATGACTTCTGTTAACCTTACCGATCAACCAAAAGAAAAGCACATTGAAATATGATACTTGGAGGATACACCCTTTACTTCAACTGAATTATTCATTTGCTTACTTAAAATACAGGTTGTTTCAACATACCTATACATGACGATTTTCTTACTTGATTGTAAACATGTGTCGGTGATTTTAAACATTCTTTTTAGGAGGTAATATTAGTTTGCCAAGTCCCATTTTTTTGTAATATACACATAGCATAACAAGCAATGATTACGTATACCAACTGGCTCTTTTACCACATATTGCTCAACTTTAAGGCTAAGTTTAAAGAATCGGACATGTTCATTTCGATATTTAGAATTTGGCTTAGCTTGTCTGCGTCATCTATCAAAGCAGATCGTAAAAAAGCGATACCAATACCAAGTTCAATAAGGCATTCCAAATGATCTCCTTATTTCACTGATTATCTATAACATCAAAATTATTTTGAAATGTTTTATGTTTTATAAAATGTTCTTTGTTATGAATTCTAACAAATCCAAACTGCATGCAATAACAACGTTTTATACGAATTGCGGCAAAAATTATTCATTAGACAACGTTTACAATACTTGCCAAAATGGCATGGAATTCAGTGTACCAAACGGGGATGGGTTGTGGGTGTTACCCTCGTCAATTGTATTCACTATTTGTATATCATTTCAATTACAGTTTTATAATATTCTAATTGATAATTATCTGAATAAATGTTGAGCTATATTTGTTGGACATTTCTTCTAATTCAGTCACAAACCTTCTTTAAATCTGTTTGAATTAGTATTGCCAATAAATGTAACACATTGTATTTTTATCCATGGGAAGTAACTCTCCATAATCAAGTTGAATAATAAAGGACGAACTATGACTAAAGATGTTTAATTTCACAGTATTATAAACTCACTACATTTAGGGTTTCAAATAACCAAGGCATCAAATGTGTACGGCCTAAGGCCCATTATTTAATGATTCAGGGGCTGTATTAATAAAACCTCTTAGTCACTGATTGACAGTTTTGACTTTATTTTACTTTTTTTGTCTCTAAATAAGCTGATTTTGGTATAAATGTAGTCATATAAAAGTAACGCTCAATAGAACAGGTATCAATTGTTTGAAAAACTGGCGAAAATTTCTCTCTTTTTTTTAAAAAAAAGCGGTAGTAACGCTTTGAGCCAGAAAACATCAATTTTCAGAAAAATGTGAAAAAGTTGTTAAAACTACCATTTTTTAAAAATAGTATGAAAAATAGCGAAAAAAATCATAATTATATAGGCATATGAATACATTTTATGAAAAAGAGAGCATTGAAATATTCGTTGTTAGAAAAACTAAAAATAAGTTGAAAGTTGGAAATATTCACTTAGATGCACTGTATAAATACAGCCCTAGGTCACTCAAGGGAAAATATGACTTTTGTTTCTACATTATAAAAAGAACAGCATCAGAATGATACTCAGAAAAAACACAAATGATTTTTGTAATTTCTAAATTCTGTTAATTTCTAAATTCTGTTAAATCCATATTAATGTAAGCGTTGCTTTTTATCATACTTGTATTTACTTTATACTTTTCATTATTTATCTGTTTCAAAACTAATGCAGGATGATATGTATATATTTTTCAATTAAATACTTGTTAATCCAAATGTTGCTGGTGCATGTATTTATATCGTTAAACAGTAGATATAGACCTTGAACAACACGGTATAGTGTAACCATCATTCATGTCCATGTGTGTTGCATATCGCTCAACATGTGTGACCTGGCTTGCCCGAAATCCGATAAGACAGTAATAATAATATTCCAATCGTAGATAGCTGAAAAGACCTTTATTAGTCGGTTACGAAACATAAGTTTAGTTGTGAAAGCATGGTCCAAACATATTCAAAATATATTTATTGTTTTTAGACACGCCTCAGTGATTCCATTCAGTCGATTGGCCGATTAATTCTACAGTCCAATCAAAACAATCAGATTCAACTCTTTAATCTTGACTTAAGTTTAATCTAATTCAGTTATTGAAAACGCGTTTATAGTTTTTAAGCATGCATCCTAGAGGGAAAGGAAATGCTCTAACCAAGATAAGATATTCAGAAGTTAATTCAATATACGTCATGCAATGTACTAGATATGGCTTAACAGGAAATAAAAGCATTCCAAAAATGAGAATTGCATCAGCCCTTATACTATCAGAGGCAAATGAACATGCTTATATCGTTTGGGTATTAAAGTGACACGCTTATTCCAAATCAGGACAAACACATGTATAACAAACATAAATTTTGACTGATAAACCTTCGACTACTTACTAAATAATTCAATTATGGAAAATATTAATTACTGATAACAAGATTGTAACCGTGTATTTAATAGCAGAAAGCGCAAATATATTAAAATGATTGGTGAATGCTAAAAGATTTACTGTGGTCTACTATAGTCTCATAAGGTAGGAATACGGTGGTTTATTCTCATTTCTTTTAAATTAAACTCGGTATCCTTCATAAAAAATATTGTTTTCGACATTTTTTTCATCCTTTTTGGAATATTAAAACAAAAGTATTAATTGTGGTAAATCTTATCTGGGAGTAAGAGTGCATCTTTATTTGAGAACAGCTGTTTAGCTTATATAACTATCGACTAATCATAAAACATTTGTTCAGTATTATGGAAGGTAATTTAACCATATTTCTTAACGTCCAATGTTTGTTTTAATGGTGTCCTAATCTCTGAAAATTTCAAGATCAATATTTTTTATTGCTTACGACGGCATTTGGTTTTATTCTATAATATATAGACATAGCAGTATATAAACAACTTAATGATGCAAAAACAAGCACCAAACATAACTGTATTTGACGTTATTCAAACAATGCAAAACGCTCCATATCAGTGCGCAGATTCATGCAAGACTTGACTGCAAAATCAGTAAGTTGAAGCAAACATCAGCTGTTTTATTGTTTTACTTTAGGAACAAGATCAACCATGACCTATTTTTGAACGAAGATACGGAATTGGTGCCATGCAATTTTCTAATTATTGATTAGAAAAATACCATTACCAGTACCAAGGTAAAAAAGGTGCATTTACAGCTTGATATAAAACACTAGAGCTGTCACAGGAGTGACGTATACCCCCTGAACACAGGAATAGTAAATGGTTTCTTTGAAAAAAGGGCAGACCTCGGAGATTATTGTACATTGCATTTTCTCATCATGCCAGTGTGCCGTTTAATTGAAATCCATTTAGTAATTGAGAAGTTACGCCGCTGACAAGAAAAAACAAAAAAGGGCAATAACTCTGTAATTAGGTGAAACAGAGTTACGGTCCTTATTCACTGCACTTCCTATCATTGTGCTTTACCATGATTTGAAGTTTGATTAAATCCATCCACTATTTTTAAATTATGCTCCGGACAGGAAAAAATGCAACAGACCAACCACAGGGTGGCTGCAAAATACCCCCTAAAATTTAGATTGACGGGGGGGGGGGGGGGGGGGGTCACAAAGGTCAGTCACAAAACTCGTATAACTTTAATACTCATATAGCAACAATATTGCACAATGACGTTTATTTGAAATTTTCAATACATTTCTATAAGTTATGTTGAACACATCATGAATACGCAACATATTGAGTTATTTAACTTAAAATCACATCCCCTAGAGATTCATTACACATACCTATAATGCATATTGGAAAATGTAAAGTTATGTTTGGTTTATACTTATTCATTTGAGCTGGAGATTGTGAAGATAGCTAAAAGCTGACATGAATCAGTCTCGAGCCCATTACTTCGGCAAAGATCAGTACTGTGTCAATTTTGAAAGCGTCAAATGATAATATTATATTGCCCTATCTGGGATCAAACACATGACCTCTTGAGTGAGAGGCGGACACTGATTCAACTTCACTCTCAACATAAGTCAACTGAATAGAAAAGTTCAGATAGCAACAAATGTTAGGAGGTATGTTCAACATCCAGGAAAGTTTCTCTATAACATATTTCAGTTCTCAATTACATAACTTCACCCTCTTCTTCGCTGCTCCATTCCACACCATTTTCACTCGACACATTTTCCAGATTTTCATCTGGTATTTCACCAACTTCGAGTTCAGAATCCACAACTTCTCCATCATCTGCAACATAGTTTATCATCTCACTACTCGCAACACTACTTACAATGTCTTCAGCTTCCTGAAAGGTCTTCTTAAATTTACCTTTCTTTGTTTTAGACTTTTTCTTTTTCTTTATAACTCGCACTTCACCCTCTGCTGGGCTTTCAAGAAAGACATTTGTAACTTGCTTAGATGGTTTTGGTTTAGATTTTTTAGTTTTAGTTTTGTGTACTTTCTTATGCTTCTTCTTCACTCCTAATATCTCTTCAACAGCTTCATTCACTTGATTTTCCTCTTCTGAAGATTGTTCATAATGTGATGATGATTTGTATTTTGATTTACTACCTGACTGATAATCATCTTCAACACTTTCACCACGTTCAGAGCCTCTATCATATGATCTATCTTTGGTTTTAGATCTACTTCTATCTCTTCGACCTCTAGATCTTGACCTGCTTCTTGAGTAGCTTTTATCACTTGATGACCTTGATCTATCTCTTCTTGACTTCGATCTACTTCTCGATCTAGAGTAACTCCGGCTACGGCTTCTTGAATAACTCCTTCGCCTTGATGAAGATGATGAATGCCTTCTCCTTGAGTAACTCCTAGACCTTGACCTCGATCTACTTCTTGAACTAGATGATGAGTGGCGCCTCCTCCTTCTTCTTGATCTTCTTGATCTACGCCTGGATGACCTTGACCTGGAAGAACTAGAACTAGAATCTGAATGCCTTCTCCTTAGTTTCTTAGCTTTTTTCTTTAACCAATCTTCAAATCCACTTTCCTTCAGAAATTCCTGCATAAAGGTAGCATAAAATGGATCCATCGTAGGCATCATTGGTGGTGGAAATCCTCCTCTAAAAGGACCTCTTCCTCTGAAAGGTCTTCCCCTTATGAATGGACGCCCTCTCATTTCAAATCCACGTCCATGATACGGCCTACGCCCATAAAAATGTGATTCCCTGAAATGTTCTGAAACTCTATGGCGTTCTCGATCAATATTGTCATCTTTACACTCATCTCCAACAGTTTTATAAGGAATACCTAACTCACTTATGTCAACAGGTTCATCTTTTTCAAAATCAGACCTTTCATCTCTTTCACTTTCTCGTCTATGTTTTTCTCTTATATCTTTGTCTTTACTCGAACCTCTCAAATATTTCTTGTCTTGTTTTTCATAAGAATGTGATCTACCTCTCTTGTGTCTTTCTTCTGAATGCCTACCATTTCCAGGAGATCTATGTTCTAATCTATCCCTACTGTATCGTTCCTCCGACTGATTTTCAGAACTGTACTGCCGTTTATGTTTTTCTGAACTATGCTCCCTGCTTTCAGTTTCGCGTCTCTCCCTGTGGTATTCTGGTGACCTATGGCTTGCACTTTGCCTTTCATACTCCTTAAATTGTCTATCATCCATTCTTGGATGCCTTCCTCTCTCAAACCCTCTTCCCCTGCCTCTATATTCATGTCCTAAATGACCATGAAACCGGTGGCTTCTTCCACGTCCTCTTTGAAATCTTGGAGGCGTTCCGTCTCTTTCATGTCTATAATTGCCCCTTTCATGAAAATTACTTGATCTAGGGCTTGAATGTGGACTGCCCTCTTTATCATCATACAAAATTGCAGTTCTTCCTGGATATTTCCTCACATAATCATCAGGAGAATTGTGACGCCTGAAAGATGACTTGTTCTCAATTTTTGCACTCATCTCTGCTTCACTATCTTCAATCAATACTGCATTATGTTCTCGTCTACTTTTCTTTCCCCTAGACTTATGTTTATCATCACCCATTTCAGTCCCCCTTTCTCGTAACTCTTCCATGTCTGCATACATACTTCTTTTACTGATTATTTCAGCAAGATCTTTTCCAGCTACAGGTAGTTTCTTCACCTTTTTGCTCTTCTTAACTACCTTTTTCGACACATTTTTATTAGATTCCTCCTCTGATGCTGATGAATTCTTGGCGCTTTCATCTGACACCTTTACTTCCTTTACTATCTTGCCTTTCTTTTTCACGCTCTTTTCATCTTGATCTGATTCATCACTGTCCTCATTGTCTTCATAACTCTCATAATCTCTGGAGGTACTAGGCTGAGTTATGTCTATTTTCTTCTTCCTCAATTTCTCATACTTCCGATACTCTGATCTCAGTTTTTGATCAACTATCCCAGGCTCTGCTTCATCTTCCACTCCATGGTGGTCATCCCGATCAGAGGTGTAATCATCTGCTGAACCTGTATCTGACCATTTGGCTTCAAATCTGAAAGCAAATCAAGATTAACTGAATAATACTATAACTCACATTTTAATAACATTTACAAATATAAAATGTTGATGTTTAATTCTCAAAATACACAAGAGTCAAAACAAATGGATTAATCATAAAAGTGTAATATAGTAGCATAATGGTGGTAAACAAAAAATAATTTCTATGGTTTAATTAAACAAGAGGCCCAAAAGGGCCTATGCTCTACTGGCATGGCTCTTGAGGTCATTTTCAATCCAGTAATAGGCAACAAATATATAGTACACTTTTAGTGTTTGGGTTAGCTGAAAATGCTGCACATTCAACATCTGAGGACAGGAAGTGTTATAAGCAGATCAGTTGCATGAACTATTTTAATATGTGCCAAGTAAAGGTAATCTGAGAGTAAACAAGAGGCCCAAAAGGGCCTATGCTCTACTGGCATGGCTTTTGTGGTCATATCAATCTACAGCATGTATGTATGGGTAAAGGGCAACAGACATATAGTTTATGTTTTGTGTTTGGGTTACCTGAAAATGTAGCACTTCAACATCTGAGCCCAGAAAGTATTGTAAGCAGATTAGTTGCATGAACTATTTTAATATGTGCCAAGTAAAAGTCATCTGACAAAAAAAAAATGCTTTCAAAACTGTACTCATAGTAAAAATTTCTGTAGTTTTAAAAGTTAAAAAAGTTGGTCAAAAGGTCAAAGTCAAGGGCATCCTAGGACAACATTGATCAATTTGAACAAACATTCACAATCAATTGTGCTGAGATGGATGCACGAACACACAAAAAGATTTTCACACCTTTCCAGATTTATGTTTACCAAACCTGTGAACCCTGGGTGTGGCCAGTAACGACACCAGGTGCATAACTTGAACATTCACAACCAATTTTGTTAAGATGAATGCGCAAACTACAGAACTTAAAGCTAAAAAATGGCTTTCAAAAAGAACATGGCAGAGTAATTCACAAAATCAACTGCAGAAGCAAAAAGCAAATTGTCTCTCAAAATCCTAGACTTGCAAATTGTCTCCCTTAACTCTAGACTTGAATTTACATGTACATGTAATCTTGGCTAAAAATAGAATTCGCTCATGCAGACCTGGCTAAAAATAGAAAGCATTTCTTTCAAGTTCTTTCAAACTTTCATGGCCCATAATCTAGGCATTTACATGTATGGGCGGATCTGGCTGGTTTTCGAAAGGAACCGAGCTCTAATGGATATCTAGATACTGTACAAGTTTCATCGAGATACAATCAAAACTGAAGACTGTATCGTGTTCACAACCAATTGTTTACAGACGCACAAACGCACGACCGCACGGACGCACGGATGCACATACTACGTACACATTACCATCGCATAAGCTCTTCTGGCCTTTGTAGAGCTAAAAATATTTGCTTTCAAAACTACTCATCGTCAAAATTTCATTTCTGTAGCTTTAAAAATAAAGTCGGTCAAAGTCAAGGACATTCGAGGACAACATTAATGCTTGTTTGCAAAACTGTTCACATGGTAAAAATTTCATTACTGTAGCTTTAAAAATTAATTAAGTAAGTCAAAAGGGGTGGGACCAACTTTTGCCCAAGGGGCATTATTTCAAATGTTTTCAATTGCATCATATGATGCTCCACAACAAATATCAAAGGTATGGGCCTTGTGGTTTGAAACAAGAAGATTTTGAAAATATATATATATAATAAGTCTCTATGAAACCCAGGGCAGTGCCAGTTTTGACCCAAGGGGCATAATTTGAACAACCATGGTAGTGGACCACTAAATAAAACCTTGTTCAAAACAGCAAGGATTTGCATAGTGGTTTCAGACAAAAAGGTTTTTAACATTTCCCAATTTAAGGTGGGGGGTCCGTCCCTTACAAAGTAAAGAGGACTCTTCCCTGGGCCTCCGCCAACGTCGCCGAGGTCGTTTGCATTTGCCGCAATGGTCACTTGCGGGACAATCTCCGGGGGGGGGGGGGGGGCAGTAATGACCCCAGGGGCATAATTTGAACAAACCTTCGCAAGCAATTGTGACTTTACATGTAAACTTGGCTAAAAATAGCTTTAAATAGCATTTTTTAATACTTTCAAGACCCATAATCCAGGTTTGCATGGGCAGATCTGGCTGGTTTTCCAAAGGAACCAAGTTCTAATGGATATCTAAATACTGTACAAGTTTCATCGAGATACAATCAAAACTGAAGACTGTATCATGTTCATAAGCAATTGTTTACAGACAAACTGATTTTTTAATACATTCAAGGCCCATAATCTAGGCATGCATGGTCGGATCTGGCTGGTTTTCGAAAGGAACGAGCTCTTATGGATATCTAAATACTGTACAAGTTTCATCGAGATACAATCAAAACTGAAGACTGTATCATGTTCACAAGCTAGGTTTACACAATAGCATTTTTTTATACTATCAAGGGCCATAATCTAGGCATGAATGGGAGGATCTGGCTGGTTTTCGAAAGGAACCGAGCTCTGATGGATATCTAGATACTGTACAAGTTTCATCGAGAGCTCTAATGGATATCTAGATACTGTACAAGTTTCATCGAGATACAATCAAAACTGAAAACTGTATCATGTTCACAAGCAATTGTTTACAGACCCACGGATGCACATACTACGTACACATGACCATCGCATAAGCTCTTCTGGCCTTTGGCCAGTAGAGCTAAAAAATACTTCCACATATGGGTAATCAAAGCAAGCAAACATGATTTACATTTCAACTGATACATTCCTTGTGTTTCTGAGGAAACAAGAGCCGTCATAAGACAGCGCGCTTGACTACGCCGCTTTGACTTAGAATACAATAACATAATCTCTTTATGTCAAACCTAACTAAAATTATTCGATACATAAGGTGATACTGATACTGATGCTGCCCTCCCACCAGCCCGCCCAAACAATGACCCAAGTCATTCAAATAACTTGATTTCCCATTATGAAAATGTGGTAAAGAATATACAAATATGCCTTTCAGGAAATAAAAAAAAAAAATCAAAAAAATCAAGGGCCATAATTTGTATTTATGCTTAAAACGGAGTTATGTTTCTTGTTGTACATGTAAGATGGTCGTAAATAATTTTGAATTTTATTAAGTGCATTTAATGAACGGTATAGAAGTTTTTTTATTAAAGTCCCAACTTGCCCTTAACTTTTACTTGCCTAAAACTTTAACCCAAGTCAATCAGGGGCCATAACTTGTATTAAGGATATGGAGTTATGTAACCTCATTGGGTGATGGTCCTGAACAATTGTGTGAAGTATTAAGTCAATTGAATGAAGGGTATAGAAGTTATTAAACAATATCCCAACCTGCCCTAAAACTTTAACCTAAGTTCCATAGTCAATCAGGGGCCATAATTTGTATAAACGATAATATGGAGTTATCTAACCTCATCATGTGATGGCCCTGAACAACTGCGTGAAGTATTAAGTCAATTGAATGTAGGGTTTTGGACTTATAAGTGAAAATCCCAACTTGCCCTAAAATTTTAACCAGACGCCGACGCTGGGGCGAGTAGTATAGCCCACCTATTGGTCCTATTCTTTGAATAGTCGAGCTAAAAATGTAAACATTTACATTGTGCCATTAAACAACAAAATATCTGAATTATTCAAACAATTTGAAAGAAAATGGCTACATGACGTTTAAGATTTTAAAAAACCCCAGAAAACTCTCCACAAAACTCATACTTGTCATGTTTCCATCTCTTGACCTTGGCTGGTGGAGGAGGTGATTTCTCTTCCTTGGCTGAAGGAGGAGGGGGGTCATCATATTCTGTGAATGATTTCTCAGATTCTGAATCTGATTTACCAGTCTTTTCTACAAAGTTATCACTCATTTGGGCATGTTTTCTCCGAGAGTCCCTTATGTACAACCCCGTACACTGGTCAGAGTACTTGATGGCATCAAATTCACCATAGTCGACATTTTCAGGCTCTCCCTCCCTCTGGAAGTCATCATGCTCGGCCCTGAACCTGAAGCATTTATATTATTAAGAAGGCTTTAAGATGTATATAAAATTGTTGCAATATTTTTTAACTGACAAACCTTATTGAATTTTATTTCAGTAAACATATTTGGATACTTTTAACATCTTAAACAGTTTATAATATATTAAATTTAAAGATATTTAACAAAGACACAAAACAACATTCCCACATCACAATCTGCAGGGGCTTCAATAAACATCCCAAAATTTGACCCCAGGCATTTTGAAAGTTCCTTATAATAGCCTGGTACGCAGCTTTTAATGGGACAGGATGTTTTCATTATCTCTGAATCTAATACCAACTCATCAGTTTATTGCTTCAATTCTTTTCAACTAGAAGCGTTAAGTAACTTCATCACTGCAAATCTATAATTCCTTACTGAACATGAATAATCACACACCTATTTCGTCCACCTGTTCGACGCCTAGATGCCATGTGTTGTTTGTATTTCCTTTCACTACCGTCTTTACCCTTCAGATCTTGCCTGTAGCTGTGCCTGAGAGTGCTGACCAGGGTGTTATTTAGGAAGCGCTTATTCGGCAGAACGTCCCTCTTCTGCCTGGAATGCAAACAGAATCATAAGTTTATATACACTCATTATCTACATCTACAAAATTATATTTTCTTCATCGTTATGACATACATTATAAATTAATCAATTTCCTTATTCATGATAATAGCTGAAAGCATATAGAATCATCAGTTCATTCCGTGGAAAGAAAAAAGTAATGATGTCTGACCCAAACCAAGTTACCTAAAAATCATTAAACTGTACTGATGGCATACAATAACAAGCAATGATTGTTGTCAAAGACAACAACTGCTTGTCTGGTTAGCACATTGGTAAGCGCACTTGCTTCTCACTTATGCCACCCAAGTTATTCCCGGCCTGGGCACACGTGAGTTTTGTTTGTGGTCACCAAGCCAGACAAGTGGGTTTTTTCTCCGGGAACAACAGTTTTCCCCACAAATTAAGAACTTACTTTTTTTGTGTGTCTACAAGAGTGATTAATATAATGTTGTAATAACCTGTTTCACAATTGTAAAATATAGAAGTTTAAATTAAAAGTGTCCATACAATGTACAAGTACCTAGATTTGTAGTTGTTTTAAATATTAAAAGTTTACGATTTTTTTACCAGTACTTACAAAGCAAGAGCACCAAAGTCTTTATAAATTTCCTTAGATCGCCTTGCATCCTTAAGAATCTCTTTGACAGCTTGTCTGAAAGAAATTACAATAAAATGCTAAAAACCATTCTTTGCACATACCAAGCTTTTGTTTAAAGTTTTTACTTTTCAAATAAAGAATGTAGTGCAAAATATAACTAGAACATCCCGACTTCACAGCATAACAAAGTTCTTTGAGCTGGAAAAGTCATCTTTATTTGGTTAACATTTGTACAATTTGTAATTTAGAATTAATTTTCATCAAAAGAGGAAACAGCTTAGTTATGGAGCTAGTTTAAATGTCACATGGAGTTTTGGAATACTTAGTCTTACGCCTGACAGGCAAAATCAAACACCAATAAAATTGAAATAGTTCAACGTCGGCATACATGCCATATCCGCCGGAGGGGGAAAAAATCCCCGGAATTTCGACCCATCCCCCGGTCTCCCGGAGGGAGATGAAAATCCCCCGGAATTAAAAAAAGCGTGTTTAAAATTACGCAAAATTATCACAGGGTTTAATTATATATGCCTGTTTACAGTTATAATGCCCTTCCTGTCCTGAAGCTTAATTGGATTATCAACTGATGGTGTGTTTTAACAACACCTATTGGGTGACACTTAATAAATCAGCAGGGCACATTTCATGCATTGTTTTGATTGAAACTGACAGAATTTGCATAAGAAATGTCAATTAGACTGGTCAGATAAAAGGTCGATTTTCATTGGTTAAAACTATAATTTTTATCCAATCAGAGAGGATGTAACAAATTAAAGTGTTCTTCAAAACATGTGTCACATTCGGAACTCCTCGGCCATTTTATCGAAAACAACCTCGGATGTATTTGGACGGTTTACATACTCAAAAAGTGGTACGTTTAAGTCCGCTGCAAATAGATCGCGTAGTAATCTGAATTAGTTGTTAAACTTTATGACTTAACTCTTGGGAATCTTAATCATGTTTGCAATAATACACTTCACTGGCAATCAATTTAAACTGAGAGCAATGAATACAACTCTTAAACACTACATTTAATTAATGATATTATTAAAAAATTTACGGACTACTTCAACTGATGTACCGGCATACATCCGAGGTTGTTTTTGAAAATAATGGCCGAGGAGCTCCGAATGCATGTGTCATTGTCATCCAAAGGATTTATAATTTAAAGGTGACAGTAAATTATTCAGTAAAGAAAAGGATTTAAATAACTAATAGACAATGCTGTTCTTTGTTATACCCCACTAATATGTTTACATACATGACATGACCTTCATCGCAAATATCGGAAAATAACAACTTCCAAAAGAGAAACTGAAAGTAGACAACTCGGATGAAATGACTTTTATTTTAATATTATGGTGGTGATGTTTTTATTTTTTGGTGAATGCCAAAAGAAGATATGTTTATGAACTTAAACAATAAATTATGCATTTGCTTTTATCAGAAACAAACAAATCTGACTATTTGGGAATTGAAATGAAAAATATTTATAATTCATTCCATTCTCTCTATTAGTCTGAAAGTCATCATTTTTGAGCATAGGCAGCAGATTTTGTATCCAATTTTAGAGGAAGGTAGGCCCATTAAATTGTCTCTGAAACATATTTTTCTGTGAAGTATTTTATTTTGCAAGTGAGTGCCTTTATTATGCAATATGGCTGTGTCTCATAAAAATATAGATGAAGGGCTGGAAAAAGGGGTAGACAAGGTGAATTGGCACGTGTGTCATGCCCGTAATGCTACATGGCGATGATGAAAATCCCCTGGTATGTGACCCAATTCCCCTTAAATTCTGGACATAATCCCCTCGGGAGCCTTTCAAAATTATGGCAATTTTTTTTTTTCGTACTTGCGTTTTAAAATACTTTGAAATTTTGCCGAATTAGACCTGCTAAAAAATCCCCCTGAATACTACCAAAATCCCCCTGAATTTTCAGACTTTCGAACAAATCCCCCTGAATGGTCTCCAGAAAATATGGCATGTGTGCGTCGGGCTATTTGTTGGGTTAAACATCACTTCTCTCCTCTCTCCAGTGTTACAAACATGCAGGAAAGTCTTGGTTGGCGCTCACTCGAACAACATAGACTAGATTCACAACTTGAAATGTTTTACAACATATGCATCATCATGTTGCTATTACTCTGCCATCTTTATTCAAACATCAATGAGATTAACCAGACTTATGCACCCACTATGTTTAAGACAAATTCAAGTAAATACTGACTATCACAGATTCAATCTGTTGTATTTTGGGACAGTTTGCCATATCATATTGTCACTATCCCCACCCCTGACGCATTCTAGGTAGCTGTGGCAACCATTAAGCATTAGATAAGCAAGCATTGGTTTAATCTTTTTACCAGTTCACCAATCACTTTTTATCATGTTACTTAAGTTCAGCTTTCTTTTTATACATACTCCAATTCTCACTGTTCTGATGTAGTCTAAAATAATAGACGTGTTATACAGGATTCTTCCAATCCCTAACGTCTAAACGGGAATGTGCAAAAAACAGGGGTGTTTTAAAAATATTGAAATTGTTTTAAGTGAACTAATTTATGGTTGAAATTGATCATAAAGAGTTATATTCATATTTTACCATGTAAGTGAAATGTTATTTTGCACTAAACAAGCATTTAATGCCTTAAAACAAGTTGTTTACCTTTCTAATAAAACGAAAGTTGACTGACACAGACAACAATTATGCGAAGGGGAACAACTCGATACAATCGTAATAACTCGGCCTCCTCCGACAAAGCTTCGAGATAGACCTCGTTATACAATCGTAACAACTCGGCCATGGCCGAAATGTTCCGAGCGATTTAAAACTGTGCCCTAAAGCCTTGCAGGTGCCCTTCATGTATATATCGTTATGTTTTGACAGAATGAAATGAAGAAAAGCCGTCAAACTCATTATTATAAGTTGGATATTTAATTTTTGTGTACGGAACTAATATAAAATAACATTTTCTGGTAATATTTCTTGTTTTTATGATATTTTATAGACGCTATATGCTTTAACCCGGAATCCTGATCGGAACAACTACCCACTTTTGATACTAAACAATTTGTACGTGAAGGATTTGCCATATCAAAAATCTAAAAAAAAATCCGTCAACGTACAATTATTTGGACTATGTTCTGATGTTGATTTTTTTCATCAGTGTTTTATTTTTTCAGTTTTCACTAACAAGCCGGCGTGCACCATTCATCCGAGTAGAACATGAAAGAAGCGTTGAAAGTATTCATGGATAACTACAGTTCTGTAAAGTGTACTGTTCAAGTTTGGTAAGATGGATAATATTGTCAATAGCTTCCAATCTGAAATACTGTACTTGTCCTTTTTAGATGTGATATTCCCTACTAATGAGGTGTGTCCATAAAAGATCCGTAAAATGACAGACATTTAATAAGGTTCTAATGTTATCATAAAAATAGGACATGATCAGCTCGGAATATAGACTACATCGACTTGTGAAACCGGCCCAGGATTATTTACACGAGGTTATTTGACACTTCATGGAAACAGACTATAAAATATTTAGAAATTAGTTGTTTTAACGAAACATTATGAAATTCTTGCATGCAATAAAATAATACAATTGCATATAGCTATACCCTTCGAGTGTAATTCGCTCAGAATCACTCATTTTCTGCTTTAAAAAGACAAACAACCGAGCCTGTACATGATCACCGTTTGACAATGGCGCATGCGTAAAAACGTCTTCGTACTCAAACTTCGGCTACCCTTATCCCACTAATGCCTTTTGCGGTATCCCACTATCAATTACAGTATACCTTTGTAAACTACGTTTTGGACATTTCTGTCATGGTAATATAAATGTATAGTTATCATTTAGACACGGCCTTCAAATATATGACAGAATATCCTTGAACGTGATTCCTAAAGAAACTGGGGAACATTGAGGGTGTCAACCCCCCGCCCCCAGGATTCTGCAATACCGCTGAAATTTATAATAAAATTGCATATAATACTTACCAATATTGCTTGTTCATTTTCTTTAAACATGGCGTCTCTGGTCATTTTCTGGGGAAAAAAAAGTAGCATTATATATTCCCAGATATCGAATGCCAACGTTGCTATAATCCTGGGCAACAATGAATTACTATTTGTTGCAACAAAACTATATAAAAACTAGAAATGTGTCCATAGGACACGGATGCCCCCACTTCGATTTTTTGTCACAGAAAATAAGCCATAATGATTATTCAGGATAATCTCAAATCTTTTTTTGCAAATAAAGGGCCGTAACTCCTAAATGACAAAAGCGATTTCCATGGCTATCGAACTTGATCAAGATATTATGGTCACAATCATGTATGTAAAGTTTGGTGAGGATTGGACACATACTTTTCAAGAATTAGATTGGAAACATATATTTTTGAAGTATTTTTGGCAAAAAAGGGCCGTAACTTCTAAATGACTAAAGCGATTTCCATGACTATCGAACTTGATCAAGATATTATGGTCACAAACATGTGTTTAAAGTTTGGTGAGGATTGGACAAACAGTTTTCAAGAATTAGATCGGAAACAATCTTCGGGACGTACGTACGTACAGACAGACAGACGTACGTACGGACAAGGGCAACCCTATATGCCGCCACTTTGTGGGGGCATAAATATGTATATAAATGACGAACAAGCCAAGAGAGGCTAAAAAGACACTTGGGAATACGATAGAAAGTTTGTGAATATCACAACCTTGTAAACAAATAGCGCAAAATGCATTCGTATGGTCTAAAGCGCCAAGAAATAGGCCCAATACCATTGGCAGGCCACATAGAATTCCTTCGTATTTTTTTAGATTATCTGTGTTAACAATGGTTATCGGTACATTCATTCATTGTTAATTTGAGTTGTATTCGCTAGTCCCAATGCTATCCTATATATGATAACAGTGGTTCCTAGATTTGTGGTTGAGTGTTGAAGAATCAGATAACTTGGAACATGCTCTTCCCAACCTATATATAGATTAAAACCTAATGCGGTGAGTTCTGGAGCTTTCTTTCGGGAAACAATTGTTCAGAATTTGTGAAATTTTTTGCCAAATTGACTAATACTTTGTAAATGCAAGTCAATCTTTTAACAGCATATGTTATTGGACGGATGGTCTTATCACCAATCACCTAGTTTAATATTCTTCACTTCTTTGTCCAAAGTGAATCCATAGTTGTCTGGGTAGTTTCGTGTGTCAATAATAATAATAATATAACTTTATTTGAAGAAGGTAACACATTAAGACAAATGCATCATAATATAAACAAACATAACACACGTGTCTTTTACAATGTAGCCGTGCGTGCACGCACGCGCACGCACACACACAATAAAATGACATTAACAGAAATGATGCAAATAATAATCAAACACATTTGAGAAAACACATTTCAGTACCGCAAAAATATAAAATGCTAAAAAGCTTCATTACATTTTTTTCATCATGACCTATAGCTGGAACAAATGATCGTTTATGATAAAAAATGATAATACTCAGTGGCGTCAAACAAAGGGCATTTGTGAATCAAGTATAGCTGGAGTTTGTTATTGGTCACAAAGTATAGATAGTTTTCATTAATAGGCTTTACGATACTACTAGTATTTAGTTTTGTTACGCAGTCGGTTTGTGTAGTGGGGTTTCTCCGACGCATCCCTATCGCACGTGTTAAGAAAATTGAAGTTTTCGAGACGGAATGTGTAGAAACAGAGGCTTAATACGCCTATCGTATATCGATATTGTATTGCTGAATTTGTCAATGATAATTCTATCCTTTCCGTAATGTCTCTTTTTCTTCATCGCCCTGCACGTGCATTTCCTTAATATTGACAGAGTGTTCGTGCTTACAGTGGTATGATGTATAATTATAAGTGTTTTGTAGGCACTTTTATTCAAATAATAAAACAACTTAATATCTTTCAAAGTGACACTCTTGTTCAAAATGCATACACATGTATAACAAACATCAATTCTGACTGGTAAACCTTAGGCCATTTACTAAATAATGCATTTATGGAAACTACTGTAACGGTCCGCTTTATGCGGCGGATGTGCGTTCATAGTCTCCACGTCTATGCACTTGCTAGAAAGCTCAGCTGTCCTGTGAGGCATAGTAAGTTGGAACTTCAACAATCTTTAAAGCTCTGCTTTCCTAATGGTTGAAGTGTAACGGACCCAGTAGGCGGCAGAGGTCTACAGCGGCGGAGGTGCGTTCATAATAATATTCCGTATAAAACGGAAGTACGTTCATACCGGATGTAAACTTGGTTGGTAATATGCAAGTTAGCAAATCCCGGGCTATGTGAGAATAGGGAAGTTAGTGTATATAAAGAATATAAAGACCAGTGGACCCCTTCAGGGTCCAGCATGCTTTTCCCTGAAGGGATCTGTTGGTGTTTGTTTCATTACGCCAGAAAGCTCGGAAATCTGGTGTTTGTTTGTTTGCCTCGCACGTTACAAATGGTGGCAGCGGTGGGACAATGACAACTGCCGGACCGGAGTTGCCTTACCCATGTGTTTCCCAGTCCAAGACTCGGGACGTCTTCTCGGAGGGAAAAGTAATGTAACGGTCCGCTGTGAGGCGGCGGATGTGCGTTCATAATATAACATTCCGTTATAGACGGAAGTACGTTCATAGTACGTATGTTTAGTTGGTTGGTAATATGCAAATTAGCAAAGCTCGGGCTCTGTGTGAATAGAAAAATTAGTGTATATAAAGACCAATGGACCTGTTCAGGATCGAGCATGCTTTTCTCTGAAGGGATCTGTTGGTGATTGTTTAACGTCGCACGTTACAACTGGTGGCAGCGGTGGGATGATGACAACTGCCAAAACGGAGTTGCCTTCGGCCTACAAAAAACAAAACAAAAAAACAACATTTGGTGCGGGTAACCCGACCCTACCTACCGAATAGGCACCGACCCTACCGTTTTATAGTCAGTTTGAAATAAGATAATTGAAAAACTAAAAAAAAAATAAAAAACACCATTCTCCAATGATGAAAATTACATTCTTATATAAAAGCCTTGTAAAAAGAAAGAAAAAAAAAGAAAAGAAAAAAGCCTACCTATCCTATCTATTTTTTAAAAAGGATGTTACCCTTACCAAACAATTATTTTTTTAGGCCTTACCCATAAGATTCCCAGAGCAAGACCCGGGACGAGTCTTCTCGGAGGGGAAAGTAATGTAACGGTCCGCTGTATGCGGCGGATGTGCGTTCATAATCTCCACTTCTATGCACATGCTAGAAAGCTCAGCTGTCCTGTGAGGCATAGTAAGTTGGAACTTCAACAATCTTTAAAGCTCTACTTTCCTGATGGTTGAAGTGTAACGGTCCCCTGTAGGCGGCAGAGGTCTACAGCGGCGGAGGTGCGTTCATAATAATATTCCGTATAAAACGGAAGTACGTTCATACCGGATGTAAACTTGGTTGATAATATGCAAGTTAGCAAATCCCGGGCTATGTGAGAATAGAGAAGTTAGTGTATATTAAGACCAGTTGACCCCTTTAGGATCCAGCATGCTTTTCCCTGAAGCGATCTGTTGGTGTTTGTTACATTACGCCAGAAAGCTCGGCTATCTAGTGTTTGTTTGTTTGGCTCGCAGTTACACTATTTATTACTGATAACAAGATTGTAACCGTGTACCAACGCAGAAAGCGCTAAAAACTAAATGATTGGTGAATGCTAAAAGATTAACTGCGGTCACGAGGTAGAAATACCGCTCATTTCTTTCAAATTAAACTCGATATCCTTTTGTAAAAACCATTGTTTTCGACATTTATTCATCCTTTTTGGAATTTTAAAACAATATTATTAATTGTGGTAAATCTCTTAATTGGGAGTAAGAGTGCATCTTTAGAATTAATTTTATCTTTGTCATATTGACTGGGAGAAGGATTGTGTTATTGGTCCCAGATATTGATGATTTTTTGAAAGATTTACAAATGCTTAATGCGTTATACGTCATATATGTATACATACACAGTATGCACGTTTATTAGTGTATAAAAGCGTCCAATGTACATATAATTTGCAAGTATTGAATGTGGTTGAAATCCTATATTTAAAAAATCGTAAATTAGTTTATTAAGTATTTAAGTTCCAATTGAATAATAATTTCACATTGGGCCAATAAAAACACCATACTCTCTGATTTTACAATAACATACACACTTACAGTTAGCTAAGGCCTAAAACATGCATTTGGTTTCCCGACACTACCTTCAAAATAGGCGCCGACTCTATCATTTTTATTGTCAGTGGTAAAAAACATAATTCAATTAATGTGTGTTTTTATATGCAGTTTAAAGCTTCAAAGCGTCATACAGAAGATTACCCATGACATCATTCAATGATGACAACAACGTTCTTACATATAGCCAAATAAAAAATAAAATAAGATAAATGAAATGCCTACCTTCCCTCCCTGTTTTTGAAGAAGATTAAACCCTATGCATCAAACCATTTTCTTGCCTAATCATAGCGCAACTAAGCTTTGTAGGTCCCCAATTTGCCGTTCTAGAAAAGAGGAGCCGCCGACATATACACATTATATCAGCTTCCTGTCGAAAAAAAAACAATGGACCAAGATAATATTTGAGTATTTCATCGAACCCACTCAACAGAAATCCAAAATATTTATGAAATGAATTTGTTGAAATAAGAATGTGACATTTGCTTATAATGATTCAGATTTGTTTTTGATTTTTGTCTTCCAAAAGTGCTCGTAATTCGGACAAACCGATAAAGGTAAATATTCGGACAATATTTCGACTAAGTCTAAAGGTTAAGTATAAGCAACTTCATTGTATCAAAGATATCTAAACTATATCAGAATTATTGTATAATAGTATACTATTAAACAAATTTGTTTCCACTGCTGCTATGTGGGAAAAATGCTGTTCTTTCCACTCCCATCATCATTACTAGTAATACAGTACACTCAACGAGTTAGACCCACTTTCCTCGCTCACTGTGAGGGATAAGTCTGATGATTGCTGACTTCCTCCGAGGGTAAAACTGTTGCCCTCTCAAAAATCCCACCGAGTTCCTCCGAGTGGCTGGTTTACTGCCGAGTTTAATATGAACGATAGTGTTAAAAAACGTCCAATTTTATGACCCCGTGGCGGATCTCCGTGTCTAATCAGATAAGCAAGAAATCTTTCTTGTTCAGAAGCTATTTGTTTTTTATGCTAATGTACATTGTAAATCGTACAGCGTTTAATTTGTATTTGTGTCCGCAAACGCCAATTAAATATTGTCTTGACTTGTTAGTAGTAAACATTGAATCATTGATGTATTGCAACTAATTGTATTGCATCATAATATAGCCGACATTTTACACAATTCTGAACCATGACCTCTGACGTCATGTGCGTGATCAATACAATAAAAGGAATATACTATTTATTATTGGTGGTTAAAAATAGCTATGACGTTTAAGGAAATGTTTCACAGAAAACGAGGCAGGTCAAGGCCTTCAACCATGCGCTCTGAACTTTGAACGTGTGTTTAACCTGATTTTCGGTGAATAAGTAAGAAGTTACCTAGCCTTTTTCGGAAACATGTTTATCAATGAATTCAGTCTTTAGCAAAAAACCCATACCTCAACTCAAGGCTCATACCTTTGATATTTGTTGTGGAGCATCATATGATGACTGTCTAGCAAAACAGTTGAAATTATGCCCCTGGGGGCAAAGCTGATCCCACCCCTTTTGACCTTCTTTTTTATTTTTTTTATTTTTAAAGCTACAGCAATGATATTTGGACCATGTGTACAGTTTTGCAAACGAGCATAGGATGACCTTGACTTTGACCATTTGACCAACTTTTTTATTCTTAAAACTACAGAAATAAAATTTTGACCATGAGTACAGTTTTGAAAGCAATTTTTTTTTTGTGAGATGACCTTTTCTTGGCACATATTAAAATAGTTCATGTAACTAATCTGCTTACAACACTTTCTGTCCTCAGATGTTGAACGTGCAACGTTTTCAGGTAACCCAAACACAAAACAAGAACTATATGTTTGTTGCCTTTTACCCATACATACATGCTCTGGATTGAAAATGACTACAAGAGCCATGCCAGTAGAGCATAGGCCCTTATGGGCCTCTTGTTACATTTTCACTGCCATGTGGCACATTTTGGTGCACCTTAAGAGGAGAATTCTTAAATAACGACAAGGAGATAAAATCATCATTGTTATGAAAAATAACATGAAATAGTGAATGAAAAAATATGATCTGAATGGATATTCACCATCAAAATCACAGGCGGCAGAAAGTGTTGACAGGACCCACGCTTTCCCAGCCCCCCATTCTTTATACTTAAGAGTAGGAAGTAAGTATTTGATATGTATCTTCCTTCAGTTGAAATACTCTCTCATTAGTTTTGTTTGATTAAACATGCGAATTTATGTTGAAAACATAGATTCCAAATGTGATTATGAATCATTTTTATATGCGGATTCCCCGCATTGCAGACGGCAAAAAATAGTCGATTAACATACCAGTCATCCAAAATAAATACCCTGCATCAAAATCACCATTTTGAATCAATACCTGATAAGCATAAAGAGAGTCATTAATCTCATATCAAAAAGCTGCTTAAACAACACCCTGTCATTGAAAATTACATAATACTCATGTTTGGCACGTGCTAATTGGTCAAGAAAATGCATGCGTCCCGGCAATCTGATCATAGCAGACCTATTTCTCGCTTTTGGAAATTTTTCTTTTGCAAAAATACAAGTGTCCTGGGAGTTTAATCTTAACGTATTGTGTCGTAATACGATATTTAAGTGCCCCAGTGATACAGATTTCGATAATCAGACGCCCCAGTCCCGGGGTGCTAAAAAGGCTTAGGGAAGGCCAATAATAATATAGTTAGACATCAGCTGAGTCAACATAAGAAATCTAAAAAAAATATTTCATGTTTCATCACACAATGGATGATTTTCATTCATGAGGCTCATTTACAAACACCATTTGATCTTCTTGCACCCTGTTTTTTTCCGGCCATGTTAAAGTATAAGACAGTGTTTTCAAGAACAGCTGCTTGCTAAATTGGATGGTTCAAATGGGTCAGTTCAAATTTAGAAAAATAATATGAAGGAAAATAAGTAGGAGCAGGTTGGTTGATTTTCTATTTATGAAGGTTCAACTGAAGCTTATTGAGAACCCTGATAACAGGCACATTGATATTCTTAACAATTTTGGAAGGCATGCTTACCATGTTGAAGATGGGCATAACCAAAGCCAAAGCAGTGTTGGAAATTCATAATAATGTAATATGAAATCTCAAAACATTACATTTCCTTAATGAAACAAACATAAATAATTCTAAAATGTTCAAAATATAAAAATGAGTTAGTAATACCAATGATTTGATAGTCTTTGACAGGTTTATAAACTCCAGTCTTCCCAAAATGTGCCAGTCCACCGGACATGTCTGGCAAATTTCGTACAGGTCGGGCAGCTCTTTCGTAAATGATGGTCCGGATGACCAACATTCTTTTAGACGACTTATTAGTGAAAAGGTACCTAACTAGGCGAAAAAACATTTACCTTTTTGCTGATTATTTATCTTAGCTGTAGTAAGTCAATCCCACATTGATATTTGATGTCACATAACATCACCAGCAGTTGGCCATTTCTGATAATTTTATGGAATCATGATGTTGATTGCTAAGAGAAAAAATGATGCATCCTTAAAGGCATTTTACTACAACTGTTTTGATTGGTTCTTGATTTGCACCAAGGCACAATCAAAATCGTCAGCTCTCAATATGCTTCATCATCGGTGTCATGTTTGTTTGGAAAGGCAAATATTTTTTTGGAACTGCTAAACTTTCCAACTTGTCTGTCCAATGGACAGGCACAACTTAAACAATTTCGGGAAGACTGAAACTCAAGATTCAATTACTCTTTTGACAAATTTGAACAAGATTTTTAGTGCTAAATGATCTCAAAATTGATACTAAGAAGAAAGAGTCTCATAGTCATAGCACAATTCAGTATTTAAGCCTAATGAAACTTGGGTCACATCTTCTAATCATCCAGCCAGGCAATTTGCAGAACCCATGTCTGGTTCAAGGTCAATTTTACAATATAACTATAAGGGTTAAGCCCTCTTTTTCTTGCCTGCTCCGTATCTTTTGTTCTACAAGAGTGAATAATTTTTGCACACCTTGTTCTACTCATATGTCATCATGCAGAAAATATATGGGCAACAACATGGGATTTCAGGGCTTAGGATAACATTTTAAAATCGCCTAATATTGCATATTTTTATGTTTATTGAGCGTTTATAGAAACACCTGTTAAGAGATTCGGCTGATATCTTTACAAAAGAGAATGATAAGAGCAAGTGAGATGTTTGTTAATGAAATAATAGATGTGTCACTGTGTTTTGTTTTCTTAAAGCAGGGATCGGAGCTCCAATATTTAGAAATTTACTGTAATTTCAAGCTTTAAGTGGGCAACAATGTTTTATCAGACATCAAACCACTGTTACTTATCTATCATTTTCATTGTAACAATTTCTTTGGTGTATTATAGATAATATTATATAAAAAATGATTTGGCACCTGGCTGGTAATTTTCCTTCAATAATAATGTAACGCATATTAAAAAAGGGGATGTTATGTGATTATCATGTTTTATTTCTCATTTAACCATGGATATATATAAATTTCATGAAAAGGCGACTTCTGTCATGTAAGGGTGTATTAAATGTCTGAAGTTTTTGAACATTACAATTATTTAATGAGATAAACATGCGTTTGTATGAAATGAGGTACAATTATAACTGTTCTTTATGACTGAAAACGCCTCACAATTTTTGTACTATAAGGCAACTATAAATTAATTGATAGATTTTCATCTCCACCCGCCTCCACTTTTTTCACTGCCCCTTAAAGGAATGTTTTAAAAGTGATAAAGTCAGCTGAATAAAACATGTCAAGAGTTTGGCCTTTGCTCTCATATGGATCATCTTGTGAAAATGCTTACCACAAAGTATTGTAAGATGATTTATTAGAATGCCAGTGAAATATTATAAGTGGGTGCCACAAATACAATTGAAATCTGTACTTTCCACTTCAAATAAACTTGACCTAAACTGACCGGACAGCTCTTAGTTTAAAATAGATATTATAGTTACTCTGAAGTAGTAATTCGAAGAAAATCAATCATACGATAGTTGTGCAGATAACAGTGCCTTTTCAACATATATAATATTGCTTTGTAATTATTCAGATAAAAGCGAGATTTTGTCTGCAAAGTTTATCTTTAAAACTGCTCTCATTACAGGGCAAGGCTGTTTTATCATCAGTGTACACAACTTTATACATATCTTTAAATACGAGCTTTTCTTACAAGTTTCAATGAGACTACATATTTAATTAAATGTATGTATATTCATAATGAAAAGCATGTACGGTAGATGTGATAATGAATTTCATGATGATGTGAACAGTTTTTTCTGCCTGTGAATTTATTATTGCATTGTGAGCGTAAGTGTTTAATTATTCATATTCAGTGTTAAAATTGTTTTATTTGTGTTATTGTAAAAAAGTTATTGTATAAATCAATAATAATTTGCTCAAGAATAACAGATATGTAGAGTTAACAGTTTACATGTACATAAACATAGGACTTAGTCTGGTTAATACTTTTAATATTTATGTATACTTGAACTTTATACTCATGAATTGGCAGACTGTGAGTCTTTGTGGTTACTCATTGTACATAATTATGTATTCATCCGTTTTCTGCTTTTTTTTATTATTTCAAAATCTCGGGACATGAATCGCTATTGTAACTTCTTAAGTAATGGGATTTTTTTTGCTGTTGATGCAAAATATGATATGTCAAACCTCTGTTTGATCCATTGTGTGGTTGTTTAGAGGTAAGTGGCTGGTATCATGTTAGTAAGTCATTAGTAATTGTATCTGATATATAATAACAGTCGAGTCATGCCGATGTCCTGTATTTTCAAAAATCTAGTTGATGTCTATCATTGATGGGTGATTTGATTTTAAGCCACAAAGACAATAAAGCCATTCAAACAATTCTGGTTTTTCATATAACAGGATATTATATATATATATATATATATATAAATATTATATATTTTACATGCAACATTACATACAGATGGCAGGTGGGTATTCGGAGTCCAATAAGTCATCTTATATCAATAACTTTCTTTTCGTCCAATCAACACAAAATTTAGTCAGAGTGTGAATGGACATAATATCTTGTACAAGTTTGATAATCAGCCATACTTTTTGACAGTTGGTGCTCTTGTTTCAGGGTTGTGAACTTTTGGGTCCAATTTTTGTGAAAACACTGCATTCCATATGAATTTTAATCTTGCAACAATTGTATGTTTCAGTTAAATATGATTACAATTAACTGTGTAACATATGAGGTGTATTAGTTTAACAGAATCTGATAGATACAAGTAAAATGAGGTTTGAAATACTAAATAATTGAGCTAGTTTTACTGTACATACATGTACACAGGGCTCATCCTATAGGGCAATGTTGAGTGAGTTGTTGCTTTTTTTAAAGGGTTGAGCTTTTTTATACAAAGCTTAAAAAGAAGTGCATCAGTATCCATGTATTTTGCTTTAATGCAGACTGTTTTTCTGTGATGTGTAAACTAATGATAATGGAGTTAAGGAATTATTTCGTCCTTAGGGATGACAGGTTTGATCATTTATACTTTATATAGTTCATATCCATTATGGAAAAATTCTCCCTCCAGGGTGCAAACATGTCCTTTTTTTTGACTGGAGATAAGTCACTTCTCTCTGAAATTTGGATGTAGGATGAGCACTGAAATATAAATGTAAGCTGTCTTAAGTAAATGTCGGTGAAACGTGATTGCAAACTAGTGACCCATTGACAAACCAGTTTAAAGTGGCTTTAGGCTCAGCAAATTTAATCATGGAAGGTATTCAGGTTAGTATGCCTCTAAAAAGATGCAAGTTGATTTATTTCTGAATTTTATTGGGGCTTCAAGACCATGGAGTTAGTTTCTACTTTGAAAGTACAGTGCCCAAAATTATCATAAGCCTGCAAGCCGCAATCATGTTATGTTTATATATTCAAGTTTATTTTAAAAAAATCTTAAAATTATATGAACATGTTGAATTCTGGGTTGTTTAAGAAAATCTGAATTTCGATGACTGCTTGGAAGAAGGATGCAAAAACTTAATTTTACATTGTCTTTAATCAATCATTTTGCTATATTTTGTCTTTTTTTCTGACTTTCAGGAAATGAGGATGTCAGCAAACACCATTAAGATTGCATGTCTCGTTCTCTGTGCTGAGAGAAGGGTTTAAAGGTTTGTATTTAGATTTTTATGATGCTTTGACAGTGGTCAAAATTAACACAAGCCCGCAAGCCCTGTACTGATAAAATGTCTTCCGGGCTTGCTCAAATTCTGAATTTTATATAGCAGGGCTTGTTAAAAAATTTGATGCCAAGCTATAGTATATATGAATTCGGGCTTGTTCATCCAAAAGTCAAATTTCATTATTGCTCTGAAATACATGTAGCTTAGCATGGACATTATATATATACTGTAAAACAATTTAGGGATTGTTAACTTATTTTTGAATTTCTGTTATAACATTTTTTTAAAGGGACATCATTTAATGAATGATTTATAGGTATGTTGTTAAATGAAAAACATGTATGGTTTTGTCAGATGTTTGCTTTTGAATAAAACTGAATTTACATTGAGATCAAGGTAAGAATTCTGAATTTCTTATTTTAATCCCATGTGAGCACTTCTACTACAGTGGAATTGTTTATACAAAACAAGTAATAGGGAATTGTTCTCCAGACAATACAAGTAATGCATATAGATCGTAGATGGATGTCAGTGATAAGATCTCTTATTTCTTTTGCATATTTGCCTATAAGATCTATTTTATTGCTACCAGCACATGATAATGTCATGAAAATGATTGTTATCTTTCAAGTACATTTATTGCACATTGCATGGACCTGTTTCATTGAAGATATTGGCGATTTTTATCGTTAACCGAAATTATCTTTAAAGCTGCACTCTCACAGATTGAACGTTTTGACGACCTTTTTTTATTTTTTGTCTTGGAACGAGCCAACTTTTGCGAAAATCCATGGAAACCAGTTATATGAGACTGCTGACCAAAAATAAGATCGCAGATTTTTACATTTAAGTGAAACGATGATGTTTTATGCGTTTTTCTTAAACCATTAGTAACGGTTTAAGCCATAAAACATTCATTTTCGAACGGAAATATGAAAATCTACGATCTGATTTTTTGCCAGCAATCCAATATCATTGGTTTACAGATATTACCGCAAAAAATTGCTCTTTCCAGGACAAAAAAAAAAGAAAAGTTGTCAAAACGGTATATCTGTGAGAGTGCAGCTTTAATAATGTCATATTATTACTTTTTCTTTTTTCTGATATTTAATAAATTTGACTTCAGCCATTCTTAAAAATGAACACAACATTAAATCAATTAAAAAGAACAACATCATGTTGTTGGCATTTGTGACGTTTCTACAGATTTAAGATTATTGGAGGTTCGACTAAGATCTTACCAAATTATAAACTAAATCAAGCCAGTATAAATAAATGAGTTGGATAGATACCATTTTTTTGACTACCGTACTTGAACAAGAATGTTGATAATGCAGTATTAGATTGTTACCTGTAATAACAAATGGTGTCAAGAGCTGCACATGGCAACCTTTAAACTTTATTGGTGATGACGGTTAGGTATTCAATACTGGTGCATCACAATGGGACTTTGGAGATTATACTTCAAACTTGTATATTTTTGAGTAAGTCAGTTTTCATACACATATTAAGTTAAATTGCTTTACTTTTTTCCGATTTTCCTTTTAAATTTTCTGAAAATACCTGTGCTCACTTGATCCATAACCTTACTTAAATTCACTCTTCTGTATTGTGATATTGTACTCATGATAAATGTACATTGTATGTTATTTTTATGTAGAGTTTTAGCTTAAGAGTAATAGGAAGGTAACTGCACTCTGTCCTTTTTGGTAGCACCCTTCTGCGCTCCAGGAGACCAGCATAGTCACCCTGATATAATAAAATATTTTCTTTTTTTTTATTAAATCTTATACTATGGCATTTGAAATCTATTATTTATTTTATTATACAGAATTCCTAACATTTTCTGTCAAATTAATTATATTCAAGATCTTCATCGCCCAATACACTGTGCCCTTTCCTCGTTTAGCACCCAGTCCTTTTTCTACAGCACCCTACCTTTTTTAAAACCTTTCTAAAACTCTGTCATGATTTTAAAAAATTCAGTCCCTTTTAATGGATAATAGGTGTACACTAGACAGTGCATCATCCATTCTCTTCTCTTGAATCAAATTTGTTTTTGAAATTATCTGAATTATATTTTCCTACTTTTAGCTTGTCTGTTTTTTTAAAGACAAAAAGTGGGCTTTTGTGATGATGGATGGTTGCAGCTGTGTGCAAACAATATAACCTTGTCTGTAACTAAAAATGTCATTCAAGATCTTAAATGAAGCTTTTTACACTTGTTGCCAAAGACAAAATGCACATGTATAGCAAAGCTCATAAATTTCAATTACATAATAATTGTTGAATTATGTCATTTGATGATCTGAAAAATTCATGTAAAAACTTAAACTTGAAATTATATTCACATAAACTTTATTTGCTCATGTGTAGTACGGCACTTAATTTTGACTATATAAGCTGTCAAGTTATGCTCCGCCATAGTTCAAAAATGTCATGCAAAATTTTAAAACTAACATGGCCGTAACTGATCGATGAAGGTAATTACATGAAGCTTTGTACACATATTTTCAGTGACAAAATGCCCTTTTGTAGCAAGGCCCATAACAATGGAATCAATATTTGTTGAGTTATGCCCCTTTTTTAACTGAAAACTAAATGCCATCCCTTATAACCTTGACTCTTCACAACACTGTTACCCTTCCTTCTCCACAAAGATGTCTGAGATTCTTATTTTGTAAAATTCTTTCTTGCATCAGGTCCCCGGCCTTAGACCAAAATCATCACTACACCCTCCCTAACTGAGTAACTCCACCCAAAGATGGCGTTGAACAACCTTCGCTCCCAGATGCTGTGGGAGAATATCCGCAATTGTGACCTCTCAGCTGTCGTCAACTTGCTGGAGAACGGGACCATCAACCTTGAGGAGAGAGATGAGGTCAGGCAACATGTGAATATGTAGTTAATATTATCCTGTTCATAGTAACACATGGTTTGGGGAGGGGATACTTCTTGTATATGTTAAATCGACTAGTAAAAAGATAATAGCAAATTCAATAAATGCTATAAATGGCATTATAAAAAGAGAGCAGCAAAGAAGAATAGGTAAATGTCTGTGTTTTAGGAAATGAATCTTTTTATGATTCTTCCTTAAATGGTTTCCCCTCCATTTAAGTTTGTACATAATCAATACAGTTCTGTGCACATGTTGTATTTTGCTTAAAGGCTTAGAAAACCATTAGTCTTTAGAAAAGAATACATGTTTTTTCTCATTTCTCACTTTTTGCTTATAGAATGGGCAAACGTTTCTGATGTTGGCTTGTCAACAAGGGGATATTAGTCTGGTCCGGGAGCTTCTGGAGGCTGGCATTGACCCTAATGCCACAGACAATGTAAGTCAAGTATCATTAGGTTATGCATTATGCTGTTGAGTCTCATTACCTCTGTCATTGCATAAACGGTGACAATGAAATGTAATGAGGATGCATACATAAGTTGAAAGTACTTAGCATTAAAACTTATGACATACTCATTATTTTTGTGTGGCCATCAATGCACTTAACCTGTCTATGCCTCTTATATGTCAATGACTTGCATATGTTAAAATTGTTTTATTAACTTTTTTGTTAAAGAAGCAAAAAATATCAGATATTGTCATAATCTTGGTGCTGTCAGCGGCGTTGCAGTGGTTAAAACTGATATATAAACCTCAGTCATAGCCCAAAAACTGTTCAACAGATTTAAATGAAACTTGGTACACATTAGACCAGAGACAATATGCACATTTATAGCAAGACCCATAACTCTTCTGTCTAGATGTGCACATTGTTTGACTTGGAAAAGAAGAAAAGATTTGGGTTGTCTCCCCAGGGTTCTTTTTTTAAATCATAAAATGTGCTTGCAGACACATTCTGTTATTTACTGAAGTGTACAGATAAATCATTGATTTATCTGTAACCAGGACAATTGGACAGCACTGTTGTATGCAGCCAAGGATGGTTACCTGGAGATCTGTATTGAACTTCTGGAGCGTGGTGCCGATATTGAGCACAGGGAAATGGTAGGAGAACTACAGTACCATTTTGTTCAACGTCAAAGTTTAAGTTAGATATGTAAAATAAAATATTAACACAATTCATGTTTGAATTGAAAATTCATACTGATGCATTTTTAAATAAGAAAGGTCAAAGCGGATTTTGATTCATGATCTGTAATAACTGGTTTAGAACTGTTGGCTTGATGCTTGCTTTTGGGTTTTTTCCCCATGGTATAATGTTGTTGTTTTACAGTGTAACTGGACAGCCCTGATGTGGGCGTCATACAAGGGCCGAACCGAAGTTGTCCAAGAACTACTGGACCGAGAAGCCGACCCCAATGTCAAGGCTGAGGTATGGGACTGGTTAACACCATGGTTTAAAGCACAGATAACATAGTGTGTAGTAAGATTTATTTAACTGGACAGTCCTTGGGAGCACGATTTCTTTCCGGCTTGAATATGGGCCTATTATTTCATCTTTTTCACTTACAAAGAGAATGAATACTTTTAGTATGCCTTTCTGTGTATGGTACATGGGATGGGTTTTTGATTTTAGGATATGAAACTCAAGCAACATTTTGTCAATGAGGTTTGAATGATATATCACAAATTGTAATGATACAACTTCGAATTCCAGCACAACATGTCATGCCTGTGTTGGGCTGCAGGGCGAGGCCACACAGAGATTGTCACAGCCCTGATAGAGAAGGGCGCAAAGGTCAACTCCACTGATAAGGTAATGACCACACCTCTTCCAGTGGTGTTCAAGGTTTATGCCTTTAGTCATATGATTAAGCAAGAACCTGTTTGATGCTGCATGTTTTAAGGGATCAGAGGTCTTTGTTATATATGATAATTATTGACAGTTACTCTTGATTCTTTCTAGATATATATATATATATATATATACACAATACCTCTGATCTGGAAAGTTATTCATGATCTGTGTATATTTCAGTATGGCACAACGCCTCTGATCTGGAAAGTAATTAATGATCTGTGTATATTTCAGTACAGCACAATGCCTCTGATCTGGAAAGTAATTCATGATATGTGTATATTTCAGTATGGCACAATGCCCTGATCTGGAACTGGAAAGTAATTCATGATATGTGTATATTTCAGTACGGAACAACGCCTCTGATCTGGGCATGCAGGAAGGGTCATAGTGAGATTGTACATGAGCTTCTCAATAATGGAGCTTACGTGGACAACACTGGAATGGTAGGTGGTGTTGATAAGACTGGGCCGGGATCAAAATATATAACTGCGTTGATCATATAATTATCCTCAAAAGATTTAAATAGCAATGAATTATTGCAAGCTTTAAAGATTCTGTCTTAGCTTTGGTGTGGTCACTGTTTTTTTCTGATCATGCAAATGCTTTTATGTTAGCCCTAACTGTAAATGTATTGTGTGTTAGCAGTGACAAAAGATTTAGGGTAAGCAAGTCCCTTACATCTGGCTCAAATATATCTGGAGTTTTTTGTCGTGAGGTTGATCCGGAAAAAAACCCGGACCGACACTTGTATCCACTTTAAATGCTCTTGTTTAATCTTGGTCTTTCACTTCCATAAAGAATGAATTAACATTGTTTTGTCATGATGATGAATAGTTTCATTTCAAAAAAACAACATTGATATTTGTGTAGGTGATCAGTAAGCATGGCTATAAATACTATGTTTCAGGATTCCTTAACAGCCCTCCTTGTAGCTTCCAAAGGCCATTACGCTGAGTGTGTACAGGCACTGCTGGAATATGACCCAAATGTCAATGCATTGGATAAGGTACTGTCACCATACAAGTGTACTGGAATGTTCTTGAGAAGAACTATACAGGCTGATGGTATTGTTAGATTAAGGGTACATGCTTTTCATTTTTAGGCTAGAAAAATGTTTACTTTTTACATGATGGATTAACAGTATTATTGGCGAAGGTTTAAGAGTAACTTCTTGTTTGGTGACTAAAGATGTAAAATCTCATTCGTTTGGCTGATGTTTGATTAAAATGAGTTGTACTCATAATTGTGTCAGTGATAAAGTGCAATAACAGGCATGAAAATGATTTAAGCCAATGTAATAGTCTGTAAACTTTGAAATCTATTTCATTACATAACTGTGGGTTTGTGTACAGGATGGTTTTACTGCCCTGACAACTGCTGCCAAGGACGGGTGTGAGGATATAGTACAGGAACTGTTGGCCAAGGACGCTTATGTCAACGTTGTGGATAGGGTGAGTAGATTGGTTGTATTGTCCAAACAAAGTGCCATGTTGGGATGGATAGGGTGAGTCAGATTGGTTGTATTGTCCTAACAAAGTGCCATGTTGGGACGCCGATCTCAATGTTGTGGATAGGGTGAGTCAGATTGGTTGTATTGTCCAAACAAAGTGCCATGTTGGGACGCTGATCTCAATGTTGTGGATAGGGTGAGTAGATAGGTTGTATTGTCCAAACAAAGTGCCATGTTGGGATGGATAGGGTGAGTCAGATTGGTTGTATTGTCCAAACAAAGTGCCATGTTGGGACGCCGATCTCAATGTGGTGGATAGGGTGAGTAGATTGGTTGTATTGTCCAAACAAAGTGCCATGTTGGGATGGATAGGGTGAGTCAGATTGGTTGTATTGTCCTAACAAAGTGCCATGTTGGGACGCCGATCTCAATGTTGTGGATAGGGTGAGTAGATAGGTTGTATTGTCCAAACAAAGTGCCATGTTGGGATGGATAGGGTGAGTCAGATTGGTTGTATTGTCCAAACAAACTGCAACGTTGGGAGGCCGATCTCAATGTGGTGGATAGGGTGAGTAGATTGGTTGTATTGTCCAAACAAACTGCAACGTTGGGAGACCGATCTCAATGTGGTGGATAGGGTGAGTAGATTGGTTGTATTGTCCTAACAAACTGCAACGTTGGGACGCCTATCTCAATGTGGTGGATAGGGTGAGTAGATTGGTTGTATTGTCCTAACAAAGTGCCATGTTGGGATGGATAGGGTGAGTAGATTGGTTGTATTGTCCTAACAAACTGCAACGTTGGGACGCCTATCTCAATGTGGTGGATAGGGTGAGTAGATTGGTTGTATTGTCCTAACAAACTGCAACGTTGGGACGCCTATCTCAATGTGGTGGATAGGGTGAGTAGATTGGTTGTATTGTCATAACAAACTGCATCGTTGGGACGCCTATCTCAATGTGGTGGATAGGGTGAGTAGATTGGTTGTATTGTCCTAACAAACTGCATCGTTGGGATGGATAGGGTGAGTAGATTGGTTGTATTGTCCTAACAAACTGCAACGTTGGGACGCCTATCTCAATGTGGTGGATAGGGTGAGTAGATTGGTTGTATTGTCCTAACAAACTGCAACGTTGGGACGCCTATCTCAATGTGGTGGATAGGGTGAGTCAGATTGGTTGTATTGTCCTAACAAACTGCAGCGTTGGGACGCCTATCTCAATGTGGTGGATAGGGTGAGTCAGATTGGTTGTATTGTCCTAACAAACTGCAGCGTTGGGACGCCTATCTCAATGTGGTGGATAGGGTGAGTAGATTGGTTGTATTGTCCTAACAAACTGCAACGTTGGGACGCCTATCTCAATGTGGTGGATAGGGTGAGTAGATTGGTTGTATTGTCTTAACAAACTGCAACGTTGGGACGCCTATCTCAATGTGGTGGATAGGGTGAGTAGATTGGTTGTATTGTCTTAACAAACTGCAACGTTGGGACGCCTATCTCAATGTGGTGGATAGGGTGAGTAGATTGGTTGTATTGTCCTAACAAACTGCAACGTTGGGACGCCTATCTCAATGTGGTGGATAGGGTGAGTAGATTGGTTGTATTGTCATAACAAACTGCAACGTTGGGACGCCTATCTCAATGTGGTGGATAGGGTAAGTAGATTGGTTGTATTGTCATAACAAACTGCAGCGTTGGGACGCCTATCTCAATGTGGTGGATAGGGTGAGTCAGATTGGTTGTATTGTCCTAACAAACTGCAGCGTTGGGACGCCTATCTCAATGTGGTGGATAGGGTGAGTAGATTGGTTGTATTGTCATAACAAACTGCAACGTTGGGACGCCTATCTCAATGTGGTGGATAGGGTGAGTAGATTGGTTGTATTGTCATAACAAACTGCAGCGTTGGGACGCCTATCTCAATGTGGTGGATAGGGTGAGTCAGATTGGTTGTATTGTCCTAACAAACTGCAGCGTTGGGACGCCTATCTCAATGTGGTGGATAGGGTGAGTAGATTGGTTGTATTGTCCTAACAAACTGCAACGTTGGGACGCCTATCTCAATGTGGTGGATAGGGTGAGTAGATTGGTTGTATTGTCCTAACAAACTGCAGCGTTGGGACGCCTATCTCAATGTGGTGGATAGGGTGAGTCAGATTGGTTGTATTGTCCTAACAAACTGCAGCGTTGGGACGCCTATCTCAATGTGGTGGATAGGGTGAGTCAGATTGGTTGTATTGTCCTAACAAACTGCAGCGTTGGGACGCCTATCTCAATGTGGTGGATAGGGTGAGTAGATTGGTTGTATTGTCCTAACAAACTGCAACGTTGGGACGCCTATCTCAATGTGGTGGATAGGGTGAGTAGATTGGTTGTATTGTCTTAACAAACTGCAACGTTGGGACGCCTATCTCAATGTGGTGGATAGGGTGAGTCAGATTGGTTGTATTGTCCATACAAAAAGCCAACAAAGTGCCAAGTTGGGACTGCTTGTTCATGCCATGTGTCTAGAAGGGAGAAACTTAGTAGTTTTCTCCCAATAACGTTCTGATTATCATGCAACTTTGAAACAGTTGAATTCTGTTTTTGATTATATTACTTTAATTAATTCACATTTATCCTCATAGTTAACTTCAGTCAAAATCAGTGACCATAAATCTTCGAAATTGAAATTATTAATGATTTCCGAAGTAATATAGGATGATTCAACTGTGTTTTAAGAAAGTATATACGGTATGTTTTGTGTTACTGTGAAATCATTTATATTCATGGGCATGAAATTTCGTGGTTTGCTGAATGTAATTTCGTGGGTACTTAAATTCGTGGTTTTTCATTTTTGAAAAAAAAAATCGAAACTGCGATCGTTCTAGATCTTCTGCATTATCTCCACATGCTGGTGATGTCAATTATCGATTTAATTGGAAATTAAGGTCATAAAGGAAGATTTACCATGATCATAAATACAGATGGGCGAAGCCATTGAATGCCAATTAAGGATTTTGCAAACTGTGAAAACACCGAGAAGGTCCGTATATTTCATACAATCACCAAAGATTGCTGATGCCTACAAATTCAATCACTTTTATATATCATCGCATTTCAATATTTTTCACACTTTTTTGTTTAATAAGTATATTGAACGCGTTGTTTTGTACATTGACATATTGGTAGCTCACTAACCTCCAATGTAATCGATTAATTATTTCATTAAAGAAAAAAATCGAGAACTTACACTCATTACCCACATCTTGTAAACTTGGAGATTTTCATGAACAGCACATGTATAAAGCACGTGCTTTAGTCATTTGGTTGATAAAAACACATTAAAATGATTTGGTTTATTATTTTTTAAAGGTTGATATAATGTATTAACAAAACAATGATAGTAAGATACAGTGAGACGGATATTTACGCTGTATACTGCGGCCTCTGTAACGAATAAACTAGACTATGTACATAACATGGCAATTGAAAAAGTGAATGAAGGGTTTATATTTCGTGGGATCTTGAATTCGTGGATCACCCAACCCACGAAAACCACGAATATTAATGCCCCACGAACATTAATGATTTCACAGTATTGTGTTTTTGTCAGGCTGGGGACACAATCCTGATCCATGGTGTAAAGGGAGGCTACACCAGTATTGTGAGAGCGCTACTCAACAGATACGCTGATGTGGATGTGGAGGGAACGGTATGTGTTGTCAAACTTTAAGTATATCCCACATTTCTGGCCAATGACAGTTACATTGGCTTGTTTCATTTTTTAATGGCTTAAAAAGTACTTGGCTTAAATGTTAAGAATCACACTTAACAGACTTAAATTGCCTCTTGGCTTTAAATAAGTATCAGACTTAATTTTAAAGAATTGCAGATAACATACTTGAATTGGCTGTAAGTAAGTACAAGGCTAAATGTTAAGAATTGCAAATTACAGATTAAAATAGCCTCTTGGCTTTAAATGTTTACCATGCCAAATAATTAAAAAAATAATTGCAGATAACAGACAAATTGCTTTTTGGCTTAAAATTAAGAACAAGGCTTAATTGTTATTAATTGCAGACATGACATCATACTTTAAAACTGTCCTTATATTCTTAGCTTGCTCCAACGTCCATTATCAGTTTTATTTATTAGCTCGACTATTCGAAGAATAGGTGGGCTATACTACTCGTCCCAGTGTCGGCATCCGGTTTAAGTTTTAGGGCAAGTTGGGATTTTCACTTATAAGTCTAATACCCTTCATTCAATTGACTTAATACTTCACACAGTTGTTCAGGGCCGTCACATGATGAGGTTAGATAACTCCATATTATTCTTTACACAGATTTTGGCCCCTGATTGACTATGGAACTTAGGTTACAGTTTTAGGGCAGGTTGGGATAATTATTAATAACTTCTATACCCTTTGTTAAATTGACTTAATACTTCACACAGTTGTTGAGGACCATCACACAAGTTATGGCCCCTGATTGACTTAGGTTAAAGTTTTAGGCAAGTAAAAGTTAAGGGCAAGACTTTGTGATTTTAATAAAAAAACACTTCTATACCATTCATTCAATGCACTTAATGAAATTCAAAATTATTTACAACCATCTTACAACAAGAAACATAACTCCATTTTAACCATAAATACAAATTATGGCCCTTAATTTTTTTTAATTTTTTTTTTTTTTTTTTTTAATTTCTTTTGAAAGGCATATTTGTATATTCTTAACCATATTTTCATAACGGGAAATCAAGTTATTTGAATGCCTCGTGTCATTGTTTGGGCAGGCTGGTGGGAGGGCAGCATCAAAGTCACCTTATGTATCGAATAATATTAGTTAGGTTTGACATAAAGAGACCAAACTTGGTAATATTACGTCGTTATTGTATTCACTTCTAAGTCAAAGCGGCGTAGTCGAGCGCGCTGTCTTACGACGGCTCTTGTCATATATACCGTAGCATTACGATGTGCTGCTGAATCGGAAGTTATTTCAGGGGTAGAAAAGGGGAGCACAATTAAGTATTTAGGTGTAAGGCTTTAGAATGTGCAGTTGATGTGTGTAGTTGATATCCACATTACAATGTATATAGCTTTAATAGGCGATTCTATGAGGCTATGAATAGAGGAGTAAAAAGGCATGTCTATGAATGAAAGGGTTAAATAAAACAAGCTGTCTGAGATCAAATAATGCACCATTACTGATAAAAAGGAATTTTGCAGTTCATTTTTAAATTATTTATGAAGCTTAACATAAACTACAGTTCATCTCTCTTGCTTTGTTTTCTTTTTACATTCAGTCCAAGGTAAACACATGCATGTGTAACTCATTGTAGTGGTGTGTCTGACATAGGTCCTCAACACTGTTAGTCATCTTGGATAGGGTTTAAGCCTGATTTTATTAGGGCAGGATGCTGCAGAAAAGGGACAGGGTGCTATGGGTGAAAAAGGCATATTATTTTGGGCTGTGAAGAACTTAAATATTATAAATCAGTGGTCGAAATTAGCACAAGCCCGCAAGCCCTGCACTGGTAAAATGTCTTCCGGGCTTGCTCAAATTCTAAATCTTATATAGCAGGGCTTGTTCAAAAATATGATTCCATGCAATAGTATAAGAATTCGGGCTTGTTCATTCAGAAGTCTAATTTCAATGATTGATAAATGGGTTTAATAAAACGAGTAGTTTTGGGCTTCGTTTGCCAGCTGTCTCAATAGTGTATGTAGGGCAAATGGGTTCTTCCAAAAAAGGGACAGGGTGCAGCGCCCTTCCATATAACTCTTTAGCTTAAACCCTAATCTGAAACATAGAATACAATATTATACATTAAACAAACAACTATTGAAAACACCTGCTTAACATAGTAAACATGTTGTTTTCATGTGCAAGTATTTATCCATACATCCATGCTACAGACAGTATCATTCTCATTATCAGGACTGTTGTGGTTTGTCCAACTGGTCACATACAGATGTGTGCTTTAAGTCTAGATGGAAAGTGTTTGTGTGTATGTCTTGATGTCTCAATGTTTTCTGGCTGGTTGTGTGTGGGTGTTCAGTCTATTCGTGGAGTTGACCAGCTGCATTGCATGCTAGTACCGGTATTCAAATTCATGATTGTGTGTTGGAAACACATACTACATGTGTTGAAAAACATACTAGTACCAGCGCTTTTTCACCTTCAATAACAGAGGTTAATAATTTGGCTACTTACCAATAAAAAAACAAACTTTTTTCTTCAAAAAATTATAAACACTAAAGATGCACACTTACTCCCAAATAAGATTGACCACAATTAATAATATTGTTTTAATATTCCTTAAAGGATGAGTCAATGTCGAAAACAATGGTTCTTATGAAGGATACCAAATTTAATTTGAAAGAAATTAGCATAAACCACGGTATTTCTGCCTTAGGAGACTATAATAGATCACAGTTAATCTTTTAGCATTCACCAATCATTTAATATTTTTGCGCTTTCTGCTGTTAAATACAGTTACAATCTTGTTTTCAGTAATTAATATTTTCCATAATTGCATTATTTAGTAAGTAGTAAAGGTTTATCAGTCTAAACTGATGTTTGTTATACATGTGTATGTATTGATTTTGAATGAGAGTGTCACTTTAAAATAATAAAGTCCAATCGAAACACTCAGATTCTACTATTAAACTTAAGTTTATTGAATATGGCCCAAGGCCTCTTCCCAATTTTTAAAAAAGCCCGGAGTACTTCTTACTTGAAGATGAAGAAATCATTAAGTAACCAGTGCATTTACTAGTAGAAATGTGTTTGTTTTATGCTGAATATTCAGGTAGTGATATGATTTCATTGAAGATGAATGATATAACATAGTAGAAATTTCTATTTGTGTTTCTTTGTTTTACTTAGTAATAATATTGTTAAATAAACAGTATTAAAATGATTTTGTCTCAAATGTCTTCCTTAGTAATACAGATTATAAACATACTGTATGAACATTACATTACATTTATAATATAGACGTACTGTACGAACATTTTATTACATTTATGATATAGACCTACTGTATGAGCGTTTGATTACATTTAGGATATACACATACTTTACGAGCATTTGATTACATTTATGATATAGACATACTGTACGAGCATTTGATTACATTTAGGATATGGACATACTGTACGAGCATTTTATTACATTTAGGATACAGACATACTGTACGAGCATTTGATTACATTTAGGATATACACATACTTTACGAGCATTTGATTACATTTATGATATAGACATACTGTACGAGCATTTGATTACATTTAGGATATAGACATACTGTATGAGCGTTTGATTACATTTAGGATATACACATACTTTACGAGCATTTGATTACATTTATGATATAGACATACTGTACGAGCATTTGATTACATTTATGATATAGACATACTGTACGAGCATTTTATTACATTTAGGATACAGACATACTGTACGAGCATTTGATTACATTTAGCATATAGACATACTGTACGAACATATCATTACATTTAGGATATAGACATACTGTACGAGCATTTGATTACATTTAGCATATAGACATACTGTACGAGCCTTTGATTACATTTAGCATATAGACATACTGTATGAGCATTTGATTACATTTAGCATATAGACATACTGTACGAGCATTTGATTACATTTAGGATATAGACATACTGTATGAACATTTAATTACATTTAGGATATAGACATTGGTTGTCAATATTACGTTTGTCGCTGATATGTTCAGGATCGGAAGACAGCGCTGTACTGGGCTGTGGAGAAAGGCCATTCTGACATTGTAAGACTGTTGCTGGATAATGATGCTGATATGGAGATTTGTACAAAGGTACAGTTTGCTTTTAGTTTCTATCACTTCAGGTTACGATAAGCTTGTCTGTTTTCTTTAAGAAAGGTTGATTCATTGTCATAGCCTTGGTGTTGTCTTCGTCAACGGCATGTACAATCTTTAGCCATGGCCATAAGTCTTAAACATTTAAGAAATTCCAAATGAATGTTGTACATGTTTTATGATCAAATCAGGCATGTATGCATAAGCCCATTAAGCTGGCTTTATTAAATGTTGAGTGATAGCTTTCATTCCACTGAAAACCACTATATGAAATTGTAATGCATGTAATAATTTCCATATATAAGTCATTGTTTAGTTGATATAAGTCATTAATGACACTGATAACTTTGATTAACTGTCTGTCTACTCTTAGGTAGATGGAAATGCTGTAGCTATAATACTATTTTAGTTTTGAATTCCAACCTATTATACAACACACATTGTTTGATCTAGGATGGGGACACCCCTCTGATGAGAGCAGTAAGGAACAGGCATGAGCTCATTGTCCGACTGCTGCTAGACAAAGGGGCTAAAGTCAATGTTTATGACAAGGTATGCAACATTCAAACAGAGCTACAGATAATGTTCTACTGAAAGTATGTTGTATGTAAGTTTGTAAAGTGTAATGTACACTTTTGTTCAATCAATAAACTGTAATGGTGATTTTTAAAGTCCAATGCACATTGAAGTGCAAACATACATGTATTACACTCACACACAAAAGGCTTGATACTAAGCACAGAACAGAGCACTTCCTTCCCTTTGCAATTATTAATACAGAAGAAGAAGACATATTTCACATCCAATAAGCCATACGGTCCATGAGGACAAACAATATTTACAAATATTTACATTGGTACATACACATACATGATAAGGAGAAGGCACACAATAATTGTTTAAACAAAACTCTGAAGATTAATGATACTTGTAATAGAAAATTATCTAAAATTGCAATAACTGTATACAATTGTATTGTTATAGAATAAGTCAGACTTGAATTGATAACAAAATCATTTAAAGAAGTTTATGTAATGTAATAATATATTATGACGCTTGCATGCTTAGAATTATAACAGCTAAATGATTTATAAATAAATATTGTTTGAATCTGTTTATACATTAAATGTGCAAGTCTATTAACATATCTAACCATGTAGGGGCAGACCTAGCCACTGGTTGAAAACGAAAGTGTGTCTAGGACTTTTGACATGGTGACATTCAAATAAATATAGACAATATCCAAATTGCGCAATAAATACAATATATATTTACATAACATACAAGGCTTGTCAAGTAAAATCACTGCATAGAAGTTGAAGTGATTTAACACCAGTTTATTAGCTTCTGATTTGGTAAAAACAGTTGTTCCTGAAATAGTTGTGACTTGATTGTAGTATCGTTCTTTGTCATGTCATTTCAGAAAATGATACATGTATCTGGTGATGTGATACGTGAATCAGGTTCATTTAATGCTATTTCTGATTAAATCAATTAAAAATGGAGCTCCATCATCTTGACATTTCCTTGTTAAGCTTACTTTGCATCAAGTTCTTTTTTGGCATACTCTAAATTTCAACCCACAGAAAGGAGACACAGCCTTGCACATTTCCCTGCGAGCCCGTAGCAAGAGGATCACAGAGCTACTCCTGCGTAACCCCCGCAACTCTCGTCTCCTGTATCGCCCCAACAAGGCTGGAGAGACCCCGTACAACATAGACGCCTACCACCAGAAAAGCATCCTTACACAGATACATGGACACAGTAAGAAACTGGCTGGATTTCTAGCCAGTTTTGGCATTAGAGAGAGAATTAGGTTGATATATATCTATCTTTGCATATTACAATGATCAGCTGACATGCATTCTTTCTTTCAGAACAAAAAATAGAACCAGTAATTGCTGTTGTTTCAAATGTGTTTATGTCAAGTTCTAATGTCTGCTAAAGCCTATCCACTTCACTTTTGAAACACACAAAAACTTAAATGGTTTAAAATTTAGAATAAATGACTATGAATAGCTTTCATAGGAAAATTGGGTTAATTTTGTTCTATGTTATAGGCGCAGAATAATACATACATTGACAGGTTTGAAATTAACTCTGTTCAAAGTGCAATTCAAAGTTAAGTTTAGTTGAATCATCTATACAGAGTATGATTTTTATTTTAAGGACAATTGAATGCCAGTGATGGTGAGAACCTATTGGGTTACGAGATCTACAGCAGTTCATTGGCGGACATTCTTAGTGAGCCCACCCTTAACACGCCCATTACTGTGGGACTGTACGCCAAGTGGGGCAGTGGCAAATCATTCCTGATAGGAAAATTGAAAAGTAAGGGGAAAATTTGTTTAAAATGATGTTTTGTTAAATGATACAAAATGTTTTGTTAAATGATACATGATGTTTTGTTAAATGATACATGATATTTTGTTAAATGATACATGGTACTGTTGTAAAATGATACATGATGTTTTGTTAAATGATACATGATATTTTGTTAAATGATACATGGTACTGTTGTAAAATGATACATGATGTTTTGTTAAATGATACATGATGTTTTGTTAAATGATACATGATATTTTGTTAAATGATACATGGTACTGTTGTAAAATGATACATGATGTTTTGTTTAATGATAAAATGATACAAAATGTTTTGTTAAATGATACATGATGTTTTGTTAAATGATACATGATGTTTGTTAAATGATACATGCTGTTTTGTTAAATGGAACATGATGGGTTTTTTTTATATGTTTTGAAAATGATACTTTATGTTTTATTTAATGGTACATGATCTTTTGTAAAATAATCTTGATGTTTTGTTTAATGATACATGCTTAGTCCTGTGGGTGAGGGTTTTGCACTGGATTGAAAACACATATTTTTGGGATGTTATTTTAACCTATTGGTAAACAATTACACCCTTACATGTCACATTAGGTCAGCTTCACTACTACCTTTATTTTTAGGTGAGATGAAATCCTTCACAAAGGCCAATGATGAGAATCAACTGAAGTTTTCAATAGCCTTGTTCATATTTCTGCTGTTCATCAATATTGTGGTTGGCTTTGTCCTCTCCCTTACTGTCATGTACCAGGTCGGTCTCAGTGTCGGATTTGGACTCTTCATCTGGGAGTATGGATTTTTAGGTAAGGATGGATAATAACATTGTTTTTATTCTCCTTTACTCAGTCTGTTTTGTCAATTGTTGTGAAGAATTATCTTGGATTTAGTTTGTCCATTTCAAGGTCGTCTGTTTTTCAAAGACATAAAGTAGAGATATTGTTATACAATTGGTTTCGGCATTGTTTTGCAAAAACACATGTATAGGAAAGCCTATTACTCTGACTTAATAATTGGTATAAAATTAAGCTCATTTTTTGACCGAAACAAAAATAACATCAGACGAGCACTGAGACTAGTGTTGGAATGCGCTCCACTGAGTTCCTGCTAACCGATATATCAATTTATGGTTTTACAAAACATATAACAGTTTAACAGTTTTATTCATTTCTCATTATATGGGAATTAAGACATTAAAGCTTATAAAATAAGAGACAATTCACCAATGTATAGGATGCCCATAACTCAGACTATTTTCCTGATTTGTTATAAAAATAGGAATCTGTTGTTGTTTGCTGTTTTACATAAAGGTTGGATTAAATTTTCCCCTGTCAACAGTATGAACTGTTTCCTTCTCACTCTATGACTTCATTGGAATTTTCAAATTTCATTTAAAGATGGCATATCATTAATGTTCAGTCCTTTTAAAAGTTTGATCTAATAAAGTTTTAATCAGGTAATAAAACAGTTAATTCCTTTTTTATTTTTCCATAAAAAGGACTTTCTGATGATTTTGTCTCTTAAATGCTTGGATACAATCCTATGCATTATTCAGTAGTTTTAAAATTGATGAAGAAAAGTTTTTCAGTTCCTATTCCATAATGCCATTGTTCATTGTTACACAGGGTTGATATGGGTCTTTTCCAACCGGAACAATATACGGTTTGCCCAGCGTATCAGCCAGGCGATTGGCAAGCGACTTCAGGTGCTTTCTTTGCTGCTACAGGTGCTCTTCTGTAACCCTGGCAACCAAACCTCCTCAGATGTACCCCTTGTTAAGTAAGTTATGAATTGATATTTTCTACGCATAAGTTTCATTTTTAAGAATTCATAAAATACATCAATTATGATCGCTAAAATAACTAAATTATCATTCTGGCAAGCCAGTTTCAGTTTATAACAATCAACATACATAAGATTAGTCATTTAGTCTGTGTGTTTTGATATGACATTTCTAGTCTTACCTGGAAAATGAAATATAACAGTTTTGAATTCTGGGTAAGACTTAGTTATAAAGCAATTTATAGTGGAATGTTTTTGCATATGATAGGATCCCACCTCTTTTAAGTAAGACAAATCTGTCCAACCTTGACCCTGTTTTACAGGTTCCTGTTCTCCGAAAGTACAAAGCTGAACAGTGTGGGTGGTGAGAAGGCCCTGGGAGCCATGGTAGCCGGTCTCAGTGACTCTGTCGAGAAAGAGTTTGGGGTCCTCTCTGCCAGGCTGTTTGGTGTCATCAAACAGTCTTCTGGAAGTATGTCCTTAGTATATGTGTGGACGTATGTTCCTATGTGTATTTTTGTGAATATGACGCTGAGTATATGCGTGGGAAGTATGCCCCTGACTGTATGTGTGGAAGCACGTCCCTGTGTGTATATGTGGAAGTATATCCCTGAGTATATGTGTGAAAGTATGTCCCTTATTGTATGTGTGGAAGTATGTCCCTTAGTGTACCCAGTATATGTGCCAATATGTCCTTGAGATTTTTGTCTGGAAGTATGTTCTTGGCTTTATGTGTAAACTCAAAGGAGTATTGGCACAAAATCAGAAACTTCAAAACTGTTACTTTATATAAGTTGAGTGAAGCCTGCAGGGTTTAAGTTTCTCATAAATAGTCAGGTATTGTACTACAGTCATTCACAGTCTTTGAAATGTTAAATAAATAGGAGATGCAAAAATAAGTTTCACTAGGACCTTTATTTAAATAATCTGTGTTTAATTTTGATGATTGACCTTGTCCCATTAAGTATTAGGTGAACATTACAGATAAAATGTACAGAAATTGGACGTTATTTTCATGTTAGTTAGATCTCATTGAAATATTTGTTTCTTTTTTTTTCAGAGAATTACATCGGAAGATTCAAGACCCTTTGCTGTATTCCACTATTTGGACTTGTCATCTTTATACTGTTGTGTTTAGCCACAGGGATAGCCCTTCTTGTTTTGTATCATTTTGATGACGAAGTTATTAATGGCGTCATGGCTGCCACCGCCGCAATCGTTGGTGGATCCCTATTAATCAACATTCGTAACTTGTACAAGGCATTTAAGTCCCTATGGCGACCACAGAGGAAGAGGATTATGAATGCAGCAGAAAATGTACATAACATAAAGATAGATGGTTTCATGCAAGTGTTGAAAACAGAGGTCAGCTTAATGAACAGTTTTGTTACATCTGTTGACAGTTTTACAAAAAACACCACTCGGCTGGTGGTGGTGGTTGATGGTCTTGACAGTTGTGAACAAGAAAAAGTTCTTCAAGTTTTAGACATTATACATGCTCTGTTTAATGAGGAAAATTCGCCGTTTGTTGTAATCTTAGCTGTAGATCCACAAATTATTATTAAAGGCATTGATCAGAATCTTAAATCAGCATTCCATGATACGAACGTTAACGGGTTTGATTACCTGCGGAATATAGTACACTTGCCTTTCTACCTACAAAGCCAAGGCATTTCTGTCAAGAAACAGGAGCTCACAAAAAGCGTTTCAACTTACGATGTTGGACATGAGTCTCCTCAACACAACCACAAGGCGTATCGGGTAGGTTTAAGATTGCTTGTATCCCTAAACTTTGCAAAGAGCTACATTGAATCTGTGTTGTAAATTTGTATACTGCTTTACTTTCCAATTAGTGTGTACTGTAGCGATATATATATATATATAGAGAGAGCAGTGTACTGTAGCAATATAGAGAAAAGTGTACTGTATCAATATATAAACATGACTTTTGTCTTGCTGAATTGATCATGTTATTTTGTTTTGTTAGGTTCAGATTATAGAAGAAGATCGCAAGGTTACATAATTGGCTTTGAATGAAAGTTTGCACTCCATATAAACACTGCTTAATTTGACCCACGGACTTAATATTAATCTAAAAGACGAACCATTTGCTGTATTTATATATAGCTCTATATAAACACTGCTTAGTTTGACCCAAAAACTTAATATTAATTTAATAGACAAACCATTTGCTGTATTTATATATGGCTCTATATAAACACTGCTTATTTTGACCAACAAACTTGATATCAATCTTTTAGACAAATCATTTGCTGTATATGGCTTACCTTCACTTATGGCACACCTTATATATTCTGTATTACTCAGAAATTGATTATTTTTATCCCTATCTGGTTTTGAACAAAAAATTTTTTTGAGGTATTGTGATAGTCTTGGTGTGGATTGCCTCGATGGCATGTGCGTGCAAAATCTTTAACCTTATCCATGGCTTCAAAACAGTTCATGATATTCAATTTAACCTTGGTACACATGTTGCCAAGAAATAAAACTCACATTTAAATTATGGCGATGCCCATAACTTCGTCTTGATAATTGTCTGTGTATATCCTTTTAAGTCTGAACAAATAACAACAGACAATTTATGAGATATTGTTGGCATTTACTCTGCATTAATCTTGTATAATGACATTGGTCATAGGGTAGGGAAGGGTACCTAGGTTTCCGCGTGTCCGGTACATTTTGTCGGATATCCAGTGGACAACTTGACTACATTGTTATTGTCGAGTTATGCGCCGCTCTTGTTAAGGAAATGTTAAGACTATGACATGTTGTTTTACGAAAGGAGCATGCAGGACTTCCAATAAGAATTTGATATGGGAAGAACTTGAATCTTGTTGAAAGATTTTGATCAAATCTTAAATATTAATATACGTGTACGTATTTAATTCAGCACATATATTGCTTGAACAATTACTGATCTCCTGGAACTCTCTGAAGATAATTGGCTGGATAATTTTATCAACCTATAAACAAGTAGCATGTTTCAGTCTCATACATGTAACCCATTAAGTCTTTTATTCTTAAAGGTACATATTGTCATAATGATAAAAATGATATTCAGCAAAATAAAGTGTTTTATTTGAAGTCATTCTGTTGAGAATGATTTGTGCTGGAATCAAATTTAGACACAATCAATTTAAGCTAGACTTGTTTTGGGAGGGTTGTCTTTGTTTTAGAAAAGGTTTTAACTTTGGCCCAATTCTAAATGCTATCAAGATGATCAGTTAAAACTAAACACATATTGCATGAGACAATGTGCCCATTTATGACAAACATCACTAGCATTGATGTTCCGCTGCAGTGCTTGTGTTTGAGATTCTACTGTCTTGGACTGTGTGTTTATCAATGATATATTTAAGGGCATGTGTAAAGTGCAGAGCACCTACAAAACGCAACAACAGTTGTTTGCCAATTCACTAAATGTACCTTAAAGATTGATTTACACGTTAGTTTAAAAATTATATGATTTACAACAATTGTGAAGAAAGTTATGATAACTTATACTAAGACACTCTTGTTGGCTTGATGTTGCGCAAGAGTGTGGTCTTGTGTTGTTGTGGAAACTGGAGTACCCAGAGAAGACCCACTTGTCTAGCTTGGTGACCACTAACCAAACTCACATACACCCAGACTGGGCATCGAACATTGGTCACCTTGGTGTAAAGTGACCTTGAACAGTATTTTCTGCAAATGCATATTTTGTTGCCGACAATTAGTAAAAAAAAACACAACACTACAGTACACTACAGTATTGTTGGTATAATTATGATTGCAGCGTAAAGGCTCGGCGGTTTCAAGGGTGTCAGGGTTTTCTCTGTTCGAGACACCAATCTACCAGGTCTTGTATTATCAGTGCTGCAGCTAGGCCTAAATAGCAGGGTGGGGCACCCAACTGCCCTTTCCTGGCAGCCTGCTGCCTTTTTACTACACCCTGCTGTGCCCTTTTGTTTGACAGAGTCAATTTTCAGAAATAAGTTTAAAAATAATAATTATCGGGTATACACAATTTTGACACTAAAATAAAAATAACAACTATTGTATTCATAACAATTTTTTTTGTATTGTAAGTAGTTACAACACATACACAATAAGAATTGAACATTGACCCTTGCAAGTGCCCCATTAAGGCTTATTCAATGTGCATCAAAAGTGCCCTTTCTGACCTAGCATCCTGCTTTATTCAAATCCTGGCTGGAGCACTGTATTATGCTTGTGTTTTCAGCCTACTCTAGACTTGTACTGATTAAGCTAGTTGGGTTGGGGATGGGGAGTATGTTAAACTGGGGTTGGGGATGGGGAGTATGTTGAACTGGGGTTGGGGATGGGGAGTATGTTGAACTGGGGTTGGGGATGGGGAGTATGTTGAACTGAGACTTTGTTTACCGGTATCTTTGGTGTGTGAAAATATTTCTGAATAAAAAACCTAACGCATCCATTATGTTCAATGAAGTACAACTCTAGACGTTAATAACATTAATTGCCCCAATAATCTGTATGAGACACTGTTTTATTGTTGGATTTTTTTTAATGCTCCCAAAGGTTGAGCATCTAGTGATCACACTGTCAACTCGTTTGTCTTTGTGTCCATCCATTACCACCTTGTCTCAGCAAATTGATGTAAATTTAACACAAGATGTCATTATTTCTTGTTTTACGGTATATCAATATTTTTAGCATCGTTATTGATGTGAATTTTGTTGTTATTAATACAATGCTTGTTCAGTGTAATTTTTGACAGGCAAAATAAAGGAAATTTAATTTATTTACTTTGCTAAGAATGATAGTTTTCAAAGCAAAATATTTTGATGCTACTGCAAATGTTTTATTAGCAATTTTTGCTTGCCTGTTTTTGCAATATTTTCTGAATTAAATTACCGTTAAGTGATCAAATTTTAAAAACATACTGGTTGTACTTCCTTATAGAGACCAATAATTCCAAAAAAATCGCAATTTTAAATTATGCAAATTGTTGACAGTGACTGTTTCTTGAGCTGAAATTTGAAATGGAATTGTGAAATATGATTAATGTGACAATTAATGTGTAATTAGCTTGACACTACTTTGTTGCATAGTGCATCATTAATCGTAGCGATAAACTATTCTGATTTCGATATTGCTGCAAATGAAAACATAGCTGACTTAGAAAATACTGTAGTAACATTTGTCATTTGTTGGAACAGTTTCAGTGTGTACAAATTTACGTGCCATTACCTGATTTATCTCTTCTTTTTTTTGCCAGTTACATTTTTTATTGAATTGCTTCATAGTTTTTGTAATTTATCGTTTTACTTCATTTAACAGATTTCCACTAAAAAAGTAACTTATATTGATATTACAACCTATTTGCTGACGCATTTTGTCATAAACATCTCTTTCTGCAATATGTGGCACTATTTTACTGTATATACCCAAACTTAAATGCAATACTATTTTCCTCTGGCAACACACAGTCTTATTGATAACATCTATTCCATTTTGTTGTTTTGGGACATTCCACATGCCTAACAGGAGGTATGATACCAGCGTTGTGTGCTTTTTCACTTCATTTTTGTTTTTCCCTTCAATTAAAATTAATACTTCAGTTTGGAAATCTTAAACACTTAGTCTGTAAAAGCAATGGTTCTTTTTTTAAGGACCTGCATCTAAACACTTTGTCTGTAAAAGCAATGGTTCTGCTTTTAAGGACTTGCATCCAAACACTTTGTCTGTAAAATCAATGGTTCTGCTTTTAAGGACTTGCATCTAAACACTTTGTCTGTAAAAGCAATGGTTCTGCTTTTAAGGACCTGCATCTAAACACTTTGTCTGTAAAAGCAATGGTTCTGCTTTTAAGGACCTGCATCTAAACACTTTGTCTGTAAAAGCAATGGTTCTGCTTTTAAGGACTTGCATCTAAACACTTTGTCTGTAAAATCAATGGTTCTGCTTTTAAGGACTTGCATCATCATGATTATGCTTTTATAAGGACTTGCATCTTATGATGTCTTTATTTCTTTGTATAAAAACACCCAAAAAATATCTTCATTAGACTGAAAAATACTCAGTACAGTACAGGATTCCATTAATTAAGAAGCGCTTGCCGATTTTATTTTTCATTTTTTTTTGCTGATGAACCCTGATTTGGCCAGTTCTTGCTTTCAATCTATTATTTGATAAAGCTAGTATGGCAGTTCTGTTTATTTTCCAACTATCCTTAAGAGGCAATGTCGAATATTTGGTTGCTTCTTGGAAGTTCAGTTTGATTTCAGTGCTTATAAAGTGTTCATATATTAAGTATTAAGTAATAATGAAATATGATGTAGAAATCAATCCAATCAATCTATTTGCACATTTCAGATTACTTTGACATTTTACCATACAATTTACTAGTATGTATTCAATTTATTTAACAGTAATTATTGTATTTAATAAATGACTTTTTTCAGTGTTTTTTCTTAGAGCAGTTTTAGTTCTTTTTTGTAATATTTATATTTGTTTTATTGGCTTGCAATCTTTTTGTTTTCTTTGTCAGTACCCGGTATATTGCGTTGTAAGTAATAATTTCAACTTTGTCGACCTAATGATAATAACCTTTCATGTTATTTCAGCACCAGGAATCAACCGTGTCACAGATCTCCGGTTTCTCTGTAGTCGACCCAAGCGTTAAAAGGGGGCCGAGTCAGCGGCAACGTCAGGACAGTTCCACCCTCGTTTCACACTCCAACTTTGACATCTCACACACTCTCACAAAGAACGACTATTTCAGCGATATCAATCCAAAGAGCATGAGACGACTGATGAACATTGTGGCTGTCACTGGTATATTGTTGCTTATGTTTCTTGGCTTTCAACCTTATATGTAGGTTTTATTATCAGGTTTCTTTTTTAAGAAATAAATATCAAGGTACCGGGTATGGTGTTAGCCTGGTGTCGTCGTTGTTGCTGGCGTCATTATGCAAAACCCTTTACCTTGGATATAACTCAGAAACTGTGAAGATATTCAAATGAAACTTGGTACACATGTTGCTAGAGATAATATGCATGTCATGAATAGCAAGGTTTTTAACTCCGACTTCAATAACTGTTGAGTGAGGTTGCCAGTTTGGCTGAAGAAAAATCATCATAAGAATGTTGGCGTTTCCACCATGGCACTCATGGCTTTTATTCTTTACAGTTATGTTTTCATGTGGATTCACAGTAGTCAATGTTTAAAGAATATGATCAAATTTTCATCTTCTTTACACTTTTTTAGAGATCAATATTTCACTGTTTCCTTTGTTTTTGATTTTGGACTTGAACTGTTGTTTGTAAATTCTTTTTATTGAGGTAACTTCACTCTTACATAAAACCAATAAAATAATTTTGTGAGTATTTATCCATAATGCCAGGTCGCCTGTTACGAGCGTACAACATTGACTTCAACTGGTACCGCCTTGCAGCGTGGGTCAACATGGTGGAACAGTGGCCGTACAGGCTCTCCTGGATCATTCTATACTTTGAGGAACATGACGACCTGGATGATGATGTCACTATGAAGTTCATCTATGACAAGTAAAATTAAAGAAAAGACCAAGTTTGATTTTAGATTTACAAGAGCCAAAAAAAAATTATTACCTGTAATTACAATGTGTTATAAGATATTTTCAAGCCGCATAACAAAGAAAATGATATGTTAATGTATGATTAATAGCGATAATGGTAAAACAATTATTGTTAATGATTATTGAATTACTATGCAATTTAGAAATTTCACGAATTTTGAAACTACTTCATGTTTTTTTCCTCCAGAATTGAATGCCAGATGCCCAACTCAAGTGAGGTAGAGCCACTGTTGGAGATTGACCGTAACGTCCGCAAACTGCAGGCCTTCCTCGGTAGCAAGTCCAGTAGCTCGCCCATGCTCAACATTTCTGATCTGAAGAAGTTTTTGCCATGTACAATCAACTTGGACCCATACCTACGTAAACTCATTAGAAGTAAGAACCCTGTGTAGCTTTGTGTTAATGAGGATATTTACAGTAACTGATGAATTGAAGCTGTTTGGCAAAATATGACTACGTATATCAAAAAATCATTGATATGGCATTTTTTCAACGAAAATCAGGTTATAACAATGGGGATGTTGTTGGGCAGCTGGGTGTCCAACATTTGTTTCAGCCCAATAGCTTAAGCTAGCATTGGTGGATAGTAATGAAAGTTGGTGTGCAGGTAGCTTATGTGGAAAGCTTGCTTGGGATTGCTTTTGAGGGGGTGGGGTCAAGGTCGCTGTTACTTAAAAAATACAAAAAAGAACTGGTTTCATCGCATAGCGCCATTTCTAGTATTCATTACTGCTCTGTATCTGTATGTGGAAGTATTATGTCCAGCATGCAAACAACTTGTCATTCAGAATTCATCATTCATAACGTTATAAGTATATTATCATCATCCATTACCAGTTATATAATTTTTACAAAGAAACTTAAATCTTTCATTTTTTTCCTGGATGTAAAATAGCTTATACAGAAAATCTTTAGTTGTAGTACAATGTTGTTGCACTAATTTGTATAATGAACAATGTGAGTGTATCATCATATCATCATTTTTTCTTAAAAGTGGGTGTTTGATTTGTGTGTCAATTGTTTTATCTGTTCCAATATTTCATCTCCCAGGTTTCCAGTCCAACCAGCAGCCAGATATTACCATGGGCATCTACTCTCCTAAACCTCCCAACGGTACACTGAGCAACCAGGAATCTTTAATGTCCCCTAGGTATAGAACAGGTGGGAACTGGACTGCTGGCAAACAGCCAATGGGAGCGGTGCATCCCAGTCACATGATGCCGTTTGGACCAATGATGAACCCCTACATGATGGGAATGCATGGTGTGCATCCTTACATGATGAATGGTCAGGGATTTGGCAATCCAGAAGCTAGCGAGCAGCTTGGAAGGAAATCTGGGAGTCCTTCAAAATTTATCACTGTAAGTGTAGAAACAGGACAAAGATCATTTTAAAGCACATTCACTTTATTCATAAATGTTTAGACTTACTGAATGTTAAAGCATACCTTTGGCATATTTGTTAATCATTACAACCAATTGTGAGATATTGAATATTATCTGTAAGAATTTTGACATAAATAGTTATTCTGTTGAAACTCAAAATGTAACTCAAACTACTTTTAACCTTGTAACAATACGTTAATTTATCCATGCTTTTATGTATATTAAATGAAAAAAGTTACCAGTAATGTTTATTTTTCTCATAGGGCTACAAAGGGGAGTCATTGTCCAAGCTAAGCACAGAGGAGGTGTCTGCCCTTTTAGAACGTATAAGTGGACTGAACCCACGCCAGTTGCCCAGCTACCAACAGGCTGTGCTTGAAAACAACATCAACGGTGTGGTGCTGTCACAGTGCGAGATAGACGACCTAGGGAAATGCTTGGAGATGAAGTTTGGGGACTGGCAGCTGTTTAAATCTGCTATTGAGTCTCTCAGGGATACTGAACTGTATGGGAACAAGGAAACTGCTGACATTGATAAGCCCGAAAGCTCAGGCAGCAGGCAATATGGAAGTGAAACAACTTCTGGTAATAAGTCCATCAAATTTAGCAATAATGATACAACTATAAGCAGAGGTTCAGGGAGTTTTTCTGAAGCAGATGCTTCTTCTAAGTCTTCAAAGAATGTATTCAAGAGACAGAGTACCATTGAGGTACGAGATGGCGACGCTGTGCCTGCGTTTGACACCATATGTGAGGAAGATGAGAACAACACCAGCAGGACACCTGAAGTAAATGATGAAGAGGTTATTCTTGAGACAGAGTCACCAAAGAGAATGAAGAGAAATGACAGCATGGTGGCAGAAGCTATTTATGAGTCTGGTCTGTTGCAAAAGTTCATGCACAATTTTACTGACAATTTATCTGAGGGAGATGAAGAACAGCTGAGTGATGTAGCTGTCAGTGAATCTAGTGATCTGCTGTTAGACCTTAGTGATAATGCTGTAGTTAGCAAGCCAAAACATACCCCTGTGATGTTCCAGCTTTCTGCAGATTCCACACATAGTAGGGACAATGTTGATGCTGATGTTCACATGTCGGAGACTGAGCCCCTTATTCATTCCACTGATAGTGAACCCCTCATTCTAAAATCCTCCACCCCAGTATTGAAGCTGCCAAGATTAGAAAAGTCTGGTATGTCAATAAAAACGGCTTCATCTGAAACTGACTTGCAGGATGTAGAAAAATCAGAGAGGAATTCACAAAGCGAGCTTTCACCATTGATGCGTGTTGTGAGGTCCGTATCGACTTCATCTGTTGGATTTACTGGGGGTTATTCCCAGGCAGAAATGCAGTCTCCTAAAGGCAGCATGGACCTAGTGTCTGTTGTGGATGAGACTTCAGAAACCGACCCTGGGGGCCCAGTAGATGGGCAGACTCTTCAAAAGGATATTGCGCAATACATCAGTCAGGCTTCAAGTTATGGGGCAGGTTTGAGCGGAACTGGCAGCCAGGGTGTAGTTGTAAGGCAGAAAGACAAAATAGAGGGAAATACACCAGAAGCTTTTGTATGATTTTTGCTTTCTTGTTACCTGCAAAAATTATCTTTCAAATTGATAGGATAACAATGCTGGGCATTTAAATTTATAGTAACTATAATTCTAAGTTTGTTATAAATCCTGCAAGCAGGGCAATGTATCTGATATGACTGAGTCTAGTTATATATAATTTTGTTCTGAGTGTTCAATTAAATGCCTGTATTTTGTTTCCATATTTGTGAGTTTTCATCCAAATAACGAAGATAATTTTTGGATGATTGTTTCTCTTTGTTTATGTAGAACTGCAGGTTGTTCAAACAACAGGGTCACTGTTTATAATTTTAAAGCAAAATTATGCTGTAAGTTTTTTGGTCTTCAGGGATCTGAACTCATTTGTCTTGCATAAGGATTGATTGGTTAAGTTCTTATTTACAGGGACCTGAACTCATTTTTCTTGTATTATGATTGATTGTTTAAGTTCTTACAGGCTACTGAAATGTCTAAAAGGCTCTGTCATTGTGTTGTTTTCTGGATAATTATGTTGCTTTATTAGTTTTTTTCTGATATGTGCGTATGGTTTTCTTGATATCTGATTCCATGTTTACATTATTTTTTGGTAAATTTTGTGATCACTGTTTTGATGTGTCTGAAATCATTTTTACAGACATTTTGAACAGTCAGATTAATATTATATGTTCAATATATGCTCTGCATGAGGATCTGAGGACTACCAATTGAAGGTCACCTTTGGATGACCTTTCCATCAGCCAATCAAAAGGTCTTTTGAATCATTGAAAGTTATCACAGAAGTTAAATTCATCCATTATTGAGCTTGGATTAATATTTTTAAGCTTTTATGCTTTTCTCACAGTGATTTTTTTGGGTGCAACTTACTGCCTTCTAAAGACTGTTTCCCCTTGCGAAAAAATGTCCATTTTTCCCAAAATTTTATATATTTGTTCCAATTTAATTAATGTAGATTACGTTAATGAATAAAAAAGCAATGAATTTCTTGAAATATAAACAAAATCTTGACAATAGTTAATCTTTTACAGTATAATGTTTGCATAAAAAAAGTAAGAACATGTATATTTACCATTATATTAGCTATTTTGGCCGGATTTTGTATTTTTCCCAAAGTCAACTTTTTTCGAATTTGCAAGGCACAGGGCGTAAAAATAATTAAAAAAGAAATCAATGTCTCATGTCAGATACTCCCCATTCAATGGTCTCAGATAGCTTTTAACATTTAAGCAAACTTTTCAAATCAAACTCTGTAATTCTGAATAACTGGGGAGACACCTGACTAAGTCTAAGGCATATTTAAAGACTGTTGCATCCTAGGTTCGACTTTAAACACTAACTTTTGTCAACATTTTTTCATAAAGCTGAAATAACGCCATGTGGAGATAGAAATAGATCATGGCAGTAACTCGAAAGAAAGTCCAGCAGAACATAAATTTTAATGCATAATCATAATGACCAAGTTTTATATAGCAAAATTGGAAAACCAGATCATTCACAATGCTAGTATTCATTTCAAGGGGTCTTCCTCAGATCTTCCTGCAAGTCAGAATACAGTCTGCCCTTCTTATGCATAATGTCCTATCTACATTCTTGTCACAATCTACATTGTTGACACTATCCACATTGTTGTCATTGTTGTTTTTTTGTTTTTAATCAGGATCACAATGTGATATAATTGTTGTAATCCACATATCCCTGTTATAGAGTAGATGTTAAAGACCAAGTTATAACCAGAGTGTTGTATGATAAACTCCACAAAGTTGTTCATATAAATGTACTTTCCTTTAAATGTTGCTAAAATTGTTAATATCTTTACTGTGGTATTTGTAGAACAAATTTATTATAATGCTCATTACATTAATGAGGTATTATTGTGAACAAAATCATGTTATATAGCATAACAAAACTGTTGTAAAGTGCAAGAAAGGGCAAGTTTATATACCAATAAAAGTGAAATTTGATGTTCTTATTGATAAAGATTCTTTTACCAGAAAGGAAGGTGTTTCCACGATTATGTCAAGGTGCTGCAGAGAATTAGAAACAAGTTTTGTCCAATACAACTACATGTCTCACTCTGTGCACATATGCATCTTCCTGATACACTGTAATGTTGTTTAGCGTTTTTTACCATAAGTTTCCATTGCGGACCAAACTGTACAAGTTCAAATGAAATATGCTCAAACATATGTATGTATAAGAAATATAGTGCATGTTGTAAGGGTTTTAGCTGAAGAGTTACTAATATTGAAGAGTGCTGCAGCCGGTCCTTTTTCAGTAGCACCGTTCCTGCCCTCAGAAGTTTCCATTGCAGACCAAACTGTAAGGGAAACATTTTCAAACATGTACGTATAAGAAATATAGTACATGTTGACGTTGTTAAAGCTGAACATGAAACAAGCATAAACTGCCATTGCCGTGTTGGCAAGCTTTGTATTATCATTTAATTATAGATTCTAATGGAAGGGTTGAGAAAGAAAAACAAGAGCACAGCGGAGCAACACCATAGCTAGATTGTTGTTGTTTTTTTCAGGCCAACAAGGGATTTGACTGGACAATTATTTTTGCAAGAAATGTTGTCCTTGCTTAAAATGTGCGTATTGTCTTTGGTAACAGGTGTAAAAAGTTTCATTTGAATATTTTGAACTTTTTTTAGTTGTGGCCAGGGTTAAAGTTTTTGCACAAATCAGTCGATGAGGATACCTAGTCTATCACAGTACATGTACCTTAAAACCCCCAGCTAAAAAGGGTTTTAAACTGGCATAATAAATCTTGATATAAAAGATTTCAGTTGACAACAGTAAACCCAGAATACCTAAGCATCATAGGCACTGAATCTACTTAAACATTCTAGCCAAATTTGATGATGATTGAAGAAAAGCTACAAAAGTTATTGATAGGACAAGAACATTTTTGGGTAAATCTATAAAGAACATTCTCGTTCACCAGAGTTAAGTACCTTTCACCTGAGTTAGATTTTATCACGATCGAACCTCTGATGAATGAGAATGATAAAGAAAGGGTGATTACTTTTGAGTGACTCAGAAGGAAATGGCTTGTTATCAATATATATATTCCAAGATATTGTGCCCATAAACATTCTGGCCAAATCTAGTGATAATTGGACAAAGACTTCCTGAGTTATTGATCTAGATCTATTTTAGTTAATTACTATATATATATATATATATACTATAATTATTAAAGATTGATTACTCCCTCATGACAAGAATGATATGGCTGGTTATTGATAGTAAAGTAATATTCCCATAAACATTCTGACCAAATTTGATAAAGATAATACAAATGCTTTTTCTTAAATTATTGATCGGACAACACACTGCTGTATGCTGCAGGTAAAACTAGAATACATTCCTTACTATGAACAGCACATAGAAACAATTCCAGGAGGTTAATATTTGATTAAAAGTCAGAACAAGGTCAATTCTTATACCGGTATGTTTAATCAATAAGATCATATAAATATATAAGAATGTTTTTGACATTTTATTAAAATATAAGTCAGAAAGGGATGATAATTATTTACAGACAGTGATAGTAGATAGTAACAGCACAGACGTATAAACAGTTTATAGGTCCATGGTAATAGTTTATACTCTAAAATACAAAATAGCTTTGTTATGGTAATACATGAAGTACATAATTAATTGTTACATGAATTTAAAAAATAACTTGTATTCAATGTGTATGACATATTCATATTTAAACTGATCATATGCATTTATTATTTGGATGTTTTCTTGCTTTTTTTTCTTATATATTATTTAAGTAAATTGTCAGTTTTTTATATGTTCAACATACCGCAGTAGAAAAAAACAATATTTTTTTACTAAGTTGAAAATATTCATTTAGATGCTTTATGATTATGGCCCCTGGTTCTATGCATTACTTAAGGAAACATGCTTGTCCTTAACTTAAGAAACAACACAGTCACATTGCAAATGTTATTTTAAAGCTGAGATCATGTTGTACCACTGATACAGCTTCGAGCTATCAGACATAGCACAAAAATGTCTGAATACTCTGCACCCTTAATTATAGCAGTTGTGATATGTCAAGCATAAACATATCACTGGCACATCCAAATATCTTAGATTTTAGTTTCAGCACAATCTGAAATTCACATCTAAGTTTTAATGATGCGATATGTATACACCTATCATAGGTGGTCTTTTGCTGTGCCTGCAGACATGCTTTGCCCAACAGGTTGGCAGTTTGTTTACAAAAGACAACTAGAAATAGTTTAAGTTGACAAACATGCATCCTTTTACAGATATGAATATTTTACAGATGTTATCTGAACATATGGTCAATCTTAAGCACTAGCAATTAATTTGCAATAAACACATTTTCAAGATTAATCAATTGTACATGCAAATATTTTGTTGGTATCACATTAATGAAGAAGACATGATCCCTTGACTAGAAGGATTGTAATGATGAGGTCAGACTAAGTTTCCTGAAATGATGCAGACAAGATAGTTTTGCGGTCCTTTAACATGGAAGCTATTTTCTTGCGGTACTTTTCTCGTATACGTCCAAAGTCCATAATGTCCTTGGGATTCTCTGATATCCAGAATGAGTCAAATTCATGGAACACGCAGCCTGAAAAATAAGAAGAGAGAAAATAAAATGATTTTAATGTACTTGATTCAAAGAACATTTTATGTAAATTGACATCAAAATACCTTTGGGCTTTGAACTGACTTGATATATGGAAATTATTTTCATCATAAAAGTCAGAGCCAAATTAAAACAAGCTTTCTGGTGGTTTATAGGGATTTATCAGTGAAATAAGAAATATATTACACTATTTCAAACAGTGAAATAACATTTCAATATTTAATAACATTTCAATATTTTTCACTTTTTTAAAATTTTAGCCGACACTGGATTCCAAATTAAACATCCGCACACACATGGCTGGGACACACGAATCCCAAATGCAGTTATGTTCCTATACATTTTGGCATGCTTTTCTGACAAACTACAAGAAATTGTCATTAAAATACTTTTTAGGCATATAATGAAAAGAAAAATGTATTTTTCAGTGTAAGATTGCAATATATTTCACCTCCTGGACACTAAAAGTAAATAATTCACTCATGGCAATACCACTTATGAAATATAGCTTTTGGTGCTCACTCTGTGAAATATATTACAATCTTACACTGAAACAAACAATTATCCTCTATATCATTAATCAGTTTCAATATTTTCATCATGATACACAAGGTGTCATATTAAAGCGAAAAGCGCTAAACATCACCAAACTTAATTTTAAGGAAAAAGTCAACAAACATATTTCAATACATACAGTAAACTTCATGAAAGTCATCCAGGGATGGACGGGTGGTGAATTTATTGTAGAAGTGGGTCCTGAGACGTCCCGTCTTCATCAGGTGGTACACAAGCTCCGTCATGTTTATACCCACAATAGCATACGAGTACCTGGGATAATATATACAAAAAATACCTCCGAAATTGTGGATATCAGTTATTTAGTAATGATCATATTTTCTTACAATTGAATTGTTTGTGCCTCAGCAAGAAAATTGAGGTTACATTGTACATAACCAAAATACCCAGGGAAGTATATATTATACAGGTTATTTTTATAGTCAAAAAAACACATTAACTAATGAACTCCTTAATTATCTCATCAAGAAAGTAGGACTGTATATTACATCAGTTCATAAATAGAACAAGCGAGATTTCAATATTGTTATTATACACTGTATTTTGAAAAATGTTTTACCTTTTTTACAAACTTTCAAATATCAAAATTAAGGAACCTTTGTTACAGAGTAAAGACTAGGAATTACCCAGTTTTCGGATGGTGTGACCTAGACAGCATTGCCTTTGCTTCATTTCCGTATTTGGTGCAAAAGTACCTGAAAAGTAACAATTTATAGCTTGATATCGTCAATTGTAAACATTCCCTGCTGAGTGTAATTACACATGTATGTGTTAATACCTTGCATTATTTACTACATCTTTTTTTTACAAATACATTAAAAAATAAATAAGATAATCTTCATATTATGTAGAGAATAACCTGCATATTACTTTCATAACCTAATTCAAGCTTAGCATTGAATTGAAGGGTAATATAAATTAATAGCTAAATTTTCATCCAATTTTTTTAAATGGGTCCCGGGAGTGACATTCTATTTTTTATTTGTCTTATATGACTGTTTCACCATTGAATTATGTTCATGCTCTTTTTTTATTGCATAAGGTACCATACATGTGTGGACCATATACATGTCATTGTGTTTCTAGATGAACCACTAACACTCATAAAAAATCTCCTTTTTTATATGTGACTATTATACATCGACACTGTTGGTATGAATAAATGCCATTCCCAGACAGTACCGGACCGATACACACATACAGAAACTAGTTCAACATTTTTATTTCAGTAAAAATTGTAAGGGCTGTGGAAAAAAAGAGGGGGTGGTCAGGAATGAAAATTTAGCAATTACTTTAAAGCCGCCTAAACCATACATGCCATATCCCCCGGCGGGGGGAAAAATCCTGGAATTTCGATCCATCCCCCGGTCTCCCGGCGGGAGATAAAAATCCCCCGGAATTTAAAAAAAAAAAAAAAAAAAAAATTTTTTAAATTTTACATCAGACAATAATGACAAAGTGAAACCACAGTATGTGAGTGAAACTCTCCAAAAGGAAACTTTTACAACAAGTGATCAATTAATTTGTAGTAATTATCAAAGGCAAAGAAATATTACTCTTTTGGAAGGAAGAAATTAATAATATTTATTCTATTCTCTTATTGTCTGAAAGTCATCAAAGCTGATAGAATTAAGCACAATTTTTTTAAAGACTTTGGAGGAAGGTAAATTTCATTTAATTGTCTCGAAAACATATTAATCCAATGACATATTTTGTTCTGCAAGTGCATTACAGTATGACATGACAGTGTATCATAAAAATATGATAAATCATGACATAAAATAATTCTGTATAATGAAAAAGTTAAGAGGTTTTCAAAGCAAACTATATGTGAAAACATTTTTTCATACTTGTGTCTAAAAATACTTTAAAATTTCGCCAACTTAGACCTGCTAAAAAAATCCCCCTGAATACAATCAAAATCCCCCTGAATTTTCAGCCTTTTGAACAAATCCCCCTGAATGGTCTCCAGAAAATATGGCATGTATGGCCTAAACATTCATGGAGGTATTGCACATGAAGCATTTTTATTGGTACAAACTTATATCAAAACTTAAAAACATTGAACATTATCTTACAATAGTTGTTCCAGTCCTAACAAGCCCATGCCACGGAAGTCTGTCATCGGGTCGTTGCCTTGGAAACCGATCTGGGTCCACTGGGAGCTTATCCTCGATGTTAAAGCTTCTCCTTGTCCAAGAATTCCCCATAACTGTTGAAATAAAAGGTTTTTGTAACAAGACAAGTTTTTCAATGTTCTGAAAGGCCTTTCTAAAACAAGATATACAACAACTGAAAATCATTTTAACATAAGGCGCAAGTCACATATTGTGTTGCCTATGAAATTACTTAAAACTACATTCAATATCTATTTTACACAACATGCGAACACAAAGACAAATTGGATATAGTTGATGTTTTTCTTGCACTAAATTAACTATGATACATATATCTAAAGTTTGGTTTTAAAATTTAGGAAATTCAAAAAATACATTGTACCAGGTACTAGTACCTTCATGAGTTTTTTCTCATGGTCTGAGTTTTCACTGGAAAATTTTATCTGACGGAGATTTTCAACAGCATACATCAAGCAGACATATCCATTTATCTGTATCAAACTCTGCCTGAAGATAGGTTCAAACCTGGAAACAGGCAAAAGAAGAATAAAACTATGTGTAATAACTTAGGCCAGAAATATGTTTCTAATTCACCTGTACTTGTGCATTTTTCGCTACTCCCAAATTTAAGAAAAATTATTGTCTCACATTTTACAATACTCATGTTTCATTAAGAGGCCATTAGGGGAAACTTGGTTGTTTTATTGGCTTACTAATAAAATTGTTTTTGATTCTCTTGATCTGCATTTGAAAACATCCCAACAACACATAATCTACTGAAAAATCTCAAATTAATCCCAATTTTAACTCAGCGTACAGTTATAACAAAATACTCAATGCAATGTCTTACTGGGAATGGACCTCTGGGAACACCTTTTTCTCCTTCATAACAAGCACAACAGCAGCTTCAATGTTGGTGTCCTCTTCTTTAACAAGTCGCTGTAGTTGACGGCTGCTGGAGCGCTTCAGGCTGTACTCTTCATACAAAGAAATAACAGAAAACAGGTAAAGATGACTGATTATTACAAAATAAATAATACATGTTCAAGTCATTGTATTGAAAAGTTAGCATCATTTTATTTTTGTTTTATTCATACATTAATCTCAAGTTCACTTCATGACAGTAAATGCCTAATGTGTAAGACAGCAAATTAGACTTAACCCCGTAACACAAACAAAGAAACAAGGAACTTTTAAACTGAACAATATTATCTGAACTGTAATATGTCATTAAACGTTTTTACAAGCACATGTTTAAGATTAAGTGCCTTCCACAGTGCAAAAGTGAGTGGGGATGGCTAAAAATTATGTTTCAAAAGTTATGTTTTATTTAGTTTTGAGGAAAAATCTTTTTAGGGAGTTAAACATACATCCTATAGTATTTAGTAATAGTTTAGTTTACTATTTAGTATAAAGACATTTCTGGGAAAATGCAAATGCTCTGATTCAAAATCTGATTTAATCTTTCGTCATAAAATTTGCTCAACTCCTAATAACAGCTCACATGTCTTGCAATGGATACATGAATAATGCTTGCTTAATATTGAGACTCAAAACTCAATTATTTTTTTTTAGTCCTTCAAACGACTTTTGAACTGTGCATTCTAATCACCAATGCATTTTGTCCTCTGAGCTCCTTGTGTGTACTGATAAGTGATCCGCAGTAACTCGCATTTTCCCGTGACACGTCGTATCAGCCATTTAATCATTGGTCTCAGATACAAGTACAGCCCGGCTAACAGGTTTGCCCATAGCTCCACCAGCATTGGTACTGTATGATGTTGGATTTCTTCTGCGCAGAGGATATCTGTAAATTTTGAAAACAAAATTGAAACTCAATTTAAATAGATCAATTGACATTTCAGGTATACCTGATAATACTATATATATATGTAATGCACCAGTCAATTGTAACCAAGCCCCCCCCCCCCCCCCCCCCCAGGTCCAGGGGTATACCGGGGATAGCCGGGGAAATAGGCCATGTTTTTACCTTCCAGGTGGCCACGCAGTGCCGGGTGAATGCGGTGGTTTTGTCTTCGCGCCAAAAATACCCGGAAATGGGCCTACCTAGGGTCCCTGGGGTTCAGGGGCATTTGGCGGGGATTTTACCAGCAGTTCGTCCCCGCAGGACGTGGGCGTCCCCGCAGGACGTGGGCGTCCCCGCAGGACGTGGACGTGGGGGGCCGTGGTTACAATTGGCTGGTGCATAACATAGCTGTACAGTAATTGTTATATGGAAAACAAAATTTGATTATATGGTACGTGTATATGTATACGAGTATGTCATGATCAAATAAACAAGTCAAAATATCTATAAACATAATCTTAATATATTTTGGTATAATTTTTTTACGGAAAACTGTTGAAATATTTTAAATAATAACTATTGATGTGATTACAGAGAAACCAAAACTACAATTTTGCTGTTATGACAACTGGTTAAAAATTCAGTCTCACTTCAGCCATACTTGTCGAGTTTTGATTGGTTACGCTTCCTTGGAAACCTACCATTATTCTTATAAACATTGAAATGATGCTCTAAGTAAACGATCTAATTAACCGCAAACATATATTTTTTGTTGTCCCGTAATACACAATCATATCTAGAGCTTGACAATTTGAAGTTTTTGTTTGTTTACACTTTGAAACGAAAGTAGGTCAATCGCTCGTGCAATATTTTCAACCAATCAAATTGTTGCTAATTAAATTGATCAATGTACTTCGAAAATTTAGACAATCCGAGCACACATTTCACGCCAAGAAGTAAATTGTTCACGTGAGGGTTGTGATTACTCTAACGACTTACGTCGAACATATTTCAAATGAAGCCCCCCTCCCACCTTAATAATATAACCTGCACCCATCATTAAGGGGTGATATTGTTTTAAATTGCGTGGTAGGAAAATCCTCATGCACTTTATTCAAATAAAGCAAAGTTAGATCTATGGACTTTTGCGGCGTTAAGTTGACTTCAAATGCCCTGTTCGAATCGCGGTTTAATATATGCTTTCAGGTGAATTATAGAGATTTATCAGTGAAATATAATTGCCAGGTCACTGTTTCTTAGAGTGGAAACATAAATTTGATACTTTTCACTGCCCAGTTTGAAATTTAAGCCCGGTCTCGGTTTCAAATCAAACGTCAGCATGCACAGGCACTCAAGGGCTGGAACACAATTTCAAGGACGTCATTCCCTTAATGACGTTAGGTTCGCATACAAATTGGTGCGTTTTAATCAAACAAAATAAATAATTGATTGACTTCATTTCAATTTCAGGCACGCCACTCGTGAAATATATATTTGATTGCTCACTCTGTAAAGTTTGCTATGATTTACGATCTTACACTGAAACAATCAATAATTCTCTATTTAGTATATATGCTTTCTGGTGGAATATTGAGTTTTATCATTGAAATAAAATTGATATTTCACTGATTCAAACAGTGAAGCTATCAAATTGATATTTTTCACTATTTTAAAACTTAAGCCCGATCTTAGTTCCAAATCAAAAATCAGATCGCACATGGCTGGGACACAGTTTCAACGAGGTGACGTTATTTTCAAATTAGCGTTTAAATTATCTCAAAATATCGGAAACAAGGAAAGAAAAACATACGGAAATAAGCGAGGAATTTCACTGACAAATAAGGAATCTGATAATTATTGAAGTTAATAAAATAGTCAAACATTTAATTTGTTGTTATCCGTGGCGACAAAAAATCGCTTAGCCTAATGCCAACAAAAGTATCGCCATCAGGGAAATGACGTTACTGAAGTTGTTGAACCTGTTGTCTCACATTTTATTATCTTCATGTTTAAGCGGCTTAAAGTGGAAATTTGTTGGGTTTTTTTTAAGAAAAAAAAGATCGTTTTATATGTTTTCTGGTGATTTATAGAAATTTATTAGTGAAAACATTATATGTCGTTGTTTGAAACAGTGAAACGACATTCTGATATTTTTTCAATGTTTTATAGTTTTAACCCGCTCTCAATTCCAAATCAAACGTCAGCGTACATACGGCTGGGACGCAATTTCAACAACGTCGAAATGACGTTATGTGCGCATACAATTTGGCGCTTTTCTGAACAATAACAATTAAATGTCATTTTATATCTCTTTTAGGCATATCAGTAATTAAAAGAAAAATGTTGGGCTCAGTATTTAACCTCGTGAACACCAAAATACCTATAACAGTAATCTTTGTTTCTTGCGCACGAGTTATGACAAACACATTTTTACTTCGAAAATCATATTTAAAAAAAACGCGAATGTTATTCAAACAACTACTTTTCAATGTAAATAAAAATACCGGCTTGTGATTATGTCTTTTATGTCGTCAGGCCCGTACAGGATTAATAATTTCTGGAAAACAGCGCCCATTTCCACAGGCAATGTGGCACAGGTTGTCTTGTGGCGTTTTTGCCCGCTTACAATCATACTCGCGTAGATACTCGGGGCATTGTTTGGTACAAAATGTTGAAAAGCAGTATTCGTTATTTTGTTTCAAGATTTTTAATAAATGACTGTTTGGTTTAGCTGCCACAAACTTGACCACCCATTGCGGTTTACAAAGTCTCGATATCTCCCCTCCTCTTTGCTAGATATTAATTAAGTTTCCCCAGTTTTGACAAAACGTTGCCCATACAGTGAACCGAAGTTCATATTTCCCCTGTACATACTTAAGCAGCGTTGCACTTACGGAAATAAGCGAACAATTACGGTTGGTTACGGATGTAGTAAGACCTTTAACCAGACCGTAGTTTCGAATTTATAAATTAATAATATGAATAAAAACACTCAAAGATAAGCCCATTTTAACACATTTGCTGCAAATGAAAATAATTTACATACTTAAAATTTGCCTAGTGTAGTTTTTGTATGGCAAAAAAGTTTTGTTTTGTTTGTAAATAGAAAGGAATACAGCATGGCGCGGATAAAAAGTAAAGAAATGTCAAAATATTTTACCCTTTTATTTGTTCTTTTTCAAACATTATGTCATGTTTGTCAATCTATGGAAACAGTTGAAAGTCATAACCAAGGTGAGAAAATAATTTAAGTTTATTTATAGATACCGTTTAACCACAATCACTGTTTTCGTGGGATGCTTGTTTTGACGTAAAAAATATAACAATTTTACCAAAAAACAAACTAATAAGGACATGAGTTGAGTTCGTTCCCTGTTGCGCCTGATAATCATTTAGTTTTTATCAATACGTGATTTGTATGTATGCTCTATTTTAAAGACATTGAATATTTTATAGAATTGTTTACATTTAGATTGATTTTTTTTATTTCATCATCACTGCTGTGACCACTGACAGCAGGTGTGTAAAATTGGGTCGCTTGAATGTTCGAAAAAATATATGATTTATTACTGTTTGCAAATAAACTAAACAAAACATGCTCGTCAATCTGTTAAACAATTACTTATCCCCATGCAATTTCACCATGAAAACAGTCAATACAGTTGTATGCCTCAACAGCTGCATCGGGCATGTCAATTTTAGCTCTTCAATGCATTTTAGTTTTATTACAGGCCTTGTATGTTGCACTTGATTTTACTTTGGGTAAATGTGAAAGATACAACTATTCATAACGTCTAAACCTTAAAAATGCTGAGTTCATTTGCAAACAGTAGTATTGAATGGAGCATATACTAAAAGCAATCATGCCTTTCCTTGATGATATGCATGGGGAAACACAGAGAGGTTCTGATTCACTTTGTGTTTCCAAGTCATTAGGTGTAAAGAGCTAAGATGCTTGTGAATCAGAATAACAGTAAATTGAGTCTGAAGGCCTTCAACCCTGGTTCAAATATGATTTGTAATGAAAATTGGAATCAGGGTACAATTGCACAGTAAAAATAATGAAAGTACCAATTTGACATGATGCAAGAAGCGAAAAAACAAGATGGTGCTTTATATTTTCTACCGCAAAGATTAATACAATGACTTCCAGATTTTACCACAGTACAAACAGTTCAATTTATCTGTTCTTTAGTATCGTTTTTGGAAGCAGCACCAACATCATGCAATTTTTTTATCCTTTGAGATAAATCAAAAAAGGCTCAGGATATTCAAATGACTTGTTAAAGATGTTGCCTGAGACGATACGCACATGCTGAGCAAGGCCCATAACTCTGCTCTGAATATTTTTAATGTATACCCCTTGTTTAACGGAAGCAAAACCAAACGAGTGCTGGTGTTTGCTTAATTTGCTTGATTTATTCTTAAATTCATGTAAAAGCCCTTTCCTGCATATCTAATTGTAAAAAACCCCGACATTTTCTTAAAATTAAAAAAATATGTATAGAAATAAAATATACAATATTATGCTAGTAAAGTTTATTGACTTTTATCTGCATGATTTAATTTATACATGTTCTTTATTTTTTCAGCCTTTATACAGACAGACAAACACTTAACATATATTGTTGGAGATGTTAGTTCAGGAATTCCCATAGAAGTAAGTATATTTTATTGTTCTGAAAGTTGTAAGTCTGTGAAAATGATAATGAAAATATTTTGTAGTTTGTTTCGTTTGCCTTGAATTATGCAGGGTTCGAATTTAGACTCGCATACTCGCAAAATGCGAGCGACATTTGGAAATAGCGAGTGACTTTTATTCAAGCTCGCAAAATTCTGTGAGTGGCTTTTTCTAGACCACAAAATGTTAAAAGGAAAGTAGAATAAACATGAACTTAATTCCGCTATGTAGTCGAGTGTAAACAGCCTATAAGTGGAATGTTTACACTACCGGTAAAAAGAAGACAGTACGGAGTCACGCTCTAGTAGGTTTTCAAAAATAGAACAAATACGGAAAAGGCCGAGTTTTATCTCGAATCTTTCCGGGATGCTCCGAGGCGTGCATAATACAAAGTAAATACGAATGACGTAATCACCTAGCTCAATCATTGGCTAAATTTAGCGCTTTTGCGCACTATATGTAAACCCCATCATCCTGTCAAAATGAATATACTTCGTTGATCGATATATTTCATGGTCCAAAGTATCCACACTACATTTACTGTTGCTTTTTTATTTTAAATTTATTATTTTATTGTTTTTAATACTTGCATAGACTTAATGAAATCTGTAGCGTGCTTGTCGAATGGGTATTAAATTACCCGATGGCGAGGGTATATATACATAATGAACAATGTCAAATTATTGGACAGCTTTGTTATCAAAAAGCTGCAAGCATCAGACGAGTCTTTCCATACCCCCCAAATAGAATAAGCCATCAACAAGTTCTAGTAGTCGAGTCACTCAAGATTGATACTTTTTAATATTCATAATATGTCTTAGGTGTTAATTTCTACTTTAATTAGACATTATTATAAGGGAATAAAGCAAATAATAAAATTGCAAGTTGATTTGTCATTTTGCGAGTTGCCTCAAAATGCACTCGCAAAATTTTGCAAGTGCTCCTCAAAGTTAAATTCGAACCCTGTTATGGTGACCAATCTGGTGGGGCCATGTCTGCAGTGACTGTAACTATGACGTTTGAGTTTGTTTCTTCACAATGAGAAAAAAATGAGCTTTCCTCAAAAATTGTAAGCCAAATAAAACTTCCTTAAAACGTATCCTTTCCATCCATTCACAAATAAGGAAAAAAGTTTGTTCAGTCTTTTCTTTATTTATATTTAATTTGTTTGACTTGTGTTTTTATCAAAGATTACAATTTAAATGCTCTATATGCAGTATGTGTATACCACATGATAAATTACATCATATATGCTATGTAGGAAGGCAATAATTTGCTTAAAATAAAGATTTGAATCAAAGATAACTTTTCGCTCACTACACCATTTTAAATGAAACAAAGGCCAGTCTATGCCGCTTAAAGAGTCCCACCTTTGTTTTATAACCAGAGTTTGATAAGGGGATTAGTTTCATCTAACACCTCGACAAACCTGTTTCCAAAACAATGTTTTGACAGTGCTCCGTCAGACGGCCGTATCGTGAAAAGGTTTGTCGAAGTGTTATAAGAAACTAAACTATCAATAAAAATTTGGTAAAAGACCGAAGGCGTGGCTCCTTAAGCGGCATAGACTGCGCTATGTTTCATTCAAAATGGTAAAGAAAATGAAAAGTTATCATTGTTTTAAGTCTTCAATCGAAGCAAAATATTGCCTTCCGACGTAGCATTTATGACGTAATTTATCACGTGGTATACACACACTGTATATGTAGGGGTTCTAAAGTTCAGGACTAAGCCTGTAGTCAGGATTGAGACTTCAGTTGTTAAAGCTGCGTGCACTCTCACAGATTGAACATTTCGACAACTTTTTTTATTTTTTGTCTTAGAACGAGCCAATTTTTGCGAAAATACATGAAAACCATTTATATTCGACAATGCTGACAAAAAATTAGATTGCAGATTTTTAAATTTAAGTTCAAAAATTGATGTTTTATGCATTTTTCTTAAACGGTTAGTAACGTTTTAAGCCATAATACATTAATTTCCGAACAGAAATATGAAAATCTGCAATTTGATCTTTGTTTGTCAGCAATTTTTTATCGTTGGTTTGCAGATATTTACGCAAAAATTTGCTCTTTCCAAGACAAAAAAAATATGTAAAAGTGGTATATCTGTGAGAGTCCAGCTTTAAGATTGTTTTTTGCTTGGACATTAGTATCAACATCAAGTATGTCATTATTGCATATAATTGACTTATGAAACAGTTGTCTAAACGGGTCTAAGCCGCTTTACCTTACTTTGGGCATGAATCCCTCATACTCGAATAGACCCCTGGCTATTTTTCAGTATTGACTGATCAGCTGTTGAAACTGCTGTTTATGTTTTGAATTTCTGGATTTTAATTATTGGTCTGATGTAATCAGATATGCCTTATTTCTGTTGCAACACAAATAATGAAATATAATGAGACAGTATACTAGACGTATGCCAATTGTTTGAAAAATCATTTGCCATGTTTAGTCATGATCTTGTCTCGATGGTCTGCAAAGATTATTTACATCCAATATCTTTTGCTGTTAATGAAGTTTTAAAATAATGCAGTTTTAAAGTTTTTTACAAATGATACAAACTGTAATAAAATGGAAGTGTATTGTATATCTTTTAGTCCTTGTAAATGAATTGTTAGACTCTTAGCTTATATGTAATCTTCTTAAAGTAATTTGATAAATGTTCGGCATTCCATTTTACTTAAGATAACATCTTCTATTAAAGATTGTTGTAACATGTCTTCTTTTCAATCATTACTATTACCGACACATCTTTAAATGGTGTTATACGTGTTGGTAATGAATAGGGTTATAAGTACTGCATTTCGATCTGAGGGGTTGTATTCGACTCGAGTTGAATATTGCAGATTTGGAAGTCAATTTTTATCCCCCGCCTATGAAATAGGGAGAGGGATATTGAAATGGCGTTGTCCGTCCGTCCGTCCTTCCGTCCGTCCGTCTTTCCTTCCGCCCGTCCTTCCTTCCGTCCGTCCGTCCGTCACCTGCGTTTTCTCAGTACTTAGCCGGTATAATTTCATGAAACTTAAAATAAATATGAACCACTATACTGGAATGATGCCCGTCCAAAAAAAAAATCGATTGGTCAATTGTCCTTGGAGTTATTGCCCTTGATTTTTTGAAAAATGCACATTCACAGCCATTTCTCAGTCACTAGCTGGCAGAATTTCACGAAACTTAAAATAAATATGAATTACTATACTGGGATGATGCCTGTTCATTTTTTTTTTTGATTGGTCAATTGTACTTGGAGTTTTTGCCCTTGATTTTTTGAAAAACTCATTTACAGCCATTTCTCAGTAACTAGTTGGTAGAAATTTATTCTTGAAATAAATATGAACCAACATACTGTGATGATGCCTGTTTATTTATATTTTGGATTGTGTAATTTCTATATGAGTTATTTGCCCTTGATTTATTAAAAGATCCATGTTTGCAGCCTTTTCTATGCAACTAGCTGGTAGAATTTCATGACACTTGGAATAAATAAGAACCAACATACTGTGATGATGCCTGTCTATTTTTTTTTTGGATTGGTCAATTTTCCTTAGAGTTATTGCCCTTGATTTATTAAAAAATCATTGTTTGCAGCCGTTTCTCAGTAAAACCAATGTGCTTATCTTATTCTTTCTGAGATTTTTTTTAACCTTCAAGCACAAACAAGCCATCAAGCACAAACAAGCCATCGTTGGCGGGGGATATCTTTTCACTGAAAATGCTTGTTATTTTATTCATTTCTGGTTAAGATCACTTAGAACGCAAGCTTTATACAGTAACAAATTACATTTTAATGATGCTTTTTTGTGTGCTGACGTCATTTTAATATCATGTAATCTAAGTTGCTATGAAGTGACATCAGCAGAGTTGAGTATACAGCTGTATTGCTTAAGAATAATACGGTAGATGGAATAGACAAGTGTATTTTGCGCTATGTATAGCCTGCAGATGTATGATGCTTTAAAATATATAATAAATAAAAGTATCAGCTCTCTTTATATTCAAACACATGGTCCACTTAAATGTTTTACAAACTTTGAGAAGAACAGAATTTATAAAACGGTTGGTTTACATTATCCTTACATATTAAGCAAATAATTTGTTATTTCTAATGATCAAGCTATACCTTGTGTTGTAAAGTAAAGGATATACAAAATTTATTTCAAATTTTGAATGTTTCTATTCAGTAATAGCCCTGAGGCCGAGGACTATTACATTTGTAGCTTATAACATAAGATTTAAATTGTAAGTTAAGATCATTGGCCTTGGTGTTTTTAATAGTTTAATTTCCTGCTGATGTGTTTCAGTACTAAGTAAATGAACAGAAAGGAAATCCTTTGGTTGTTAAAATCAATTGTTCATATTGATGTTACTTGTAAGCTTACCGGAGCCTGGAGTTTGGATATGAACGATTATATTGACACTCAAAATGTACTAGTAGCGACATGGCTAAAATCAATTAAATTTCATTATTATGATATTTGCATTTAAACTGTTGACGGGAGAATATCTTATTAACCAATAGGAGTATGCCAGGTTTTGGATTAATTGCGTGTTTTTTTTAAGTGTTGTTTTTTGTGTGCTTCTAAATACATGCTTTGTTCAAAATGCATACACATGGATATACCAGTATTTGTTTTGATTTTGGCTATAAGTATCAGGCTTTTTTCTAGTCATTCCACCTTTAGATATTTTGACCCATTCCCGATGGCAATTTTTTAAAAATAATGCAGATTTCCAATTGTTGCAGGTCACACCGCTGGATTTTTTTCCCCAAAATTAAGGATTTTATCAATATATATTCCCAAATAAAGGCCAAAATAAATGTTCTAAAAATGCCTTGAAAAATATGAAGGTTTGCAGTCAAAGTTCAAAACATCAATTGAATGCCTGATTGTTTGATAGTTTCCAAGGGTGTTCAGTTTTTTTTTTCAATTTGCATTTCATCCTCACAGCTTTGGTAGAAAAGCATTTAGCGATTAGTTCCGCCTCTGATCTGCTCAATGCTGTATTGTTGCTGTTTCAAAAATTACTAATGTATGGGAAGGGAATATGGGATTAAGTTCAATATGTGGATGTGGTTTAAGTTTAATGACACAAAGAAACTTTGTTACTTTATGTTGCAATGACTCACTAAAGCCCTGGGTCGCATACATTTTCGTTCAAATTGAAGCAAAAGGTCACCATAAGCTTTTTAAAAATGAATTCAAACTCCCCGTCATTGTAATCACTATTTCGTCATAGGTCAGTTGTAATTGGTCCTTCAGATTTCAATTAAAGCAAAAGATTTTATTTCAATTAAAGGAAATGGTCAGTGTAACCCCTTAAAGAATCTTACGTGACCCATTTTACATTTATATCCTAACAGGTCATGGGGCCCATTCGAAAGCAGTTATATATATAATTTGTTTTTCCATTGAACTCCGTTACATGTATGAAGTAAAGCAGTTATATATATAATTTGTTTTTCCATTGAACTCCGTTACATGTATGAAGTACACAAAATATGATTCATCAAATGTATTGAAGTTGTGAGAATGTGTATGACATCGCATGTAACACCTGAATGACAACTCCAAGATATGTTTCTAGGCTTGAATGTTGTTCATTGTATGGTATTACTGTACCAGAAGTTAAATGTTGAATGAAGATCAATTTATCCATGCAAGCTTTGTTTTCTGCAGCAATTTTTTAACTTGACACTGTACATGTGTGCCTTGGAAACAAAACACAGCCTTTAATTATAGTTATATTAACTTCAGTCAGTGAAAACCCCAACATGAAAGTGAAAAATTCATTTCAATTGTTCAAGTGATTGTGTAAGGATAACAATGAACATATTCTTCCTGGTCGTGTTTCTCGTGCGTGTCAGCAGTTTCATGGCGTACTGGGGCCATCTTCTTGTGCTGTTTGAGCGCCTGAGACTTGTATCAGGAGTGTGTCGATCCTACTGCTGCAACGAATCTGGGGGCTTGGCTGTGAGTGATCTCTCCTTTGGCTGTTTTCTTTTGTTTAATTTCCAAGGTTGAGGCATCAAATATGTTTTGTTTTGCAGGGATATTTTGAAGTTGGAGGTACCCTTAGGCTTGAACTCTTATGCTAAGAACATTTATGTTTTTCATGTTGCTTGACTACTTACAATATAATTTGTTAATTTCATATAATAGATATACATAAACAGATGTCACAAGCTGTCATATAATACACAAGTTTATTCATTGACTTTAAGAAATTGGTTATTAAGCTAGAGTTTGGTGAGCATCTGGACTGGATTCTTGAGTTGAATAGATTTGTGTATATAAAATGAGATTGTCCGATTCTTTTTATCACATGCTTTTTTTCCAGTAAAAAATATGAAAAAGGCCTACCTACCTTTTTCACCTGCCCTGATGATGAGCCTTACCATTTACTCAGGCAATGCAATGAGCTACATGCACTGCAGAAATGTATAAGGATCCTGAAAATGTTCAAGCAAAAATTATATTCCTGATTGTAGAGGTGATAGAGAGTGTAAAAATCACAACATAAATGCAATATTTTTTTAGGAAATTTGCTTTCTTTTAAATGTACATGTCACACCCAATTTGATGATGTCATAATTTCTAATGCGTACATGACAGCATACTGAGAACGAGTAACATTTTAGGATTTTTATGCTCCTGGAAGGAAAGCATGCAGTTCCATGTTATGATTTTTTCAACTTGTATATAAAAATGCAGCTTAATGCTACAGCCATTTACCTTCTACTGGCCCATTGTATTACAATTTCTGCCTTTTCATAGAAAATGGGCCTTTGGGGAGCATTCATCGCTTCCAGCAATATTCTGGGTTTCTTTGTGAAATCAAGAAGAAATATCACAGTTTCCTCTTATTATATAAAATTGAATTGAAAATCTACCACTTTATTCAAATAAATGTAAGAACAATAAGTTGAGAGATGAAAAAATGTCTAAAATATTGTTTACAAAATGCAAACTGATATTATTATATTCCACATGTGTTATACAGAAAAATATGTGATGGTTACATTAAACTGGATATGTGATAAAATTATTTACTATGTATATGCTGGTTTCACAACATGAATGAACACTTGAGTAACTAAAAAATTATATTGACTTATGTATCATATGTTTGGCAAACCATGAAATATTTCAACATTTTCTCTCTTCGTTTCAGGTAAAACCAGGTCCTATTTATAATGATCCGTAAGTATAGTTTTTAACAGGTCCTATATGTAAAAATCCGTAAGAATGGAATGGAACCAGGTCCTATTTATATGTTGTTAGCATAGTAATTAAATAGCATAAGGTCTTTTTTATAATGATCTGATGGAATTGTATTGACCATGTCCTAGTTATAATGATCTGTTCATATAGTATTGACCTTATTTTTCTCAAAAAACTACTGCATATAAAAAAGAGAAGCAGAATATATATTTAATAGGCATGAATTTCTGCATTAAAATCATTTCACATACACAAGAATGATATCATTGTCTTGGACAGAGAATGCCTCTAAAACTATACCAATATTTTCTGTGTTTGGCTCCTGGATCTTATGATCAACATTTTTAAATGTTTGATTAGTTTGATGACCTGATCATACTATTTTATTTGTTTTGATTGACAGATTTTATTTGGCTTTATTATTGATGCTTGATCCGTTTTCGTAACATTCCCACGCTGCGAACAATTAAGAGTTTCTTACTTAAGCTATGTAAAATGCGTGTGTTACATGTGTGTGCAATGTTTGATAAATTTTCACCAGCTTTTGAAGAAAAAAATTGTGAGCCGGGTTAGGATATCATCTGTAATCTGGTTTTGGCTTATCAAGGTGGCTTACAATCATGTTCTGCTCTATTTAATTCTGGTTGTAAGTAATGTAAGCAATAGCTACTTAATCTAAAGCTATTACATTTATAATAAACAAACAGTACGTAAATTTACAGTTCAAGCTGTGGTTTATGCATTAAGAGACTTAACAAAATAATCTGGCAGCTAATTTTTTTTTTGGATATTTTTATTGTGCAGATGTAATCATGCACAGTTCTGCTATTAGTGCTGTATTGTTTGTTATTATTTCAATTATTTATTTATTGATAATCAATATAGATTTTTGCACATCGTAAGTTTTATTGAAGGGTTGCATTTCGAAGGTTCTGCAATATTTAGATATTTTTTGCCATGCATCGGTCATTTGGATAAACAAGTCTGATTTTATACACTGAAGTGTTTGGTAGAAAAAAATCATAAGCCCTGCTATATAAAATCTGGAATTTGAGCAAGCCCGGAAATCATTTTACCAGTGCAAGGCTTTAATTGCGGGCTTGTGGTAATATTTACTACTGATATCTACATGAATTGTACAACAACAGCTGCATGTTGCGCACTTAGATGTAGATCAGATATATTGAATAAACTGCAATACTTAAATGGTCACCAAGGAATTCTGTTTTTGGCAAGTTATCAACATGTTACTCCATCATCTATCCATTGAATATCAAGGTTTAAGGTCTTCCATTTTCATTGTCTGCATTTATGATTGACGGGAAGTCTATAAGCTCTGTTCCCAATCATAACACACTAAAGAAATTGGGCATGAACACAATGTAAGTCAATTTAGTTCATCTCCTTTCTGTTGAAGGTCATGGAAATAATTCAGATTTGTGCCGATCATTGAGTGTTTGTAATGATGGCCCCTCGGCCATATTGATTAAAATGATCTCAGTTGTTAAACGAGTTCGCATTAGCCTAGAATCAGAGCTGTCACTGCAGTAAATATTGCTCTTCTATTGATTGGTTCACATTTTTACAAACCCCTGGTTGTGATTTGATTCATTTTGTTTGCCTGCTCCTGGTTCTGCCATGCTGTTTTAGTAGCGAGAATTCTAAGTCTTGCATGGCCGTAATTGTTGTCATATGGGCAACATTTACAATCTGTGATTTGTTTTCTTAGAACTTACTCTGACTGGCATGGTTTAATATGGTTTAAAATCATACCGTTTATAAAACAAGTCGTGACATCGTCTTATCTTGTTTTATGGTAAAGATTACAATTTAGCTAGTTAATCTTGGTTTAAACTAACCAGTATTTATTTTACAATGATTGTGTAACAAGTTATAAAAATATAATATTAATCCCTCTCGTTTGCACACTGTTATGCAAGAGTCCATCTATTTTGTGTTGGAAACCGGAGTAACTCCAAGGAAACCCACTTGTCTGGCTTGGTGATCACAAATCAAACAAACACATGCCTAGGCTGGGATTCAAACCAGGGATAATTGTTTAGTGTTCTTTCCTGCTTGCTTGAATGACCGTTTCTTGTACATATTTTTTCAGATAATGATACTGTAAAAAATTAGTCACCAAAATGATGCACACAACTCATTTATAAAAAATTTGAGATATATGAATTAAAATTGCAAAAAAAGGAAAAATCATTTTGTCTTCTGAAGTATTTCCATGAATTGAAAATAATGCAAGAATCCCAGGATAATTATGGACACGCCTGGTGTTCTGATGTAATTATGAAGGCTACACCATAGCCGTATAATAAAACACCGTATGAGAGACAATTTCCTTTTAGTTTTGCATGAGAATGTCTGCCACTGGCAGCAACAGGATGTTAACTGCTCTCCTAGTTGCAAACATATTTCACACACATGTCGGCTTACACGGCCAACACGGCAACTATCTCCTGAGACAGCATACATCTTGAAATTCATGCCTCCATATTTGAACGTTAAAGTCTGAACTTTGAGGATGGTTTTAACTGAATACTGATATAATTGAACAGTATTACAGAAGTTAACAACATTGGAATATAAAAATTGGGTATTGCTTTTCCCTGTCCCATAAATTATGCATGTATTCAGTTTCATCTTGTTGAATCGGATATGTCATATGGCTGATTGATTAGCATCGAATGAAATAATTCTGTACAATTATTTGTATAATTTATATGTAAAATGAAGTGGGCAGGTGCAAATCCAGGATTTCAAGTCAGAGGGGAAGTTACTTAGGGGCGTAATCTTTTGACTTGCCCCCGGACCCTCAAAACCAAAAGTTTTTCCTGTACGTTTGTAGTTCTTTTTGTACACTACTACTGTTATATTACTTTTTTCAAAGCAGAGCCAAGAAAGTATGTATGTAAGCCAGCTGAAATCTAAACCCAGGACTAGATACTAGTCTTGTAATATAATGTTACACCATGATAAGTTGTTGAAATGCATATACTATGTTCTCTTTTCTTTCTTTCAGTGATGAGCTTTTAATACCAAGTGCGATAAATTTTGACCCTGCTATGTTAGATTTTCACGACCAGTAAGTATCAGACAAACTTGTTTTTGGTTCTTGTACTGTTGCCATGGTAAAAAATCAGGCATTTACATGCAGTGGAATTTTATTTATTTTTATGTAACCGATTTAATTATTTCGTTGGTATTAACATATACAAGGTTCATGGTGTTAACATTCTGTTAAGGTATGTTAAACAAAAGTAATGGTTTAATTAGAGTTAGATATTATTAATTGATCACATTTTTTGTTGTGTAAACGACCTAAGAGGATTTTTATAAATCCTATGCTGTTTATTTCCCTGGTATTGAAATATACCTATAAGTACAATGAAAACATGAAAGTGGTTCTAAAGAGGATCAAATTTGAAGTTGTGTTACTATATTTTGTCAAACATTTCAGTTCAAGACATGATTTAGGTCCTTTTTGGTGTTTGCATTTTTTGTTTTGGCCAATGATAATCAAGGATTTTTCACTTTTTCTGTTCATTAATTTTACGTAGATCGATTCTGACGATTGCATGAAAAAAAAGAGTTTCATAGGGTATATTTCAGTCAGTCTGTTTTTCCACAAAGGCATACTTGTTGAACTTGTGTCAGTAGTAAAAGGTACCATATAGTTTTACTTGGTATTTGAAGTTTTGTGTGGTCCAATATGGCAATCAAGAATTTTTCAAATTTTCTGACCATTAATTTTATGTAGTTCGAAGTACGCCCTCTCTATTATATTTTGTAGATTGACGAAACTAAACTCTAACATATACTTGGTATTTACCGTACCACATTCCCCTTCTTTCCAACAAAACAGCAGTTAAATCTTCACTGACTGTCTGGAAATCTTGCCTCATGACTTAAACTGTGGAATTGTTGACAGAACGGTTTAGCCTGCTCACAGACTTAATTGATGCATTGACAGAAAAGGCATGAACAGGATCATCTCAAGTGTCACTATTCATTTTATCTGCATTTGTGTTGCAGAAGACATACACTACTGTACTTGTCCTAATATACGCACCTGCAACTCCCTGCGCTTATTATGAATCCAAATTTTTGTTGTTTTAAATATTAGTATTGTGTAACCTGACACAATACAATAGGGTTGTTGTTTTAGTTAGACAAGGCAGGTTATTCAGAGCACCTTGGCCATTTTCCATCAAAAACAAACTCAGAGAAATATGGATAGTTTACAATGTCAGAATGTTTTACATTTAACTACGCTGCAAGTAGACCATGCAGTTCAATCTAGCATTAAAGCCTACGAACTTTACTCATCTTTAGGAAATCCAATCTTTATTATTTATGCAATCATACACTTCACTGGGAATCAATTTTAACTAAGGAATACAAATTTCATGTTAAAATTCACTTCAATTTATTCATATTATTATTCAAGGTTGTTCTCATTGGAAAATGGCCGACATATTCTGATTGAGCAGCAGGTATTGTAAATATGAAAAGGTAGCCGATATGATGTTTACAGGGAAAGAGTTAGCATTTACTCATGTTTTCAGTTCAGACAAAATACCCACAAAGTAATCCCCAACCCACTCGAGGCCCCCTCTTCCTAGAATGTCTATCATTAAATGCATGTATAAATAGGATATATATGGTAATTGTGATATGAACTTGCATAGATGCAAAATACAATTTCTAGATTTGCTTGTATATGACATTAATATTATTCTGTCCCTGCCTGCAGTTTCATATACAAATTCAGTACAAATAGAAATCTCCATTCTTAATGCCCAAGTATTTCTAGCTGACAAAGTTCAGATAATTACTGGGCTGCATGTATTGATTAGGATTCTTATAAATATTGTAACAGTTTGAATATTGTGAAAATTTGCTATACAACTTTACCAATTAATTATTTAAAGATTCACTCCCATTGTTGAATGAGGTTGAACACTTATTTATCATCCTGCCATTGTGCAAATGAAATTATAATGTAAGTTCATTGACTTTTTCTCAGAATAGTTTGTATAGTTAGAGAATAGGCCAGGAACTTATAAGAAAATAAATGAATATTATTGACATTTAATTTGACACCTCCACCTTAGAAGATATATTTAAGTGTTTAGGCCAAAAAAAAATAATATATATATATATATATGTGTATTTGAGTTTAGGACAATGATTTTAAAAATGATAGGTAGTGTAAGCACTAACTTTTTGTTTGTTTGTTGTTTTGAGGTTAATGTTTTTATGTCTAGTCAAAACAGCAAAGTTAGTCACGAATTCATGCTAACCATGACATCATTTCATGGTCAACAACAACTAAAAAGCCCTTCAGCTGCCTGCTCAATTACATCCCTCTAATAGCGGGACCTCAGGAGTATTTATTGGACCCAGGATGCCCAGCAAAATGAAACACTGTCACTTCAGTAATGTTGTTACTGATGGTGTTTTTGTCACTTATTTGTTAGATTGACCTTAGTTTGATAATAAGGCAAATAATTCATAAATCTGTGTTATTTTTCAGGCCTGTTGGTATGCCGCGGATGGAACAAGTTACCGTTCACAACACAGATGGAAAAAATAATTTACATTTACTCTCGATATCCGGGAGTACAGCTCATTTTCACTGTTCATTTTTTCAAGATAAAGTAAGTAGAATTCTTTTTATATTCATGTTATGTACGAGGACTTAAGTTGTCTAGGTTACCTAAAGTTGTCCATTTATTTATGTCTCGTTTTCCTCCAGGTGAATGTTTTAAGTTTTATGGACTGCTATTGTTTAAAATTTAAGTCTGTCTTCTTAGTGATTCCATCACAATGGCAATTCCTTTCAAAATAAGTAAATGGCTTGCTCATAAGTTTCAAGAGCTACTGGTTTCTAGAACTGGACCAAAACTTAACATGAACATGGACTACAAGTATGCCATATTCACACTGCGCTTGTGTGAAGCCTTCAACTTCTGGTTCAGGTTGGCTAAAATAAGAGCATTCAAATAGTCTGTATATTGCACACGTTTTTGAAATACAATACCAGCATCAACAGCCGTAATGGAATTCATGCTTTATAACATTTTTATTCTTATGCTGCGTGAAATAGCATGAATGATAAGATCGATTGAATGTCAGCTTTGTCGTAGGTGACGATGTATTGTCGACACCGGTGCCAACAGTAGGAGCTTGAAGAATTGGACCACAACAAACATACATGATTATGTTCTTTTGTGTCAAATATTGTAAAAAAAACACATAGATTCTTTCTGACCATGAATGAGTGGTGTGTTACAATTCTTAAAATGATAACATGTTTATTGATCACCAACCTTACCACCTAAGGAGCTGTGCATGACCATTTTAATAGCTATAAATCCAAATGTCATCAGATTGACCCCCTGGCGTAAATGTGACATTCTGTTACTAATTTAGAATTATTAGATTTATATCCAATATATTAGCACTGAAATGAACTGGAGAGATGCCTTAATAAAATAAAAGCAAGGCATGCACTGAATTATGATTTCATTCCTATAAATGTAATGGAAAGTGACTACTTTAGGTCCTTGTACATGAGATGGAATTTCTTATCTTAGTTCTTAACAAAAACTTAATCTGTACGTGCATCTAGTTAGTACAATACGAGATAAACATATATCCTTAAAGATGCACTCTCACAGATTGACCAGTTTGACAATTTCTTAATTTTTTGTCTCAGTTTCAGCTGATTTTTGGCATCAATGTTTTGAAATCACTCATTATTAGGACATTATAAGACAAATTTCAATTGTTAGGAAAACTGCCAAAATTTCCATTTTTCTCACATCGTTACTAATGCGAACTGATCTTTTATCACCAGTTTTCAGACATTTACGCAAATTTGGGCTCATTCCAAGAAGAAGAAAAAAGTTGTCAAAATGGTCAATCTGTGAGAGTGCAGCTTTCACATGGGGAAACCTGATATTATAAACTTGTATGGTCTTGGATCTAGGCTTAGTATCAAACTGGCTTTTTCTTGAAGGAAGTTTATTCCAGAGGCCATTATTAAGGACATTCGCAAGTCCAAGTCTAGACTCAGAAAATCACTTTTATTGAATAACAAAATCAGTTTAATTCCATTCTTTCACAAAAATAAATTTGATTAATTGTACAATTTTGAATAGATATAAAATTCAGCACCTTTCATCATCATAACACAACTAGAAAGAAAGATGCAGTGAAATTAAGATTTACAGTTTTGCCACTTGGGTCTTAACTCAGACTTGAGACTGGTTGTTATCATGGTCCCTGGTATTGTATTCACAATCATCTTAAGTCTGAGTTTGAGACCCAGGTTTAGAAAAGCAAAATTGTATTTTTTTTGTGCAAAAAATGCTATACTAGGAGCATAGAGGATCTGGTGGTCAATTCTCAAACTCAGAATTAAGACATTAAAGAATAATTATGACCCTGGTGGCACTGTAGTGAAAACAAGCACGCAATAAACACACACTGTTTTTTAGTATGTTCTCAAAATAATGACTTTGATTTCTGCCATTTCCATTATTAAAACTTCACTGATTCAAAGACAATCCATTTTGATGACGCAGTTTGAATGCTTTGATGTCCAACTTACAGTACCGTAAGACAATACATGATCAGATCTACAATAGACTTGTAAGGGCTGCTATATCAGAACTGTAATTACTTGTTATTTTAGATTTTTTTTCCGTTACGAATAGTTCAGATATCTTTAGTGGTTGCTAATAAATTAAATATCCTGTTGCCATAGTGATAGAATTCAGATTTTTTCTTGAATTTTGTTTCCCACTGACTTAAATGCTTGAATGTTATTCCCATATGACCGACAGGGATTTGACATACATGTAACTGTAGAATAATGACATTTGGACATGTAACAGTATTTTGTTCGTGAATTCTTTAATTTCACATATATTTCTGGCTTCACTGAAGATAAATATGGTGATTTCAAGTTAAACAATTTGATAAAAACTTGATTAGTTTAATATTGCCACATTTTCCTATTGTGTAGTTGTTGTCAGGCAGACCCTTCGAAAAATTATTGGCTTTCATAAAGTATCATAATTTCATGTCTGTTCACTCTTCCTTATTTCGCACCATGGTCTTTAATTATTCATTAGATATGCAGCTAATTGAATGATGTTTAGAAAACTCAGATTTTACTATAATATGGTAATGTGCTCCCCAGGTAATTGTTACATCTGACAGTTGCCCCTGGTTACACATGACACTTGTCCCTGGTTATACAGGTCTGGCACTTGTCCCTGGTTAAACCTGGCTCTTGTCCCTGGTTACACCTGGCACTTGTCCCTGGTTACACCTGGCTCTTGTCCCTGGTTACATGTGACACTTGTCCCTGGTTACACCTGGCTCTTGTCCCTGGTTACACATGACACTTGTCCCTGGTTACACCTGGCTCTTGTCAATGGTTACACCTAGCACTTGTCCCTGGTTACACCTGGCTCTTGTCCCTGGTTACACCTGGCTCTTGTTCCTTGGTTACATGTGACACTTGTCCCTGGTTACACCTGGCTCTTGTCCATGGTTACACCTAGCATTTTTCCCTGGTTACACCTGGCTCTTGTCCCTGGTTACACTTGACATTTGTCCATGGTTACACCTAGCACTTGCCCCAGTTACACTTGACATTGGTTCATGGTTACACTTGGCCCTTGTCCCTTGTTATACTTGGCACTTGTCCCAGCTACACTTGGCAGTTGCCCTTGGTATTTGTCCCGAGTTAGACTTGGCGTTGGTCCCTGAATACACTTGGCATTTGTTCATGGCTTCACTTGGTCTTTGTCCCTGGTTACCCATAGCACTTGTCTCAGGTACTATTGGCAGTTTTCCTTTGCTCTTTTTTCATGGTTTACATTTGGCATTGATCCCAGGATACACTTGGTATTTGTCCCTGGTTACACTTTGCACTTGTCCTTGGTAACACTTTGCACTTGTCCAAGTTACACTTGTCAGTTGTCCTTGGCATTGGTCCCAGGATACACTTGGCATTTGTCCATGGTTGCACTTGGTCTTTATCCCTGTTTACACTTGGCTCTTGTCCAAGTTACACTTGGCTCTTTACACTTGGCTCTTGTCCAAGTTGCACTTGGCTCTTGTCCTTGGCATTTGTCCCAGGTTACACTTGGCATTTGTCCCAGGTTACACTTGGCATTGGTCCATGGTAACACTTGACCTTTATCCCTTGTTATACTTGACACTTGTCCCTGTTTATACTTGTTATACTAGCCACAGTATATTTCAATTAATTTTACCTTGACCTTCAGTATGGCTCATGGTACCAACATCATTTTCCAGTTTAAGTGACCTTGACCCTCATTATGACTCATGGTACCGACATCATTTTTCATTCAAAGTGACCTTGACCCTCGTTGTGACTCACTGAAGCCACATGTTGTTTTTTTCCTTTAAATTGGCCTTGAACTTTGACATGTGTTTTCCTATCACCAGTTGGAATGGAGTATGTTATGTGTTTTTTTGCTTTGTTTTTTCCAGATAGTCCCACCCGGAGGGAATACGACATTTGATGTTGTTTTTCTCGCCCGACAAGAAGGGAACGTGGAAAATACTTTATATATCCATACTTCCTTGGGCTCTTTTAAATATCAGGTTTGTACATTACATTATATTCAAATTTAATTAACTTTCATGTTTTGATAAAGTTCTAAATATCATTATGTTGTTCATCAATTGGAATTAATTGGCAATGACTGTTTAAGCCATGCTCTAGGCGGATACTTCATATTTCATACATAACTGCATAAGGAAACAACACCATAGTTATTACTTGTCAAAGATTGGGGTACATATTTATGGAGAAAGTTTTATTTATTTGTTATAATCTTTATAAAACATTCTGCAGACATTGGGTATAAATCTTGTCTGAAATCCTTGTCATAAAATTTGTTTCCAGTCTGCTTCTTGAAAATGTCATAAATAACATTGTATAACAAAAAGCAAGAAAGCAAATTTCATATTTGTGTATTTCTTGGAATAAAAGGTCATCCTCGGTCATAACCTTTCTGTACTTAAATTATTGTGTAGAAGTTTATTCACAACATTGTATATTGGGACATAATCATTATTGTATTGCCCTCTTAATATTGGTGGTACATTCCGTAAATGAGCTTTATATCACAATGTCCACAGAGGCCCATTATTGATTGTGGCAAATACTGTCCACCCTTCCGCTATGATACGGTTATGTTGGATGGGAATTTTGAATTACAAGGAGTCAAATGATATATCTGTCAAAATCAAGATTTCTTAGCTTCCCTGTTAGAAATAGGTGTCAAATTTAGATTTTTCTGCGATAAGTATTTTGCCGCTACAAGAAATACTATCATCTACTTGGTATGGAATTATAGGTCTGTGCCAGACCATTGTGTTCATGTTAGAAGGCTTTTAAACCTTCTCTTTCTCGTCTAGACTTTCAATGATACAGCCTGTATGTATTATGACACATTAGTTTAAACACCTTTCGGAGAATGATGTGAGGGCATTTCCTTTTGAGATGAAAAAAATCCTATAGCAGACAATTTAGCCACTATTATTACATAAGTGATTGACAAGTGTTTGTTATGCATCATTTGGCTTTCACATTAACCGAGACCTATGCCTTAAAAATCAGGAGTCATTAATAACATTAAAATCAAATGACTACTCCCTGGAAACCTTAAATGATTCAATGCATCATCTTTGACTCGGCCATATTTGATTCTAGTAAAAGCCCTGTATAAGTAAGGACAATTGTTTTGAGACTCCAGAGAGCATCTTACGCATGACCTGACAAAGATTCCGGTACATGTAGTAACCAGTCTTGATCTGACGTTGTGTGATTATGATGCATGACCATTTAACAATTTTACACATGATTACTAGTGTGAGAGATGGTTGCCCCACTGATGGGGATCGTCAGATTGATTGGATCTGACCTCTCTCCACTCTCATTTCCTAGTAATGAGCAGGTCTCTGAGGAGTTTAAGTGAAAAGCTTCTATCTGCTTCCTTATTTAATGTCACTTAGAACATTTAAGCGTTTATACCTACGATGTTATCTTTTATCAATCATGTATGTATCTGCAATTTTCCATTTAGTTGCTACCATTATATTGTCAAGTGTAGAAATCTGACATTGGAATTTTTTTCTTTCCATGTTAGCCATGTGCTTGCAATCGCCAATCAGTTTTTTTCCACTGGTTATTGAGAGATTAAAGCTGCTGCTGTACTCTCATAGAATGTACATTTTGACAACTTATATATTTTTTATTTTGAAACGAGCCAATTTATTGCATGGAAACCAGTGATATAAGACTGCTGACAAAAACTGAGATCGCAGATTTTCATATCTTATTTAAAAAATTGATTATTTTTTGCATTTTCTTAAACCGCTAGTAACGCTTTTAGCCATAAAACTTTTTTCGAACGGAAAAATGAAAATCTGTGATCTGATCTTTTGTCAGCAGTCTTAAATCATTGGTTTGCAGATATTTACGAAAGAATTGGCTCATTCCAAGACAAAAAATAAAAAGTTGTCAAAATGGTAAATCTGTGAGAGTGCAGCATTAACAGCTTTTTTTTTAAATTTATATTCCCCTGTTGTTTTGAACGTTTTGAATCCTTCGTGGGTCGTCTTGTATTTGTGACATGGTTAAAAATTATCATCCACTTTAATTCCACATCAATCGTGGTTTTGTTCAACAGATTTACCCGACCTTTATTTTAGAAGATGCAAAAACATTTCCTATATTGAATGCTCCTAATTTTCACCCAAAATCAAACTATGATAAAAGACACTTTTTGGTCAAACCATGTTGAATCATAAAAAAACAAACGTTTTATGTCTCCAAAGCTTCTTCTGAAAAACTGACTCAGAAAATGAATTATATTTGCTTAAAACTACATTAAGGTAGGGAGATAAAGTTTGGTTAAGATAAAGATTTTTTTATCAGGATTGTCATTCTAAATGATAAATTATGTAGAAACAAAAAAAGTTTAATCTTTGTCCGAACCTGTTTTGAAGTTATGGGAAAATTTAGTTTTTTTTTCGGCCAAAATCCATAAACTTTAAAGCAATAAAAGTATTTGTTAATGGTTCAATTTCAGATCTTGTTTGGGGAAAAACATATGTTTTGAATCTGTTTCTGGTTATTTGGTAGATAATTAAACCAAAATAAATTTATTATTGAATTTGGTTTGCAGGTTTTTGGGGTAGGAACAGCAAATCCATACAGACTTCGGCCATATTTAGGAGCCAGAGTTCCGGTCAACAGCAGTTTTGCACCTCTGATAAATATGCACAACCCTCACAGTACAACGCTTCAGGTAATCATGAATGTCACTGATATTTATGCACAACCCTCACAGTACAACGCTTCAGGTAATCATGAATGTCACTGATATATATGCACAACCCACACAGTACAACGCTTCAGGTTATCATGAATGTCACTGATATTTATGCACAACCCTCACAGTACAACGCTTCAGGTAATCATGAATGTAACGGATAAATATGAACAATCCTCACAGTACAACGCTTCAGGTAATCATGAATGTAACGGATAAATATGCACAACCCTCACAGTACAACGCTTCAGGTTATCATGAATGTCACTGATATTTATGCACAACCCTCACAGTACAACACTTCAGGTTATCATGAATGTCACTGATATTTATGCACAACCCTCACAGTACAATGCTTCAGGTAATCATGAATGTAACAGATAAATATGAACAACCCTCACAGTACAATGCTTCAGGTAATCATGGATGTAACAGATAAATATGCACAACCCTCACAGTACAACGCTTCAGGTAATCATGAATGTAACGGATAAATATGAACAACCCTCACAGTACAAGGCTTCATGTAATCATGAATGTAACAGATAAATATGCACAACCCTCACAGTACAACGCTTCAGGTTATCATGAATGTAACAGATAAATATGAACAACCCTCACAGTACAACGCTTCAGGTAATCATGAATGTAACAGATAAATATGCACAACCCTCACAGTACAAGGCTTCATGTAATCATGAATGTAACAGATAAATATGCACAACGCTCACAGTACAACACTTCAGAAATTCATGAATGTAACAGATAAATGTGCACAACCCGCACAGTACAATGCTTTAGGAATTCATGAATGTAACAGATCAATATGCACAACCTTCACAGTAAAGCACTTCAGGTTATCATGTCTGTTACGGATAACTATGCACAAACTCCCCGTACATCGCTTCATTATGAAGCAACATTTTCAAGTTTACAATTTCTGCTGGCCTGTAAATGTCTGAGGTCTTTGGTATAGTCTTGCTTGTGCATCAAAAAATAATGCATTGTCATTGACAAAATCTTAGACTTGATTAAAAAAAAGGTTTGTGTATTTCAGGTGCTAGAGATATTTTCCAGTGAGGGGGATTTACACTTGGAGCTTCCAACGGGGGAAAAAGAGGCACCACGGTCTTTATGGGTATGTACGCAGTCAGCTTATGGTTCCAGTATGGAGTGCTAGACTTGGTTTGTTGGGCTAAGAGGAATACAAGCCTGTTTGGTTTTCAATGATTTAAGGTAATTTGATATTTTTTGTACATGAAGAACAAAAAATATTCAAAAACATAAAGAATTGAGAATACCATGCAGACTGCATCTTAATAATTAAAACTTGGGAGTCATTCAGACTCACTCATACCTTGGGAAAACTTAATCACCAACAGAGAAAGTTGGTAGCCTGAATACATTGGTTATCAAGGCTGGGCACGAGCAATGTGTCACAATATTATATTGTTAATCTACCGATCTGTAAAACAAAAACATTACCTGTGTGCATGTACCAATAAGATTTACCTTCCGGAATTGTGTTAGCGATTATGCATACTTATTCAAGGCATATATTAACGTATTGACCTACTGATGTTTGCTACTACTAAATCTAAATGGACCTGATTCACAGCAGAGGGATAGTGATGATTGAATCAATTACTCGCGCTAGAGGGGAAGTGACAATTGAATCAATTACTCTTGATAGAGGGATAGCGACAATCAAATCAATTACTTTCACAAGATAGATAGCAATGATTAAAACAGTTTTACTGGCTTTAGAGAGATAGCAGCAATTTAATCAGTTCCTGGAACTAGAGGGATAGCTAAGATTGAATCAGAAACTCGCACTAGAGGGATAGTGATGATTGAATCAATTACTCACCGTAGAGGGATAGCAAAGATTGAATCAATTACTCACAATAGAGGGATAGCGAATATTGAATCACTCTCACATTAGAGGGATAGCGAAGATTGAATCACTTACTCACACTAGAGGGATAGCAAAGATTGAATCAATTACTCACACTAGAGGGATAGCGAAGATTGGATCAATTACTCACATTAGAGGGATAGCGAAGATTAAATCAATTAGTTACACTAGAGGGATAGCAAAGATTGAATCAGATACTCACACTAGAGGGATTACCAAGATTGAATCAATTACTCACATTAGAGGGATAGCAACAATCAGTTGATCGTGCTAGAGGGATAGCGATTATTAAATCAACAACTCGCACATGAGGGATGGCAACTTTTCAATCAGTTACTCGCACTAGAGAATAGTGACAATTAAATCAAATAGTCTAAGCCTCTCTCTGATGACTTGTTTTTATGTTATTTTTTAGAAATCAACCCTATGAAATTAAAACATCCAATCATATGCACAGAATTACAGGAATTCATCGAGCTTGTGGCATAGGCCAGGGTCATATTCAAGTAGTCTTTGACTGTAAGACTACTCATTATTTTTTAGACTGCCAAAGTCTTAAATAAGCACAACCCAGCAAGCCCTGCACTGGTAAACTGCTTTCCTTGCTTGGTCAAATTCTGGATTTTATATAATAGAAAGGCTTGTTAAAAAAATGATGCTAAGCAAAATTGCAAGAATTTAGGCTTGTACATTCAAAAGTATAATTTCAATGACTGGGGTTTCCTCTGTCCATAAGCCTTTCTTCAATTACTGCACATATATCAGTATTAAAGCTGCCTAATAAAAAAGTAGGTTTTAATGCCGGGTAAAACGCTTCAGATAAATGAAAGTATGTGGAGAGAACATTAAACTGTGTCTAGTATTCATGGTATGTAATTGAAATGTTATTGTTGAAGTCCAGACAGATGCTTAAGAAGGAAGTATTAATTGTATCCTCATAATAAGACAGACAGTGTCTGTGTAGTGCAGATTAACAAAAGACATCTACTATTATTTGCTCATCTTTTGTAGAAAATATATAGTTAAGGTTCTTTGTAACATTTAAGAAATCACATTTCTGAGTTTGAGTCCAAAACTAAGACTCAAGATGTCAATGAATACGACCCCATTACACCACGAGCATGATTCATTACACCACGAGCATGATTCATTACACCACGAGCATGATTCATATCAAATAATAGCAGTCTTCATAATCAAGCTTCAATAAATAAGTATAAACTAACCTATAACCCCTGCATTTTACTTGATTTCAGGAGATTCCTCCCTACGAAACTAAGACGATAATGAAGGCCAACTTCGTAGGGAGGACGGAAAATAACCATACCGCCTTCATACGAATTAAAACAGATCACAAAAAAGAAAAACAGTTACTAGTTTTACCCATGGAGGTAGAAGTGACTTCAAGTAAGTGATAAAGAATAACCAATAAAAGTTAATTTATTTACAAATTTTTACACATTAAACTCGAGAAGACTGTCTCAGCTTGTAAATTGTGCATGCAGTTTGTACATGAGTATGTATGCTACTGAACAATATTTACTTAATTGCTTTTTTATTCAGTTTGAGGTAAATGTTTCACATTCCTTTTAAAATTTTAACGTGATAATTTTTTTTTAAAAAGACGTCTATGGTTTCCAAAATTTTTTTTGTCTGTTTACTACAGAGGAGCATTACTTGCCAAAAGTTGTGTTCTACAATAAAAAAATTAAAATATAAAAAAAATCTTTATCATCCAACCAATCCACAAAGTTGTGGGAAGGTTAACTGCTAATAAGCAAGTTTTTAATTGTGGCCTTGGTATCATATTCTCTCAATTTTTGTAGGTTACGTTTTTCGGTTTTAAATGCATAAAAGCTCAAGTAGCTGTAACTTATGCATATTTCATGTTATATTTTTTTCCAGCTCCCGGTATATATTTAGCAACAGAGTTGATAGATTTTGGAATAGTGCGGACTTTTGACGAGCCCAAAACTGTTCCAGTGAATTTAATCAACACTGGGCGTTCCGTGGTGCCGATATCAGTAAGTGTTAGCATTCCAACCCAGACATCTTTATAAAATTTATAAAAATATAAATTAACGATCTTCATACAGTTAAGGTACTATGAAAGATTTAATGTCTTTAATGACCGTTTAAAATCAGTATGAGGTATCACAGTGGTATAGGTGTCTGCAGTTCACCCCAGTGATTGTGGGTTCCAGCCAATCAGTGCTCTTTCTTATGGCCTCTCAAACTCCAGGACAGACTTCCCCCAAGAAGTGCTCGAGAGAATGTAATTTCAGTATATACTTAACAATAACTGATTGTGATTTGTTAGCAACAGTAACGTACAAAGTTTGTTTTTTGTTTTTACTTTCAGAGTGTGACTGTACATCCCCCAAATGAAGCAATATCTGTAGACTTTCGACCAATTAAATTGCAGCCGGATCTATTGCGACAGACTACAGTAGCGCGTATAACTTTTAGAGGTCAGTCATTGGACAGTTATTGAATGAGATATTTATTAAATGGTATAAATATATAAGGCATCTTCCATATCCAAAAATAAGTTTCCTTTGTTTTATATAAAACTGTTTCAATTTATCTGTATGACTGTATAATAGCATACGCTGATGCTTTTGTTATTTTATGTTTTTTATTTGAAGAATGATGGGTAATTTTCATCATCAAACTCAAGTAATACACATGAAAAGAATGCATTCTTTGAGATAGGCCTTTTATGTGTGAAAAATCCTAATTTTAACTGGTTGGTATTGTTTATGATATATTTGAGTTCAAGGCTGAGAAATGATAACTTCAATATAGATATGCAGACTTACTAATGTAACATCCTAGAACAATTTGAAGGCCACTTCAATAGCTCTTGTAAATTGTTGTGAACTGTTTCCTGATGTTTTTAAGCACATCTTCAAGTACTTCCCTAAACTTATGGCGTACATTTTTGGAACATACCAAACATAGTAATGCATCTATGATGCAAAATACGATTTGTTCTAAAGCTGCACTCTCACAGATTGACCGATTTGAAAACTTTTTCATTTTTTGTCTCAGAATCAGCTGATTTTCACATCAGTGTTTTCAAATCAGTCATACAGGAGAACACACAATATAACAGATCTCAATTGTTTGGAAAAATGCCATTTTTTTTTTTTTTTCTGAAAGCCTTAGTAACGGTTTTAGCCATACAGGATCAATTTCCAGTGTAAATATTAAAAACTTTGAACTGATCTTTATCAGCAGTCTTATATCACAGGTTTCAGACAATTATTAAAAAAAATGGCTTATTTCAAGTTTAAAATTTTTTCTATTTATCTATTTTCAGCATCCAAAGCCATAAATCCGAAGTTTTGGTCAGGAAAGATAATAATACGGTCAAAAAACAATGTCCATAAAATATCAATACCTTACGAAGCAAAAGTTTTACATGGGTAAGTAAAAAAAGTCATCAAGCCTTTATTCGAGCTGCATGGTACAAGTGTTTTGAATACTCGTATTGTTAGTGCGTTTGTTTGTTTGTTTTTGAGAAAAAACAATCATAATATTGTTGTAGTTCTGATGTTTTAAGTGATATGCCAAACATTTAACATTTTTGTAAGAACTAAGATATTGTTGGAAGATGTTAACATGAAACTGATGTAGCACACATGTTTCCATTGACAAAAGCATTGGTTTATTATGGCCAATGACCCTGGCTATTCCCGATTAGTACTCTTATCGCTTGAACTAGGCTTGGATTTGAAGATATTGACTCATAAAGTTCAGATTGGAAAAGAAATCAAAAACCTTCACACAACCTTATGTTGCGTAGTGTTAAAAAAATGTGTAAAATCTATAACTTCTTTATTTATATATAGAAATATAGAAATACATATGTTTATATGTTAATTTATTGAAATGAGTGTCCCTTTTTAATGGATTGCATCATATGGTTTGTTATTATAGTATTGATATGACGCAATAATATCGTAACATTTTGATCAATGATATTACAAGATAACAAAGAACAAAGTTGGAAAAGATGTACTTAAGTAAGTGTAAAGATAATAATAGAAGTATTGTCATATCGCACACACTTAAATATCTTAAGCATCCAATCTAGATATTTATATGAAACTTCATATACTAGTCCACGATGTAAATATGCATATGTTTAGCAAGTTCCATAACTCTGGCTAATATATTTATGAAATTTGGTATACTAGTCCAAGAATAACTCTTGCTAAAGTATTAGTTTGTTTTTTTCCCTTAGTCATCTGAAGTGCATTGGCGTCTGCTTACTTTGCTCTTGCTTTTAAATCTGGTTTGTGTTTTTCAGGTCGCTGACCTACCACAAGAACAGCACGTTCTTTTTTGCCCACAACCATCCATTAAACCACAGTCGCTACCTGCTGTTTACAAACACATTCAACTTTTCTCTTGTGCTTTATAATGTGACCCTCCCGCCAGAGGTTCATCACATCTTTTCTGTAAGTGTAAATTTTGCTTTAATGTTTTTTATGTAATATTCTTGAGCCAGAATATCACTGCTTGCCTTTAAACATGTCAATTTATTTATCTGATAAAGTAGGATAATGAAAGTTTACAACAAATTCACAATTGGAAGATGAACTGTTCTATATTTGACATGTTTTAATGACTGTCTCAATTGTAGCATTATAACTTTCTGAATGGGAATTGTATATGCATTTAACATTTAATGGCAAGTTCTTCAATATATCTCTTGGTGTAAAAGAACCCTTATGGATTAAACATAGTAATTACATGTCGATACTGCCTTAGGTCTGTTTGCAAAATAATGTGACCACAAAGTTTTATTATTTTCTGTTTCAGATCTGGAACTTTACAAAGCCTGTTTTGTTGCCTCCACAGCAGCACATAGCTCCGTTTGTTCTGCGTTTTCACACATACTTACCCTCGCTTCACTTCAAGACCGTCCTCAGTCTCCATACTAACGCTTCAATATTTGAAATTCCACTCATTATTTATAATGGGCAGTTAAAAGTGAGTATGCAGTAAACATTTAATCCATGTGATCTTTGGTTTCATTTATTAAAGGCCATTTTTCGAAAAACACTATTCAAAGAAATACTGGATTAAGTTGCTGTTTCATGTTATCATATTCTTTGAAATTCATACTGCTTAATTTAGATTTTATACATGAAGTACATTTCAATAGGAGAAGATTTTTAGGTTTCATTTTTCGAAAAAAAAACACTATTCAGAGTAATACTGTATTGCTGTTTCAACCCATGTTATAACATACTTTAAAGTTCACACCAGTTAATTTAGGTTATTATCATACAGTTCAATAGGATTTATAACAGGGGTTCTTTAATTCAGGATTGAGAACTTTTAACATTCAGACTATTGTACTGTTGTATTTTTTGTGTGTGAGACTTTTGCATCAAAAGCAATAGGAAGTACTTTGAAATGAATATAAATGACTTTGGAAACAATTTCATAGGACATGAATCCCTCCCCCTTAGGCCATTTTTTCAGGATTGGCAATTATCAGCTAGTGGTGCTCTCTTTTTGGCTGTTTATAATCAACATGTATATACTATATGCTAAAATGTTTCATTTTTTGTTGTAGATAAAACCCCATGATCCCCAGAAATTAGAAGGCCAGTTAGATTTTGGTACAATGGGGGTTAAAGAAAATAGAAGTGTATTGTTTACACTCATAAATGATAATCCAATAGAGGTATGTGGCTTATCAGTAATATTATAAACTTTATTTATTTTACTACGATTGTAAAGAAATTATTTTAACTTGTACTAAGTCACCCTCATTGGCATGATGTTGCGCGATAGTGTGGTCTTGTGTTGTTGGGGAAACCAGAGAACCCGGAGAAAACCCACTTGTCCGGCTTGGTGACCACCAACCAAACTCACATATGACCAGGCTGGGAATCAAACCTGTGTCGCCTTGTTGAGAAGGGAGTGCGCTTACCTGGCAACTGTGGCTGATTAGTTATGACTTAAAAAAAAATAAAATATGTATGGATTATCACATTTAAAATTTTGTTGTTTTCTTTTATATTCGGCCATTTGTTGAATGGAGAAATGAATATATAATCTTAAAATTAAGTAAATTAAAGTTGTTTTAAAGAAAGATTTGAGGTAATGCACCATTCTATGGGCTGATTTTTCAGAATGTAAAAATGTTGTTACCGTCATCGTTGTTTACTTAAAATTCATTACTGCTCTGAAAGTTTAATAGATGCGCATGTGATCTGCTGTATTTCTAACAAGATTCCAGACAAGTATTTCAGCTGTTCTTGTTTAGATTTAAAAATGTGAGCACATCATTAAATATTTCATATTCAAAAGTTACCAACCATGTCATTAATCACATATTCTATAACCAAGTTCTGAACAATCAGCCCAAAGAATCAATTTATAACAATCTTTGTACAAAAGTAGAAATTTTCTTTATTTCAGCTGTATTTGTATGAGTATAGTACAGATATGAAAGGAGCGTCAATACAGATTTTAGGGATCGAGAGAGGGAATGGTACTGTATTGACGAGACAACACAATATCTCCGCAGTTAATACAGACCCTGTGAGTATTCACCGTTTCACTTAGTAGGGCTGCTTTACATAGTAATTAATAAATCTAAAGTACGACAAGTTAGTAAGGCCTTAAAAAAGATACATTTGGTTCAGGTTACCTGACCCTACCTACGAAATAGGTGCTGACCCTACCATTTCTTAAGTCAGTTGTTAAAAGTGAATATGATAATAATAAGAAAAAAATATCTTTTTAGAGTCTGTTTTAATATGTAGTTTTAAACCTTCAAAGCTTTAAACAGAAGATTACTTTAACACCATTCTCCGAAGATGACAATTATGTTACATAAAGCTTAATACATACATGTGATAACGTCTTGGACGTCCGGGATTATCCCGGAAATCGTATCTCTGTCACGGAGTCATGGAGGGTGCATGTTTGTCCCGGAAAGTCATAAAAAAAATAATTTCGGAATCGATTATCTTAATTTTACCAATGTAAGTCAGCTATTTTGCCTGTCCGGAACACTGGTCGTAAAACACAGGACATGTTCAGACACTAATCCGTTAATTGGTACGTGTGTCGTCGAGGTCATCGTCAATCACCCGATAATTGATCTATTGGCCTATTGTTGTGCTTAACGAGTCGGGGAGGGTTCTTGTATACAAATTCACAGAACCAAAACGCAAATTGTCTCCCTTAATCCTAGACTTAAATTTACATGTACATGTAAACTTGGCTAAAAATAGAATTCGCTCATGCAGACCTGGCTAAAATTAAGTCTCTATCAAAATTATATGCATCTTCAAACGGAAAAAAAGCTCATTGACTGGAAAATTTTAAAGCCTTGGAAAATATCTGGTGGTTGTTGTTTTTTTCAAGAAAATGTAGCAAAAAACCCAAACCATGTCAAGTAAAAAATATGTCTTGGCAGTCAAAATAGGTACATTTTCCAGACATTAAAAACGACTGAAATAGCCCCAGATATGCTCTAGAATACACCACAGACGTTCCCCATTTTTAAAAAAAAATCCGGGGGGGGGGCATGCCAGACACCCCTAGTGTGCGTTAACATTATGACGAGTGTCCCGGAATCGACCCAAGAAATTATCACACGTATGCTTAATAAAATATTTTATTTTTTTAAAGCCTACCTACCCTGCCTGTTTTTGAAAAGGATGTAACCCTAACTAAACCATTTTATTTTTTGACCTTACCGAAGCTTGGAAAAGTGCAACACCTAAGTTCACATCATTTTTGCTTTAGGAGGTAACGAATGCTCATTATGCTGTTTGAACTGGTAGATAAGTAATTTAACTGCATAGTAAAGTGTTTTCTGTCATTGATTTATAGTCATCCTCCAGGGTGTAAAAGTGTTTTTTCAATGTTAAGTTAAATATTAAATAAAAGTGATTAATGAATCATGCAAATACATGGCAACTTCAAATTGAGTATTAGTACGGTACCATCTTCATATAATGTATTGAAGGTAAGCACAATTCGCCATAAACATTTTGGAGAGCTGAACCAGTGGTACAATAGCTTGATAACCTACTAGACATGACCTTAACTGAACTAGACCAAGTATAAACCACATGGAATCATACAAAAAAGTGTTAAAAAAAACTTCTAAAATGTACTTAAATTATTGACAGTACCATAACTTATAATTCACAATTTTCAGTAAATATTTGCATGCGCTTAACAACAATCTCAAATATTTGCAATAATATACTGATAAAAATTAAATGTTCGATATTTTGCTGTTGTCTGCTAATCACTTAGAAAATTAACCAGAAAAAAAGGTCTGTATCAATGCTTTAGATGATGATACCACCATACCACTTTGTCATGCTCAGTTTAAAACCGGTGTTACAACGTTTCAGGTGATGATAATACCATACCACTTTGTCATGCTCAGTTTAAAACCTGTGTTACAACCTTTCAGGTGATGATAATACCATACCACTTTGCAGTGCTCAGTTTAAAACCAGTGTTACAACCTTTCAGGTGATGATACCACCATACCACTTTGCGGTGCTCAGTTTAAAACTGGTGGCTCCAGAAGAGGAAGGGCAGTATCAAGCAGAAGTTATTATTGCCACACCTTATCAGGTCTCAAACAATTCTTGTATTTATTTGTTGACAAGATAGGAATATAACTTGAATAACTGGAATAATAAATGTTCATATAGTTTTCTCAGTGAATGTACTATTTTTCAATGTGAATTTTCTGTTTGAAATGTTTAAATTATCGTGATAAAAGATGAAAGTATATACATGTTTGAAAAGTCATGCCATTTCGGTGGCCATGCTTCTTGGCAGCGAACAATCAAACAGAATTGTATGGTTTATCATGAACTACGTTTACCAGGGTTGTCTGTGAAGTTAGTGGAATTTAAAAATGAAAGGAACAAATTTTGTTGAAAATGTTTGTAAATTGTAATAAGTGAACTTCAATGCAATTATCATGGATACCAGAAATCTAGGTGAATCGCTGTATGAATGCATCATTCTTGATCATTATCATTGATTGCATTGACATCATGTGTATCAATTTTCTAGCATATTCAACAATTTAAAAAAAAAAATATGTTAAAAATTCCGCTAACTTCCCAAACACCCCTCGTATATGCTTGGTCACATCAGAGACTTTCTGGTAATGATATGATGGTATCTTAAAATACCAATGGTGACTTATCTTTGTTACAGGACACATTTATACCAGTAACAGTGAGAACATCCGAAGGCAGTTTACATGCAATACCAGAGAGGGTGGTTTTTGACAAAGTTTTTCCTGTGAGTACCAGTTCATCACATGATTTTATAGTTTGAAGTGACATAAAGAAAAACCACAGGGACAATTACATATGTCAACATGCTCTAGACAATCTAACCACAGTCAGTCTGTATCTTTCTTTATAAATCATGAATCGGAAATGTTGTCATTTTGCAATTTATAAAAGTTATCCCATCTCTAAATTTACATGTGTGGTGAATGTGTACATGTAATCACATGACATTTTGTGTTTAACATTATTAGGAGCAACTACACAAACTGAAGGAAAAATTCCAGTATTGTGCTCTGCAATACGATCAATATGGCTTCTTTTATCTTGTTGTCTATTATTTAGTCAATATATTCTATTCAACATATATATCAAACTTCAGATTGCAACATTGTATGTTTTACTATTAAATACATGATATAGTAAGCAAGTAAGATAGTTGTTTATTATAGTGACATGTGCATAACACAAATGATATTCACAATACAAATATTAATGATGATGACACCTGGCCCGTTGATATCGTGAAACAGATTAAAACAAAAGCAGAGCTTATAATGTTTTCTTATCATTTGAAGGTTATTACTGAAATTGCCAGAACCTGATATTTTTTCGAATAAACTAGAAATAATGTGGAAAACATTATTTTTGCAGGGAAAAATCCCCATGAAAGTACTACAGGTCCACAGTACGTTTCATGACTATATGGGGCTGAAGTCAGTGCTATTTCAGCCCGCGGATCCCAGGTTCTACTTTGTCATGAACAAGAATGAATACGAGGCAGTAACGGGCGATAAGATGCTGGTTCTGGAGCCACAAACCAATAACACTGTGAGTTTTTGTGGAGTGGAGTTTTGGGTTGCGCGGAATTAAAAAAAATAATCAGGTATCGTTGCATCGTTGCAATCTTATGGAAATATTATTTGACTAATCAGGATAATTTTATAATACCAGTAATTGTATGAGTCTGTTTATTTATTTTTTGAGAAGACAAACATATAATGAATTATATACTCAAATGTCATGCTTATGTTTTCAATTACAGATAGGAAAAATATTTTACGACTTTAAAAAGGAGTGCAGAGAAGAGTGTTATGTAGGTATATCAACACAAACGCCCGCAGGACATCGATGGGCGCAGGGTCTAGAGTTAGATCGGGAAACTCCAGAGACAGACGAGTACCTATATAAACACCTGCGAGATCGCTGGCGGGTGATACAGGATCAGGGCAAAGACAGGTATGTCTATGTTGAAATGGTTTAAATGTTGCATAATAAGATTTGAAACTTGGTAAATGTCCAAAATTAAATATTTATTATTTTGTATATGGCATTATCAACAATATTGTTGAAGCCATTATTAATTAATTGAATTTTATTGACTTATGAAAAATATTATTGAAAAATGTTGAGCTAGGGTCTGTATTTGCGTATCAGTCTCACTGTCTGGGAACTGTGTTTATTCATACATGGGGTTTTGATGTATAACATTCACATGTAAAAAAGAATTTTTACGATCATGTTTGTGCTTCATCAAGAAACACATGTATTATTGTATATGGTCCCTTACGCAATAAGAAAGAGCTAGAACACATATTCAACGGTGAAACAGTCATCTAAGAAAAACATATTCAATGGTGAAACAGTCATCTAAGAAAAACATATTCAATGGTGAAACAGTCATCTTAGAAAAACATATTCAATGGTGAAACAGTCATCTAAGAAAAACATATTCAATGGTGAAACAGTCATCTAAGAAAAACATATTCAATGGTGAAACAGTCATCTAAGAAAAACATATTCAATGGTGAAACAGTCATCTAAGAAAAACATATTCAATGGTGAAACAGTCATCTAAGAAAAACAAAAAATAAAATGTCACCCCCTCCCTATTTAAAAAAAATGGATGGGAATCTATCAATTAATTATATTTCCCTAATGTCTTACTTTTTCTCTTTCAGAGTAAATGTTACAATAGAGATAGATACAAATACAGTTCAGGGATTTTTATTTTCTGCTCACGTGCAACATCACTGGCCAGACATCATTAGAAAATGTAGATCTCGATTCAAGTTTCCACTCACACAAATAGGAAATATGTCAGTAAGTAACACATTTATTACGATTTGACTGTGATGTTATGCCTCTAAATATAACAAGAGACTGAGTGGTAACTATATAACTATTGTCAGACAGATAGTTTCCTTTTGTTCGTTTTAGTATACTTTAAAGCATCTTTTTGGCTTTTGATGTTTGTGGCACTAAACAATATTATACTTGTTTTTTATTTTGTCTGTTTTACGAAGAACTTAAGTCGGCTTTGTGAAATCCTTGGTGGTATTTGCCTGGTGCAAAATATTGAACCTTTGCCCCAAAAACTGTTCAAGATATTCAAATGAAACTTTATAGTCATGTTGCCAGAGACATTATGCTCATGTACAACAAGGCCTGTCACTAGGTTCTCAACTGTTATGGCCCTTGTTAGACTGTAAAACAACAGCAGACAATTTTGGCACTAGCTCCATGGCGCTGTTTTTGATCTCTTGGCTTGTACCTTTAATATTTTTTTTGGTATTATTAGTGATCTTAAAGCCATCTCTAAAATTAACATTTGAAATGAAAAGGAATAAAAAAAATCTATTTCATTGAAAACAATGTTGCGGTGACAAATGAAAACTCCTAAATGTCCCTCAATAACCTGTCATTGTAATTGATCAACATAGGTTGGTTCTAAACTTGCCCATTTTCTCTTTTTCAGACGTTAGATATACTGTTAGAGAATACAGGTGACATCCCTGTGATTGTACAGGTGGTGCCTTTACACCTGTATCCCAATCCTCAAACCATCATAGATCTCCTTAAACATGAGTAAGTATGTGTGTGGAGCCCCTAAATCATCATAAATGAGTTTGTATGTAGCGTCGATCTACATGAATATTATGTCTTTCTTTTTTTGTTGTTGAAATGATAAGTCAACAATTGGATATGTTTGAAATGTTTTAAACATGTTCATAATATTTTATACATGTAATGTTCTATACATTTTCTTAATGTTTCATACATGTTCATAATATTCTATTGTGGCTATAGATATCGTACTGTACATTGATGTGCCACTGTGTTATGTATTTCAGCTTACCATCTCATTTTTCTGAGTATGTGGAGACAGATGATCCAGACATTTTTTCACTGTCAGAACTGGCCGAGTTAAATGTAAGTTTCCTTTTGATAGTTAGATGATAAAGAAGCGAAATAACTTTCTTGTTTTCAAGGTTAAATACAACTGGGTCCATTGTTTGATCAGCATCCATGTTGCTAATTTTATAATGAATAACAAAATGTGGTCTACTGTACTGTTATGGGTGCTGTTTTATCAAGATTCTAGGATTTATTTTATATCTAGGAGATATTGACAGTAGTGCAGTACTTCTGTTGAAAATCTGTCCAAGGTACAAAATTGCTTTTAGAATTCTTGATAAAACAGCTTTCTGATTTTTACTGCAGCCAAATTATGTTTGAGTAATCAACAGCATTCTACAATTGATTGCATAAAAAGTTGAGCAACTGTAAAAGAAGAGACAATAGAGGGCAGAAAAAGTTGAGCTAAAATAAAAAGACAATTGAGTAAAAATTTGAACTGAAATAAAACAAGACAATTGAGTGAATAAAAGATGAGCTAAAAAAAGACAAATGAGTGAATAAAAAGATGAGCTTAGAAAAAAGACAAATGAGTAAATAAAAGTTTAGCTAGAATAAAAAAAGACAATGTTCCTTCTATTTTACACAGGCCAGAGTAGACAGTGCGGTGAATAGATATCGTCAACATGTGGATAGTACACTGGGCGTAGCTTCTCATCGAAAATCACTTACAGTCAGCCTTGAAAAGGGCGCAAAGGTCAAGGTGCAGATAGGATTTACCCCAAAGGATGATATTTTTAGAACTTCATTAATTATAGTTAGGTAAGGCAGACACTATGTGCATAATTAATGCTTTTATTTGAGAGAAAAATATATTTCAAGGTATATTGCATTTTTAGTAATAAGAACAAAAATAGATTACTAAATCCCATCACCCAAACTTAACTGCTAATATTTTACTGAAAATCTTTTGTCATCTGCTCAATGACTGTTAATGTCATGGGTTGTTCCAAATATTAATAATGTAAATCAGTTTTAATGTTTAAAGAAAAGCAATAATAATTAAATGGAAAGCATGAAATTGTTACATTTATCTTTCTTAAGTACACAAAGACCAAATGCCATATCACAGTACCTTTCATAAAACATCATCACCCATTTTCACTTCAACCACTTTCTACATATGCCACAGATAATTAACATCCAACATGGCATTTATACATATTGCAGGAACAATTTAACAATAATTGATGCTGTGGTATTAGAAGGCCAAGGTGGAAGAGGGGAATTAAAACTCAACAATAAAAAGCCGGGAATATCATCGCTACAGTTTGACATTGCTGAGAAGCATTTGAAATACTGTGATAGTAAGTATCTTTGAAGTGTAACATTACTTTGATAGTAAGTATCTTTGAAGTGTGACATTACTTTGATAGTAAGTATCTTTGAAATGTGACATTACTTTGATAGTGAGTATCTTTGAAGTGTGACATTACTTTGATAGTGAGTATTTTTGAAGTGTGACATAACTTTGATAATGACTATCTTTGAAGTGTGACATTACTGTGATAGGGAGTATCTTTGAAGTGTGTCATTACTTTGATAGGGAGTATCTTTGAAGTGTGACATTACTTTGATAGTGAGTATCTTTGAAGTGTGACATTACTTTGATAGTGAGTATCTTTGAAGTGTGTCATTACTTTGATAGTGAGTATCTTTGAAGTGTGACATTACTTTGATAGTATCTTTGAAGTGAGACATTACTTTGATACTGAGTATCTTTGAAGTGTGACATAACATTGATAGTGAGTATGAAGTGTGACATTACTTTGATAGTGAGTATCTTTGAAGTGTGACATTACTTTGATAGTGAGTATCTTTGAAGTGTGGCATTACTTTGATAGTGAGTATCTTTGAAGTGTGACATTACTTTGATAGTATCTTTGAAGTGAGACATTACTTTGATACTGAGTATCTTTGAAGTGTGACATAACATTGATAGTGAGTATGAAGTGTGACATTACTTTGATAGTGAGTATCTTTGAAGTGTGACATTACTTTGATAGTGAGTATCTTTGAAGTGTGGCATTACTTTGATAGTGACTATCTTTGAAGTGTGACACAACTTTAATAGTGAGTATCTTTGAAGTGTGATATTACTTTGATAGTATCTTTGAAGTGTGATATTACTTTGATAGTGACTATCTTTCAACTGTGACATTACTGTGAATTCAGGGCTCTCGCGAGGGGGCAACTTGGGCGAAGTGGTCGCCTAAAATTTCCAGACTTCGCCTATTTATATCATCAAAGCGACATTGACTTCGCCGAAAAATTTAGCACATTGTAAATATGTCAATCAGCGAGTATTTGACCACTGTCACATTAGTCAAAACACCGCAATTAGCCATTCATAAAATTAGGTAATCTCCTATTCCGATAATTGGGCCGTGCCTTCCAATTACCAAAACATCGCCTGTAGGCGGAGCTATTGATGGTCAACCAATCAGAATGTACATTGAGAAGTCCCTGATCAAATGATATAAGTTCGTCTTAATCAGATTGAAAAGGCGACATAATTATGAAAAATCTTGTCAAGCATTAAAGAAGTTAAAAAGTAATTGATATATGTATTGAAAAAACAATGCAAGACATTTTAAACATTGTTGTTTTTGAAGCAGACGGTCATAGCCATCTCGGGCCATCGGCAAGGTGGCGCTAAGAAAATAACATGACGTATCAACAAATATTTGATTGGTTTTAGTGAAATGTTCATGATAAAATGAAATGGTAAAAAAATATTTGTAAACACAAAAATATCTTCTTTTTTTGCTTTATGTAGTGTTTACTTACAGTATTTTTCTCCTGTTTATGACTTTAAAAAAATCGGCGAGATCGCCATTTTGTCAAAATAATTTTCCGAGTAAATTTCTCAACCTCCCATTATGTATTGGTAAAAATTTCATCAAGAACAGTGATTTAAATGTCATTTGGTTCTTAAATGTCAGCATATTGAAAATTATTTAGCCAGAGACAAGTATATAACAGCATAGCTGAATGTGACATTCGTACCCATCCCGAACGTACCAAAATAAGATTCGTCCCCCTACTATATTGACAGTTCATTTATAAGGTCATTTTGATTGTTTCAAATCCTTAGCTGTCTTGGTTTTTTATTCATTTTAGATGCTATTTGGAGATAAACTATGTGACATTGACAAATACACGTTTGCTGAGCCAAAAATGATACATTATTTGTAAACATTTTATATAGTTATAGCAATTAATTTGAATGTGAATATAAACTTAGGTGTGTGGTATGGCCTAGTTTTTGTATCAGGTGTTATGAAAAGTATCACTTCTCCCTAAAGTCTCCCAACTTTTCCCTAAATTGACTGAAGGGAGAAGTCACTTCTCCCAAAAATTTCAGCCTAGTGAGAGACCTGTGTGATAGGGAGTATCTTTGAAGTGTGCATATACTGTGATAGGGAGTATCTTTGAAGTGTGCATATACTGTGATAGGGAGTATCTTTGAAGTGTGCATATACTGTGATAGGGAGTATCTTTGAAGTGTGCATATACTGTGATAGGGAGTATCTTTGAAGTGTGCATATACTGTGATAGGGAGTATCTTTGAAGTGTGCATATACTTTGATAGGGACTATCTTTGAAGTGTGCATATACTGTGATAGGGAGTATCTTTGAAGTGCTACATATTACTGAAGCTTAGATTGCTGCTCCAGTTATGGTGCTTTTGTTATTTTTGTTATTTGTTAAGTTTTGATCATTTCTGCACAATGGTAAATTTGGCAGATTTGAAAGTAGAGACTTTTCATATTAGTTTAATACCTTTGAGACATTAGATAGATTGTGAACTTTATTGCTATAATAATAAATACTAATATTATCGGTTTTACAGTTGCTAATGTAACATTGTTGTTTATTTTTCAGGGAGAAAACACAACAAAAATACAATACCCAATTTTACCGTGAAGAGATCATTCACATTACGAAATACTGGAGAACTTCCGTTTTATGTTCATGGCTATAACATAAATAATGTTCAGTGCGAAGGGTATGGGTTTAGGGTTTTAGATTGCACAGGGTACGAAATGAAGCCCAATTCAAGCAGGAAGATAGACATAGCCTTTACACCTGATTTTACCATGTCTAGAGTACAAAGAACATTAACAATTTTTACGAGTTTAGGACAGGCTTTTAATTACACGCTACAAGCGACAGTTCCAATACATACTTTATCAAAATGTTCGTCATCTTTACCAAGACCAAATTGGGAACCTGTTCTTTACTATTCCATAGTCTGTGTTATGGGATTTCTGCTGTTTTGCATCTTAGTCGCATCATACTTTGAAGCAGATAGGATTTTTGTCGCTGATATTTTGAAAAGAAAAGTAAAATTGTGTAACGGAACTCCACCTTATCAAAGGGATAAAATATTTGATTTAAAGGCTTTAGGGGCAAGCACGTACATTAATGGTATATCTCCACCACCTTCTCCGCAAAATAGGATGATGCTGCCACCAAGTCTATTGAATAAGGTACCAAGACCGAACCTAGACATACCTAATGGTCATATTGAACATAAAGTACGGGACTCAATATGGATGACGATTTCAAGTATCTTGAAAAGCCTGTTTGTTAGAAAACCAGCGGCCAGAAAGAGACCTGCAAGTAATGTTGAAAGCCCACCCACCCTGGCACCTAGTACACCAGATAGTTCTCCCAGTACTGAACAGAATCATGTCCAGCCTGAAAAGGAGATTAAACCTGTAGTGCATGAAAATATATCCCCTGAGAAATCCACTAATACTGCTTCAGCCAATCCTCAGCAGCCGCAGAAAATAACACTGCGGAAAACGAAGGCAGCTAAACGTTCTCATACTGAGGCTACGCCCAGCCCTAATGCGCAAGCAACATCAAGTTATGAGAGGAAACCTAGCAAGTCAAACACTACAGTTACTGAGAAGAAGGTAACAGAAACACCAGCCACTGTGCAGACAGTGACGCCAACCCCGATTGTGACGAAACAAGAACCAACAATGATATTAGACTTTGAAGACACCAAAATTGACATTAGTGAGTAAACATCATCTAGTAATGCACTTTGTATAATGTATTGATTTTGACTTACTAGCCTATTTTTGTGTAGCTTGCAAATTTTCAAATGTTGTCTTGGTAACACTGTAAGATATTATTATTTTGTATCTGGTTATGAGGTTGAATCCTGAACCAGTTCATTAAAATTGAAGATTTCCACTGCTGCTAAGTCTAATTTGAGCAAATATGTGAATCTTGATGTGGATATTGAGCATATCATTCAGTATTATGTATCAAATAAACACTACAAAATTTATATTAAATGTGTACATGTCTTACTTTCCACCAGGCAAGGCGGGCAAGGGTCGTAAGAAGTTGAAGAGTCGCCAGGAGCGTGACGTCCTAGTGAAGGATCGCCTAGCACAGCGTCCCGCAGAGGACAAGGATGAGACCTCTTCAACCACTACTGAGTCTTCTACGGGAGACATTGATGATAAGGTATGGGGTTTGGGGGAAATGTTGAAACTGTTAATGAAATATGAATCTGGATTACAGCGAACATCTTATATGAAAATTCTATACCATTTATATTGTGGAAAAAAAATACTTCTGGTATTCAGATACAATAATATATAATTAAAATCATTTAATAAGTATATTAACATGTATGTAATTGACTGATTTTTTATTCCATCCATTTTTGTATTGATAAGTATTGATAAGATATTATAGTCATTTTTAACAAGACTAGTAAATGTACATGTACCTACACAGTTTCTTGAATAAAACAAGAATAGTTGTAAAAAAAAAGAACAATTTCGAATTTCTGTGTAGCCTGCAAGCCCAGCCCCACAAGTGAGTGAGAGCCCAGAGCCCACCCCGCCCCAGCCAAAGGCAAGCCGTAAGAAGAGCAAGGGGAAGAACCTTGAACCCCTCATCATGCCGACGGACGAAGACTTTGAACTAACCTCCAAGTCGCGTGCCTACAAGAAGATTAAGGGGCAGTATGGCGGAGAAATACCAACCAAGAGTGGGTGAGTGGGTCACATCAGGGTCAATTGTTGGGGTCACATATTATCATAGAGGAAATCTCTGTTATTTTCTGATTTTGTTAGGGGTTTCAAGATCATTTCTGAAACATTTTTGCAACGACGGAGCAATGTTTGAATTATGGAACACGTAAATATAGGATCAAAATTTATTTATTTCACGATTTATTTGATGTCATGAACAGGTATATAGATTTATATCTAATTGAGAGCTGTGAAAAGAGAGGATATATTTACATGGGAGTTCCAAAGTACAAGTATTTCTTTTTAGTGTTTTTGCACTTTTTTTAGCAATAATGAAATCCATTTCAGAACATCCCTGGAAATTGACCTACCCTACAACATTGAGAAGACGAAGAACAAGAAAAAGAAGACTAACAACGCTAACAATGATTTGGACAAGTTGACAAAATCCAAGCCGAAAGGTACGGCCTTCTGAAGCATGTTTCATATTGTTATATTTGTGTGCATTCCACTTATTATTGTCTAATGTTATGGTTGCATTTGATAGAGTGTTTTTTCTTCTTTTTTCAACATCACAGTAACAAAGTTAACAGTTCATTCTTACTAAATGTAATGCGGTGTTCTGTCGATATTTGTTTTCATCTCTGCACACTGCATTTATTTTCTAGTTCAATAACTGTTGGCTTAACCTTAATATTGAATGAATAATTCTAAGCAATAACCAAAGATTTAAACAATAGGGGAGTTAAGGACTGCTCATGACCCTTTAGACAATTTTATTTTGGTTTTAAATAGTACCGATTTACAAATTACCTACTATTGCTTGTAATTGATACAAAAGCATGTTTGATATTGTGAAAAACTAGTCGATATAATGCAGCAGATTACTAGAAGTGTTATAGTGATACTTTTGTGCTTGTCAGTGTGTGTGTACATGTGACAGTTGGTATTTGTTGCCTAGGTTACGGCCTAGACCATCTGGACGATATCACCTTGGAAACGCACCTGTCTGAGAGTGATTCTCCTGCCCCCTCGTGGGATGAGCCCCACCCCGCTTCCCCTTCGGGTTAGCCCACATTGTTATAACCTCACACATCTAGTTTCACTAACAAACCCCTCTCATTTACCTGTATGCCATTAACTGCTGTCACTTGCACTCAGTTGCACACAGCTTCACTTACCCCCTACTCATATAAATTTGTATTTGGAGTCTCATTTGTTTATCTATAGTCCCTTAGCTGTGTTACTATATTCTTTAATGTCTGTATCAGTTAGCCACCCTGGTATCATTTTCTATGTCTATTTTAATCTCATAGCCTTATTACTTTCATATTGGCTGTTGAACGGACCAATGTAACCAGTAAGCCTTATAATTGTAGTGTGGTTTATCCCAAAAGTGATGGGATGGGAGACTTTTCACCCCTTTCTTTTATTTAACTCAGAGGTCTGGTTACTTTCAGTTTGAGACACGTTAAAACCTCAACCTTTTTTCTTATATTTAAGAAGATCATTACCCTCATTATGGGATTCCGCTTCAGTCACTTGGCAACATAACTTTACTTGGGGAGCTTTTTTTAACTGCTTCTTCTCTATGCTCAAAACTGGTGTCAGTTAGTCACTGTAATGCAAATGTTTTTCTTTCATTTCTGTTGATATACTAATGCTTTTCATTTTCTTTTTTGCCCTGAAATTTTTGCATTTAAAACATTGTTTGTGGTAAATGTTGTCAATAAATGGCACCTGGTTATGCTTTAACAAGGCTTACCTGACCAATATTATTACAAAGTCTTTGTTATTTTACTGACCAGGTATACTGGTAATTAACATTTTGTTAAGTGCTTATTTAATGATTTCAAATTAAATCAATTTTCCACTCAAAAAGTGATCATGATCTCATTTTAGCTTAATTACTTAATAATTTAAATGAAAAATAAGAACAAAAACTGAATTTTACTGATCTTCCGGCAATGTCAAATTCTGAAAGTTTGAGTCAGATGAAAAGCTTTTGGTCTGTATTCTGATTTCATAAATATCTTATGTCATTTCCTTACTTAACTCCATTCTTATGTTAAGTATCTCACTGGTCATTACTTTAATAACCTAATAATATTTGCAATACTTTATTTTCATTGATTGGCCCGACCCCTGTTAGCGTATAAGTTGTATGATAACCTGTTTGTCCTTGTATGTGGTTTCTGACCTGTATGTTATAATTTAGTCATCCTTTATATATACTCGTGTGTAGCACTGTAAATATAGTGAAAGTAGCGTAGAATTTTCATAGCAGTGCTCCAGCTAGGCCTAAATAGCAGTGTGGTGCGACCCACTGCCCTTTTCCAGCATGAAGCTGCCTTTTACTACACCCTGCTGTGCCCTTTTGTTTGACCGAGTCAAATTTCAGAAATAAGTATAAAAATAATGGATGTATATAATTTTTGAAACTAAAATGACCAGCTAAGATATTCATAACAAACTATAAATATTGAAAGTATTAAGAATATATACACAATAAAAATTGAACATTGGCCATTGCAAGTGCCCCCATTAAGGCTCATTCAATGCACATCAAAAGTGCTCTTCTGCCTTTTTGAAATCTTGGCTTGAGCACTGCTTGGTATCCATACAGCACCTGAGGGATATTCTGACATGTGATGGTGGGGCTACACTTTGACCTGCTTACAAGAGGAGTCCAAAAATGTGTCATAGCACAGGATGTTTTAACCAAAATTGATTTTGTTGGCGATAAAAGAATTTTTGACATAACTATGGAATCTGCAACAGATTTTTACTCTTTTACAAGGAGTCCAAAAATGTGTCCTAGAACAGGATGTTTTACCCAAAATTGATTTTGTTAGTGAAAAAGATTTCTTCTGAGTTTATTTATTTCTGAGTTCAACACATTTTTATTTTTTTCATTATTTATATTTTGGGTAAAAATCTGTTGCACATGCCAGAGTTATTATTGATACACGGTAACATATTAACAATTAATGATGACATCCTATTTTGTAATTGTATGTACTATTTGGTTTGCAGGTCAAAGATTCAGCCCTTTGTATGAATTAAACTTGGGAGACAGTGAAGCGATAGAAATATAGCTTATTGTAATATCTATTAGGTCCTTAATTCTTAATAACATGTTGTTCAAAAAATTAAAAGCCTAGAAATTGTCAAACATGTAATCTCTCCAATCCTTAGCCCTAAATGATATATAATATGAACTGTTTCAATGTATCTTCATGAAATAAATAATCTTTAAACTAAACATGTACTTACATTAATTAACAAATGATCTTTGTAATGAACTTATGTTTTATATTTGTATACCATTGTTTGTAATTAAGGTATTTTAGTTGAAAAGTAGAATTATTAGACATTTTTTTCATGTGAATTATTCCAGATGACTTTATGGAGTTGTCAGTCCAGACAGACAAGTTTGCCCGGGGCGAGGCGAAGACAACCGACGCGATTTCCCCGCCCAGTAACCTGTCCCCGAACGGACTGACAAGCTTAAGTCGCTCGAGCAGCTACTCCAGCATTGTTAGCAACAGCAGCGGTGAAACCAAGGGTGAGAAGACCAAGGGAGACAAGCGCTACCCAGCTGGGTTCACTCCCTTCAGCAACACTGGTATCGAGGTGCCCCTGTCAACTGCAGTGAACAGCAGGAAGAACGCCTGGGGAACTGGATCCAACACTGCCCCTGGCACTCCTGAAACACTGTAAGTCGAATCACTAAATTTTTATTTTTTACAGACTTTGTTTTTTTAAGGTCATGAAAATGGAATGTTGTGATGGAATAGAATCATTCTTGAGCTCGTGTCCTGGGAAAAAACCAGTACTGGCCCTGCTTCCTTGACATTTCTTAAGCCTAACAGACTTAAGTATATTATTTTGGTCAGCAAAATTTCTTTCTTTTTGATAAATAAAACTTAGTTTTTCTAAATTATTAGACAGGCATCTTCAATTAACAAAGAAAATGATTCCAAAATAGCAAATATTTCATGAATTATAGAAGAAAAAATATAGTGAGCTTAACTTAATCGTGTTATAACAGACTTTAGAAACAGAGTTTCGAGAAATTGGCCCCTGTTGTCCATATTGAGATGCCATGAGAAAGTTTCCTTAGTATGGATTGAACCTACAACCCTTTTGGGTGAGAGGAGGGACCTATACACTTCAACCACCCTCACCCTCTCATAAGGTCTTAATTGTATTCAAAATGAAAATGCCAGCTAGTACCTTTGATTGAAATTCATATACAATTATACATGATTATATGTTTACACTTATTAAGCCACTAATAATGGTGACAGATTGATGGTTTTTGGTAGAAAAAGAGCTTGGTGGTTGATGTAGATTCAGAAGAGTTTATCTTGGAATAATAAGTTGTACCCATCTGGTCGTTCAACCTTTTCGGGGACTCTGTGTACTGATTAATGTCAGCAATTAGGCAATGTGTTCTGTTATTTCAGAGGCGGGTTTGGTCTGCAGACAATCACTGAGGGAAACACTCTGACCAGTCCCCAGACAAGCTTCTCCTTTGGACTGCCCAGTATGTACTCATAATACTGGATTTTGTTTTGATATAGTTTTAGTCATTAACTTAAGTCACTTTAGAACTTTGAATAAATAAAGATTCTACTACAATACTGTTTTTTTCAATCATAGCTTGCTTTCGCTGGGCGAGTGGCATAACTACAATAATTGGTTTTTAGGCTCTACAGTATTAAATGGCGACCTTAATTTATTCTTACAAAAAATACATTTCTCTGAAAGCAGCTTAAGTCCTTCCTACTGTTGGATCAAAAAATAAAATATTTTGGATTTTTTGTAGTAATATTTTTATATGAGATACATAATCATATGACCTCAGCAATAATTGCCTTTCTATTTTATAGCACCCAGCTCTACCACAGATTCTGGGTTTGGATTCCCCCAGGCTTCAACTGGATTTGGGAGCCTGTCCAGCGATGAGCACCTGACAATGATGCAGAAACTGCAGCTGGAGCGGAAACAACGTGTCCTCGCTCACAACCAGCAGAAACGCATCACTGGTATGGGCTTGGGGAATTCAATATTTCTACCCTTTTTTAGTTGCATGTTTTTAAAACTAATCAGCCAGCTGTCATCGATGACGTTAGTGGGTCTCTTAAAAAGAAAAAGTTTTGACAAAGGTACATTGACCGGGAAAAGGAATGAGATTTTTGAAAAGATCAATCATCTTAACAAAATGCCTGCAACAAAATATCATGAGATTTAAAATTCCAGTGAACGATTATTGATAATAATAAAAATCACACGAAGATGAGAAAATAAACTTTGTCTTAACTGACAAATCAAAATTTTACTTTTAGAGTAGATAGTGCTTTGAACTGACAAACTATTACTTTCCCAACAGAATGCATTACTTCTTACAAATATTGATTTTAAAAAGGCAATCATATAATATTTTTGTGGATAAGATGGCCTCCAAAGGGTATTGTGTGTTACAGAAGTAACAGTGCTTGTATGGATAATGTGTTTCACAATGATCCTGTCACATTAAGCTTCACCGTATAATTATATAAGCAGTTGTATGTGAAACAGAAAAAAAATGGAAACCATATTTGAACCCAATTATTTTTTACTTTCAAGGTTGGCCAGGATTCGATGAGCCCCTGCCAAGCAACACGCCCGCGACCCTATGGGAGAACGAGTACAACCCCTTTGACCAGGGCATGGCGTGGGCTACGGCCCCAGACACACCTCCTGAATCTAGTGTATGTGAAGTATAAAGCCTCGGGCACTACAGCGCCCAAACTAATCTAAATATCTTTAAAAAATCAAACGTGTCCTAACCCACGGGTTCTCAGTGTTTTGGTCATTATTAGCCTGTAAAATGCCGGTAGGCATTTCTTTTTTACTAATGGCCAAAAGTCTTGTCCGGTCTACAAAAATTACAATATCCAGAAGTCTTGTCCGGTCTACAAAAACTACAATATCTGTTTTGTTTTATATCGCACACTCATAAATTTGGTATCGATGGAAAGAGGACATTAATATGCATTCAATTTTGGAATTGAAGCCAGTACTGCCGGTACAGTAATGTGTTGAAAATTGGCATTGAGGATTTGCAAGGCACAAATGAAACCCATACCAGACAAGACTTTTGGCCATTAGTATATATTGATTGTAATACGGATCTAAGATGACAAGTTACATTTTTCACCTACTAAATCCTAACATTTTATGTTGTAGTTTATTTCAAAAACATTTTATGCTGTAGTTTATTTCAAAAAGAATGAAAGGGTGTTGCTGTACAAGTGTTTATAAGAATAATTCTTAAGAAAGTATTAAATGACAGATTCTTTAACAAGCTTGTAAATATGATTAAAAAAAAATGTTGACAATTAAAATGAAATTGTGTCATTAGAAATACCTGAATAACCTCTATACATGTATGTCATAATAACTTTGAACCAGCAATCTTACTCAAGGTAATTATATTACTGAAATTGCATATACACTAAAGAATATTTTTGTACTTATATGCTCTTTGTTTTAATCTTTTATCATTTTCAATCTATATCTCCCACAGCAGGCGGGCATATGGAGCACCCTGACGAACAGCGCCAACAGCAGCTGGAACTCTCTATTGGGAATATGGGGCGGGGCGTCAACCAGCACCAGCCCCACCCCCCTCACCACTACCCCGAACTTCAACCTGCCTGGCCCCAGCCCCAGCAACCAGGACCAGCCCCAAGAGAACCTATTTGATCCCTTCAACTCTCCCATCTGGGCCCCTAATGCTTCTACGGGCTCCACTGGATGGAACCTGCCTGCCCCTGGCACACAGGCCCCTAACGATGAGGGGCTGTCCAATTAGGGGCTCACAGGGAAATGTGGGACATTGATGAAGGAGCTGTGTCATTTAACATTTAATTACTTAAGTATCTGTTATGAACTGATTATGAATACAGAGCTTTTTCAATAGTTTTATCTTTAAGTAAGAAACTAGATAATACAGGAACAAATAGTCAATGTGATTGTTCACTAATTATGATATTAAGAAAATCAGCTGGCCAGCCTTGTTTTCTTAGACACTTATTTTCAAAGGCAGTATATTAATAAAAGTTTTATACTCTCTCTGTGTCTGACAAAACAAGGTCATTTTAAGGTGTAAATGATCATTTTAACTACATGCTTAGGTGTTTTTATTCTTGTTGATGATTTTATTATAAAACAGTTTTAATTGTCATTGCAGTCCCCCTATCATTAAAAAGAATTTTAAATTTACCCCTACCCTGTTGTAGGTTTGAATATATAGTAAGAATTTGAAATAATTGACTCATTTAATATATATCAAATTTCTCGATTTTATATCAGGAAAGATTTTAGTAATGATCGGTAAATAATTTGCTACATGTATTGCTACTAAAACAAGAATAACATCATCTTCTTCAACTACTTCAACTTCAATAATACTACCACGACAGAAACAATTAAGCTACATTATTATGCTTATTGCATACTAATTAGGCAACTACCGGTACTTGTGTAAAAATAAATCCATGTTTCAAAGAAAGTATTTTTTTAAAATGAAAAAATTTGGCACGTCTTTTTGTTGCAAGTTACTGTTCTGCTTTATGACAGTTTTTTTTTTCAGGAAAAATATTCCTATCCGATCTAACGGTTTAAAAATAATCTTTTGTCGTATAGTTTGATATTATGATAAAATTGAGTTTCAATCTAGGTTATTGAAACTTGTTTATTAGCTAGTTTTGCTCTTATTCCTGCATATATGTATATTTTGTAACCCTTCACAATTCAAATTCTATTGTTATTAGCAATGTATAATATCAGAATATGTGTGAGGGTTTCTATATATTGTTCGTTTGCTGTGCCAGCTGTTTTTCTTCATTAGTTAGAGTGATAACATACACATTGCAGTCGTTGTACACGGACTATTGTGACTTTTCTACCCTATATTGTGAAGTCAGCTTCAGGGGGAACTAAGCTATATGTACATGTGTGTGTGAAATAACCTACATGTAAATATACATGTATAATTATATGAACTAATATGTGTACATGTATTACACCAATTTTACCAGTGCTTATAATTTATGCACAATAATAAAAGCAATAATGGTTTGTAAGCTGCACATAACTATTTATCTTTAAGCCTTTGATGATTTATTGTAATCATATCCCTTAGTGACCCCTGAAGCTGATCTTCACTGATGACATGAATAATTATTATGACATATGATACACATGTTATAAACAGTGTGACGACAGTCCTAAGAATTGAGGCTTGACTGATAAACGTCCTAGCAAGGTTTAAACTTATTGATAGATAATGTCAACTATCAGACATGTTTATTGATACTTGTGTATTACTTTTGCAACATTATTTCTTTCACTTTTGATTTGTGGAAGATTTAATTTGCTAAAAAATCCCGAACGAGACATACCTGAATTTTACTTGACATACCTGAATTTTACTTGAGATAGAAGAAAAAGGAAGAAAATGTTTGTTCTAAACTTTTAAAAGTAACGTGTAACTGAAGCACTGAAATTTAGTCACTGGCTATTATTCACATGTAATTGGAGCTAGTTGAGAATTGTTTGTTACATCACGTGGAATGAGTGTTAACGATGGTGTTGGTAAGAACCAAATTGACTGTTACCCATGTTTATGTGGCAAATTGGCCAAAAAGGCAATGCTACTTCATTGATTTTTTGTCTTCAACAGACTTGAATCATTTGTTTATTTTTTAAGGTTAAATGAAATCTAGTTTTGTGATGTAAAAATGTCTGATCATGTTTTTCTGGGTGGACCTAACAGTTACAAGAAGTGCATATACAGATTTCTTTGAGACTGTTTGCCATAAAAACATGCAACACACATTATGCATTGTAAGGTTTATTTTCAAGTTTTCATTTGTTAATTTTTTGTTATTTTTATTTCAAAACCATTGGACTTTTTGTCCACAATTTTTTTGTCTAGTCGTATTTAACAAAGGAATGTTAAATGCTTACATTTTTTTTCGTGTAAAATTATTGAAATAAATGGAACATTTTTTTGTTGGTTTTTTAATTAACATTGTTGACATATATTTTTTACAAGTTAATCTTTTTTTGAAGTTTGAGTGTTGCAATATAAAGTTTGCTGGTCTGTACATTTTTCATTTTTAATACCATAAGGCAATAGTGTTTCTATTTTGTTGAAATGTTTATACCGAGAAGGTTTAAAGGTGTCTGAAGGTGTTTTGTGTTAATTACAGTTTCACTTTGTAGAAATGTGTGTTTTGACTTGTACAAGGTTTCCTATAATGACTTGATAATTGTACGGCATGGATGACCATTTTGTTGACTGCAGTGTCGACTCGGGATTACCTGCCCTTGTGTACTCCGTTGCTGAGGATTGGCTTGAAACATGTCTTAACTGCTTGTTTTCAAAAAAGGCCATTGATAATGAATAAAACAATTACTGCAATAAAACTGCCTTTGTTCTAGCTCACAATTCATAAAGCCACATATTATTAATGCGTTTTTATGCCCCCAAATGGTGGCATATACCGTCCGGTTGTTCGTCAATCCATCCTTTACAATCATGTCCAAGCAATAACTTTGTTTTTATTAATGGTGTTTTATTTAAACTTAATATATTTAAAGAACACCATGGAAAGGTGTATCATACATAAAATTTGTGCTCTTATTTCAAAGTCAATGTCACAGATTTAGATCATCGCTATACAGGTCAGATTAGCTATATTTGTGTCTCGCCAATAACCTTTTTACTATTGATTGGAAATTGAACCAAAGAATTGTCAAGCACCATTGGAAGGTGTGTTGCACACAATGATGAAGGTCTTACTTGAAGGTCAATGTTATATATGGATTTCATAGCAACAATAACTGTCACAGCCATGTATTATTTTATTGGAATTTAACTTAACCTAACCAAACTAAAAGTGTAAATACAAGGCCTTTAGGGGCAGGTGTGTTGCAAAAAAAACATCTGTGTTCTCATCTCAAAGGGCACATTTGGATGTCATTATTGCACAATACTTCGTATATCGGTCATAATGTTTTACCTTGTCATTTAAAGCACCCCTTTAAAGAAAGGTCTGATGAATGAAATTTTATCCAAACCTTTTTAAAATATGAGTTTATACATATTTAGCTATCCATCCAAGGCCCAATAGAGGGCATTTGACCATTTCTGTGTTAGCTAGTTTTTAACCAGGTTTTCAACGAAAACCGGGTTATTAGAATGAGTTTGTCGTTAGGTGGGCGGGCGGGCGTCAAACATTGGTTTCTGTTCAATAACTTTAGTTAGCATTGATAGATATTGATGAAACTTGGTGTGTAGGTAGCTTATGGGAAGAGCTAGCCTGGGATTGCTTTTGAGGGGGGTGGGGCTAAGGTCAAGGTCACTGTTACTAAAAAAAGAAAAATGGTTTCTGCCCAATAACTTTAGTTAGCATTGATAGATATTGACGAAACTTGGGTGTGTAAGTTGCTTATGTGAAGAGCTAGCTTGGGATTGCTTTTGAGTGGGGAGGGGCTAAGGTCAAGGTCACTATTACTTAAAATAAAAAATGGTCAAGGTCACTGTTGCTAAAAATAGAAAAATGGTTTCCGCCAATAACTTTAGTTAGGATTGACAGATATTGATGAAACTTGGTGTGTAGCTAGCATGTGAAGAGCTAGCTTGGGATTGCTTTTGAGTGGGGAGGGACTACGGTCAATGTCACTGTTACTTGAAATAGAAAAATGTTTTTTTGCCAAATAACTTTTGACAGCATTGATAGATATTGATTAAACTTGGTGTGTGGGTAGCTTATGTAAACAGCTAGCTTGGGATTGCTTTTGAGGGGGGTGGGGCTCTAAGGTCAAGGTCACTGTTACTAAAAGTTTAAAAATGGTGTCCGCCCAATTACTTTAGTTACCATTGATAGATATTGATAAAACTTGGTGTGTAGGTAGCTTATGTACAGAGCTAGCTTGGGATTGCTTTTGAGGGGGGTGGAGCTAAGGTCAAGGTCACTGTTACTAAAAATAGAAAAATGGTTTCTGCCCAATAACTTTAGTTAGGATTGATAGATATTGAAGAAATTTTGTGTGTAGGTACTAGTAGCTTATGTGAAGAGCAAGCTTGGAATTTCTTTTGAGGGGGGTGGGGTCAAGGTCACTGTTACTAAAAATAGAAAAATGGTTTCTGCCCAATAACTTTAGTTAGCATTGATAGATATTGATGAAACTTAGAGCGAAGGTAGCCTATGTGAAGAGCTAGCTTGGGAGGTGGGGTCAAGGTCACTGTTCCTAAAAATAGAAAAATGTTTTTCTGCCCAACAACTTAGTTAGAATTGATGGATAGTGATGAATCTTAGTGTGAATATAGCTTATATGAAGCTGCAGATTGAACTTGCTCATACAACAAATTAATTGGCTATAATTTCTGATTGCCCATAACAAAAACCTGGTTTCGTCGCATTGCGGCGCTTCTAGTTATAATGCTTGAAGTCACAAACATTTTATGGAATAGGTATTTGGGCATTGTCCATATGTCTGTTACCATGTCTTCACTCAAATAATTGCAAAGGATTTCAATATAAAATGTTCACCAAATAAACATACCTTCATTATTTATATCTATTCTTCGAAACTATCAGCAGCGTAAGCAAACTATGAGCCTTTAATCAAACAGTAAAAAATAAGTCACAAACAGGTGTTAAGGCATGGAAACAACGAGATCAATGCTCTGCCAAAGTATGTCAATTGCTTTATAAGTTTTGTGTCTGAAACAAGCCATTTTAAGTTTCAGGTCGTCAAATGGTTAAAGCCAGTTTTTGTTTCTAGGTGATGCCCTTGATCATGATTTTTACGATTTGCTACTGGCATCTAACTTTGACAGAAGTGTTGGACATATACTGCTCACTTTATTTAATCAAAATTGCCAAGCAATCACAGGAATGACATGCCACCTGGACACAGATAAGGTGTACTATTTCTATTTGAAAATAATCGAATGTACTATGGATTTAGTTCAATAGGGGTCATCTACTGGTCAGGTCCAACCTCCAATATCAAGTTCGAGGGTCATGGGTGCGAGCATTGACAAGTTATCACTAAGACACATTGACGCATTGAAGGTCATTGTTACCTTTGACCCGATGACCCTTGGTCAGGTCCAACCTCCAATATCAAGTTCGAGGGTCATGGGTGCGAGCATTGACAAGTTATCACTAAGACACATTGACGCATTGAAGGTCATTGTTACCTTTGACCCGATGACCCTTGGTCAAGTCCAACCTCCAATATCAAGTTTGAGGATCATGGGTGCGAGCATTGACAAGTTATCACTAAGACACATTGACGCATTGAAGGTCATTGTGACCTTTGACCCGATGCCCTTAAATTAATAGGTGTCATCTACTGGTCAGGCCAAGATTCCATGTAAAATTTGATGACCATAGTTCCAGGTGTTATCAGAGATTTGTCAACCTTTTGGCGTCAGAGGTTGTGACCTGTGACCCCTTAAATCAATAGGGGTCATCTACTGGTCAGGCACAACCTTCATGTTAAGTTTGGTGACCATAGGTCCAGGCAGGAATCGTCAAGTTTGCGTTCAAGGTCACTTAGACCATGGCCTAATAGCCACTCAAATCAATAGGGGTCATCTACTGGTCAGGCCGAATCATCCAGTCAAGTTTGAAGGCCATGGGTGCAGGCATGGTCATCATTTGGGCAACCAATTAGCATTCAAGGTCACTGTGACCTTTGACTCTTAAAATCAACAGGGTCATCTACTGGTCAGGCCTAGCCTCCATGTCAAACTATCACTCGGACAAGCTTTGACATTTTCCCATTCAAGGTCAGTGACCTCAAGCTTTAACCTGATGATCCCTAAAATCAATAGGGGTCATCTACTTGTCAGGTTTAATATTCATGTCAAGTTTGATGACCATAAGATGGTTCAGTAATCACTCGGACAAGCTTTGGTCTACCCTGCAAAGCAATATACCCTCTCTTCTTCGAAGGGAGGCATAACAATCTGTTGACCTATTCAATTTATTGTCTGGACACCATTAACACCAACAAGTTCACCACACTGAGCAAGTAAAATATAAATAAACACTGTGCATAGCATCAGTTCCATAGATGGCATCTTACCAACCTTTATTGACTGAATTTGACAGTGACAAATTGGAACCCATAATTATACTTGACCTAGACTTCATAAGACAACATTCAAAACAAGAGCTGTCACAGAGACAGCGCGCTCGACTATTCCGCCGCTTTTCAGTGTAAGGATTGAAAAGTTTTGGCGAAACATGCATGGATCACTGATAGATTAGATTTCAATGCAATACATGATGTGCGAAGATATTAACATAAATGTGGTTACATGCAAAATTTTAACCAGAATTTTTAAGTGTAATAATAAAGGGCCATTATTTGCAAAACAAGGTTATCTAACTTGATTATTCAATTATGTTGGGTGGTTGAATACCATTGTATAAAGTCTCAATGCAATACATCAAATAGTTGCTGAGATATTATCCTATATATTGCCCTTGTTGTTTGTTTAATCCTCAAATAAATATATCACACTTCCTTTTCAACAGGCAATAAATCGTTTAGGATGGGTAGTAACTAATTAAATTGTCACAGTGGTGTATACGGTTAAGTAATCTAGCCAGGCATTGTAAAGATAAAAATCAATAATCTTCGTCTGTGAAACTTGGTAACTAAGAAAGTTATGATTGATGTCCTTTGGGTGTCCGAAAATTAGGTACGCAAAATAAATTATTTTGGGAAATAATTATGGGTCTCCAAATATTTAGAGTGTCCGAACTCTTAGGTGAATTACGGTAACTTTAATAGAAAAATATTTTTGTTGAAATTATAAACGTCTTACGATATACCATATCCCGATCTTCAACTGCCGTTTTAACCCGTATATACTCGATCAACATGACGCGAGTAACATCCCTTTCTACATAAATCTAAACAAACTCTCGGCTTGAAATTGACCTCAGAAAAAAAGTTCAAAAAATTGTTACTGGGTATTATACGCAGGCATTTTTTTTGCATCAAAATCTGTGGGAAAAAGTGTGTCTAATACCCAGTCATTTACGGTAATAAAGGGGCAAAAATTATATAATATAAAAGATAGAGTTATCTTTCTGATTAAATAAGAAGGTTAAATGGTTGGGAGCCTGTGTGTAAAGTTTCAATGCAATACATGATGTATTTGCTGAAGTATTGACTTAAAAGTGGTTACATGCAAAACCTTAATCAGAATTTCTATGTTGAATAAAAAAGGGGCCATTATTTGAATTTAATGCAAACTAGAGTTATCTTACTTGGTTATTTAAGTAGATTGGATGATTGAGTATCATTTAAAAAAGTCTCAATGCAATTCATCCAGTAGTTGCTGAGATATTAACCTATGTGTGCTTGCACGCAAAACCTTAACCAGAATTTCTGAGTCAAATAATAAAGGGCAATTATTTGCATTAAATGCAAACTAGAGTTATCTAACTTGGTAAATTAAGTAGGTTGGATGGTTGAGTACCATTGTATCAAGTCTCAATGCAATACCTCAAGCAGTTGCTGAGATATTAACCTATGTGTGCTTGCACGCAAAACCTTAACCAGAATTTCTAAGTCAAATAATAAAGGCCTATTATTTGCATTAAATGCAAACTAGAGTTATCTTACTTGGTTAAGTAGGTTGGATGGTTGAGTACCATTGTATCAAGTCTCAATGCAATACCTTAAGTAGTTGCTGAGATATAAACCTTTGTGTGCTTGCACGCAAAACCTTAACCAGAATTTCAAAGTCAAATAAACGCCTATTACTTGCATTAAATGCAAACTCGAGTTATCTAACTTGGTTAATTGAGTAGGTTTGATGGTTGAGTACCATTGTATCAAGTCTCAATGCAATACCTCTAGTAGTTGGTGAGATATTAACCTGTGTTCTTGCACGCAAAACCTTAACCAGAATTTCTAAGTCAAATAATAAAGGCCTATTATTGGCATTAAATGCAAAGTAGAGTTTTCAAACTTGGTTAATTAAGTAGGTTGGATGGCTGAGTACCATTGTATAAAGTCTCAATGCAATTCATCCAGTAGTTGCTGAGATATTAACCTATGTGTGCTTACATGCAAAACCTTAACCAGAATTTCTGAGTCGAATAATAAAAGGGCAATTATTTGCATTAAATGCAAACTAGAGTTATCTAACTTGGTAAATTAAGTAGGTTGGATGGTTGAGTACCATTGTATCAAGTCTTAATGCAATACCTCAAGCAGTTGCTGAGATATTAACCTATGTGTGCTTGCATGCAAAACCTAAACCAGAATTTCTAAGTCAAATAATAAAGGCCTATTATTTGCATTAAATGCAAACTAGAGTTATCAAACTTGGTTAATTAAGTAGGTTGGATGGTTGAGTACCATTGTATAAAGTCTCAATGCAATACCTTAAGTAGTTGCTGAGATATTAACCTATGTGTTCTTGCACGCAAAACCATAACCAAGGGGTGACGCCGACGATTGGGTGAGTAGTATAGCTCTCCTTATTCTTCAAATAGTCGAGCTAAAAATGTTGACATAGATCACGGAGTGACTTGGCGATCACACCAACCAATTAATTAATAACAAGTAACGTAAAGAACAGAGGTAGTTTTTTTTTCTTTATTTTTCTTTGCTGTACATATAAATCGCTCATCTAGGAGTCATTGTCAACATTCAATGTATGGGATCCTGAAACGATATGACAAAAAATACATTTAAAATAAAATCCACTCCAGCAAAGCAATACAATTATTGCATAGCACATCCATTTTGTCCCCATTTTTAAGGGAATGGTGGCAGTGCCCTTAGATGCGGGAAAAAAAGTATTTTTATGGCTAAAAGGGGAAAAATACTATTAGTATGATTTATATAATGTTCAACTTGCTTCCAAACGTTTTATGCAACAAACCTATCAACATATTCATATCTGAAGATTATGAAAAATATCTTGATAATACTTGTTAAAAAAACAACAACAAAACAAATCAGATGAGAAAACCACATCACCAACACATTCATCTTATAAAGAACACATGAAAATATGGGTTAAACTGATAACCATATATTGTTTGATAAAGAAACATTGTAGTTTCTTTTTTTATCAGACACAAAAAAAATCATTGCAAATTCACAACCAACAAATCATAATGAAAATAGAATGATGCTTCATTCAATGCATTACTAGAATAAATAGACAATTAAAGAAGACTTTAGTATAGGAACACTTTTATAATAAATTATAAATATTGAAACCATATCCACCAACCTTTAAAGGAAGTGCAGGGCACGTATGTGACAAGTGTGTACAGCCTGTGGACAGAGTCCTCATCCTCGTTACGCTTTCTCGCCAGACGAACACGAACTCTGTATGGAACGCTCCTACAATAAAATGATCAAGGTTATAACTGTTTTAAGTTAATGTGGTACGAGGCCAATAAAAAGAACTTGAAAATTTAATTTTCTATCACATATGCCAGTTTTTAATTCTTACCAAATACAGTATTAAAACAGGTGTCAATATTAGACTTGTATGGACATGGCCGAATTCTAACACAAGTGCTTGGCATAAAAACAAACAAACAAGCCATGCTATATAAAAAATAAAATCCTTTATCTGAGAAAGCCCAGAAGCAATTGACCAGTACAGGGCAACTGAGTAAATAGAATGAAAACCAGTAAGATACATTGTTACTTTGTTGTGAATTGACTGATCTAATTTGCATGAGCTCACTATCCTTTACAGGTTTTTTGTTGTTATCCGTAATACATATACTGATGATGTACTCAAGTACAATGGCCAAATAAGCATAAGCCCTGCAATGGTCAAGTTACTTCCCGAGTTGCTCAAAATCTTGATTTGTATAGCACAACTTGTTAAATAAAAGTGTTAAGAATCACTTTTTGCAAACATTTTTGTGCATTAAATGATCTTGTCTTTTTCTACGCCCCAAAATTTCAAATTAAGTCTGTCCATCAACTTTACACATGAAAGAAAGTGGCCTGCCACCGTCAGCATTGAGTGTGACCTTTTTATATTGCAGGCTTATACACTTGCAATCATCAAAATTAGACTTTTAGATGAACAAGCCCGAATTCTCATATTATGCTTGTCATCAAAAAATTTAACAGGCCCTGCTAAGTGCTATATAAAATTTGGAATTCGAGCAAGCCTTAAGACATTTTACCAGTATGGGGCTTGTGTTAATTTTGACCACTTGCAAATAATTTATAAATTAACATTTAGCATTGGTTACTAATCAACTGGCCAATTAAATCAAAGCCTTAAACTGCTGACAACAAATAGATCGCAGATTTTTTATATATTTTATATAATTCAAAAATTTATGTTTTATGCATTTTTCTTTAACCGTTAGAAAACCATTAAACTAAAGTATGAAAATCTACGATCTGATCTTTTGTCAGCAATATTTTATTGTTGGTTTGCAGATAATTTACACAAAGATTGACCTTTCCAAGACAAATAATAAACTAGAAATGTGTCCATAGGACACGGATGCCCCCACTTCGATTTTTTGTCACAGAAAATAAGCCATAATGATTATTCAGGATAATCTGAGGGCCCTAACTCCTAAATGATTAAAGCGATTTCCATGGCTATCGAACTTGATCAAGATATTATGGTCACAAACATGTGTTAAAAGTTTGGTGAGGATTGGACAAACAGTTTTCAAGAATTAGATCGGAAACAATCTTCGGGACGTATTTTTCAAGTCTTTTTTTGCAAATAAAGGGCCGTAACTCCTAAATGACAAAAGCGGTTTCCATGGCTATCGAACTTGATCAAGATATTATGGTCACAATCATGTATGTAAAGTTTGGTGAGGATTGGACACATACTTTTCAAGAATTAGATTGGAAACATATATTTTTGAAGTATTTTTGGCAAAAAAGGGCCGTAACTCCTAAATGACTAAAGCGATTTCCATGACTATCAAACTTGATCAAGATATTATGGTCACAAACATGTGTTTAAAGTTTGGTGAGGATTGGACAAACGGTTTTCAAGAAATAGATCGGAAACAATCTTCGGGAATTTTTGGCAAAAAAGGGCCGTAACTCCTAAATGACTAAAGCGATTTCCATGACTATCGAACTTGATCAAGATATTATGGTCACAAACATGTGTTTAAAGTTTGGTGAGGATTGGACAAACGGTTTTCAAGAATTAGATCGGAAACAATCTTCGGGACGTACGTACGTACGTACGTACGGACAAGGGCAACCCTATATGCCGCCACTTTGTGGGGGCATAAAAAAGTTGTAAAAACGTATATATCTGTAAACGCTATATCTGTGAGAGTGAAGCTTTAAAATCACATTTTTAAAGAGTGCTTTTATTAGCTGTGATGGGTATGCACTGTGGATTCTTTTTGCAAAGAGAAGCATAAGATTTAGGCTTGTTAATCCAAAAGTCTAATTTTGATGACTGTAAATATTGTATTCTGGTTTGTTAAAAAATCTTAATTTTGATCATACTTAGTTTTGTGAAAACTGATTAACAGATATGAAGAGAAACTCACAAAATGGGAAACCATTGCATCTTTAGAAACGTTCTAATTACAAACTCATTTTATCAAATGATTATAGTCTTATACTTGAAGAAAAAATGTTTGTTCAATAGTTGTTACAACAAAATCATCCCTACAGTAGATATCATCATAGAAATCAATGTTTCATACCGGATGCCTTTGGACCAGATGTGTTTGTTAAGCCGAGCCTCAATACGGACATCATTGGTACCCATCATCTTCTCAGCAAATCTACGGATCTCATTGATAGCACGAGGGGCCCTCTTCTTGAAACCACTGTCAAATTTAATATAAAAATATTATAGATGCAATATGCAAGACAGAATACATAATCATTTCATCACAAATGATTATACTGACATTCTTTTAATTCATAAACTGTGTATATTGAATACATAATTTCTGTACAATTTTAACTTCTGTGTTTGTTAGCTGTAATATGAAATATCTTATAAAAAACAGCCCAAAACTCGGGTGTCATTTATTTATTTCCTCTGCAACATTTATGCAAATGGATAGGATTTGTTATCAGTTATGAATTGACTTACACAATAGTAATGAATGAATTCACTATGATTCAGCAGTTACGTAAAGGGAAAAGTAACGCATTAACCATAATACAATAAAACCAGAGACTAATTTTTGAACTAAAATTTTATGTCAATAAAACGTGTTGCAACCATTATCGAAGTCATTGTTCATCATTCCATCCACATGTAAATCAATAACACGATACAAAAATGGTTAGCTTATACCATTATTACACATTTATTGCCAATGACATGTTCCCAAAATTCTAGCCACAGTGAAAAGAACAAGTTACTTACATTCCGAAGACCCTCTTGTGCAAGTTGATGGTGCACTCCTTCGTTATAACTTCATTGATGGTGGACTTGGGCTTCTGCTTACCGTCCTTGCCTCCCTTACGAGGAGCCATAGTGCTGAAAAAGACAGTTTAATATTAATCTATTTGTCACAATGTTGAGTTATCAAACGGTCCAACTCCGTACTTTGAAGGAGGAATAACTCCATTATAATTTGTGTCATTTCAATCAAATAATCAGGAATGAAAGAATACATATTGCAGATCAAATTAGGGCTATTGGTTCTCAATATTGTTCACCATACAAAGCGATTATGAACGATAAAATTGCGTTTGTTTATATCCCAACCTGCTAGCAAATATGGAGGAAAAAAGAGGAAGTCGATGGTTGTTGTTGTAGGTAAACTGTTTAAAAGCCGGATCCCAAATTATTTACCGAAGGATAACCGGTACCATTTGTGTCATTGTCTACACATTGATCTCCCCTTACACGTAATTTTTATGGATACTTCATTTATCATTAAACAGAGTGTTTTGGTATATAACTGATTCGTGTTATTGCATTATCAAATTCTGGATCAAAGGGTCCCATATTATTCTTGCACCACATGTAATTACATAGCAAACTTTAATACAGTACATATGTCCGTCGCTAAAAAGCTCTATCATAATCTATCTAACATATAAAATTACAACATTCTAAACCTGCACCTTAACAATTTGAATTGAATTGCATTGCGGATTCACTTACAACCCTAGTGTTGAATCTGGAGCTATTTGGGTAAGATATTACATGACATCGCCGAATAGCCATTCCATTTTCCATTTCGTACATTTTACATCAATATAAGATATATCACATATTGTATTTGCATGATATTTAGAGTCCTAATAAGTTATATCACAGAAAAATTAACATTTCATCAGAGGTTTGATCATGATAAACCTAACGCAATGTGGTATGCATAGAATCACCACTCTGGTGAACGAGAATGCAAAATAGCCGTCGGTGGAGGTACGAAAGTAACAGTCACGTTGATACATGTATCTATCTTCTCAACTTAAATCCATTTGAGGCCAGCTTCTTTTCCAAGCTTGCAGATAATTTTCCGATCGGCCGTAACGATAATAGTAATCACGGAAGACTTAAAATGCTGACAATGAACTTACCCAAATAAGTTAAATCAATTAATCCGAAACTTTCGAGGACTTAACATCACATGTGTTGGGTAAGCAATAACATCACATTTGTTGGGTAAGCAATACCATTAGATGTGTTGGGTAAGCAATAACATCACATTTGTTGGGTAAGCAATAACATCACATGTGTTGGGTAAGCAATAACATCACATGTGTTGGGTAAGCAATAACATCACATTTGTTGGGTAAGCAATAACATCAGATGTGTTGTGTAAGCAATAACATCAGATGTGTTGGGTAAGCAATAACATCACATGTGTTGGGTAAGCAATAACATCACATGTGTTGGGTAAGCAAGAACATCACATGTGTTGGGTAAGCAATAACATCACATGTGTTGGGTAAGCAATAACATCACATGTGTTGGGTAAGCAATAACATCACATGTGTTGGGTAAGCAATGAGAAATGATAGAGACTGAAAAATAAAGGACTTATTTTGCACTTTGAGAAGTTAAATTTAAATTATCTTGAATAATAGCGGCTTGGTTACATGTACAACGTTGTTGTTTGTTTTGACTGACAACCACTCACCCACCGGCGAACTTAAAACACGACAAATGTTGCATATTTTAATGATTTACGTTTTTGCATTGATCATCTAGACAGTTCATTATCTGAATCGAAAACTTATGCTTAACAGAATGATAACATTAACTATGAGTATGAATAATAAAATGTATTAAAATAAATGAACCTTTCTTTTGGAGGCCTCCGACGATAAGATGCATAGTTCTAGTTTTGTTCTTTATTAACTATTGTATGAGGTGCATGCTATGGCTTTGTAAAGCCGCATAGCGGCATCGACGCATAAACGTGTTTTTTTCGTTTGTGAGGTGATTTTCAACGTTTATGCGGCGACGCCCAACGCATAAAGCAGAAATTGCTTAACTGGGGTCTAACTGTGCCAGGATGAACCTAACCATTTATTATAAAGCTAAAACATATTTCAACAAAAACGATGGTGATGACGTTAATGCTGCTGCTGCTGCTGCTGATGATGATGATGGTGGTGGTGGTGATGATGATGATGATGATGATGATGATGATGATGATGATGATGATGATGATGATGATGATGATGATGATGATGATGATGGAAGTTGAAAATAAACCCTTAGAGTGTTCAAATGACTAGTACATTAAAACACAATCAATGAAAGAAAGAAGTCTATGAATACCCTACTATTAGTTTGAAATGACGTTGAAAGTATGTAGTTAGCGGCCTAGCGGCCTGGCGGTCTAAAATGATATCCTATTTTCTTATAAAACAAAGAAGTATTAAGCACACACTATCACTCTGAGGCGATTATCAACATCTTTTTTAAAAAAGTCGAACAGTCAGTCAGCTTTTCAAAGCATGTGAACATGCCTCTTCTTATATATATATATTCTATAAACCTTTAAAAAAATGTCGATCGAGCACTTCAGCGGCCTAGCGGCGTGAACTTAGCGGCCTGGCGGCCTAGCAGACTAAAATGGTATGTATACATGCGTTTTCTATCAAAACAATGATAAATCTATGGTTTAACAATTTTGCCAAATACAAAAAAATAAAAATGCTGATATTCGCTGTAATGGATTTTTTAGGCAGCTTGGTCGAGTTTTGGGCGAAATGCAGACATTCCATAAAGGATGGTGATTTGTGATAGAAACCGTAACTTTGTCATTTTTTAGAGAAGGAAAGGCATGTATAAATGGTTTATATTAGAAACCAATTTTAGGCCTTTAGGCCGCTGAACTGCTTGATCGACTATTTTGAAAAAAAAGTTAGTTGCTTAAGAGTGATTATTTGTGCATAAAACAGTAAATATATCATTGTTTTCGTGAACAGGCATGTTTAATGCTTTAAAATAGCTGACTACTTTATCGACATTTTTGAGGAAAAAAAATGTTGATAATATCTTCGATGTGTTAAATTGTGCATAAAAACAGTTACTATGTCATTGTTTTAAGAGAGAATGCATGTATACATGCTTTGAAATAGGATTCAATTTTAGGCCGCTAGGCCGCCAACTTCATACCGCTAGGACGCATGGCCGCTAACTTCACGCACATGTTGAAAGTGCGCATTGTCAAGGCTAAATGCCCGTCAGTCTGACAATAAGGCAAGAATATATGTTACGTCATAGGACGATTCATTTTACTTTGTCGTAACATTTACTCCATCCTTTAGTCGGGTTAAACGTCATTTCAAACGTTTTCGCAGAAAAATCAATTGGTTTATGTAAAAAAATACGTCTTTAAAAGTCTAGTTCAAAGCTTTGTTAAGTGGACATAAAAAACTAAGACCGATCTTGATGAAACTTTATCAACCACTATTGTACTAGCATATGTTTTAATTGCTTTTTATGCGGCGAAAGTGTGCCTTTTTGCCCCATATAAAATCCTTTTTTTATGCGTTGAAAATCACCGCTTAAACGAAAAAACACGTTTACGCGGCAATGCCGCTATGGGGCGTTACATGGCTTGATATGTTTAAATATCTAACCAATCGTATTAAATTTTGTCAAATGGCTGATCTCATCGTGTAGCCCTACTTAGTACCTAAAGTAATTTCTTAACGCCGGTGCAAACTTCAGTCAGAGCTTTTATTTGCACCGACAACGCATATGAATCTGTATATAAAACGAGTGTAATCAAACTAGAACACTTACTTGTCACTCCGAGCCTTGGCAGGCTAAGGACAGTTTCAGTATAAATATCAGATGTTAAAGAAAGATAAGTAAATTGCTCCAGATATTTGCGATGAATACAGTATATCTGGTATGTATAGTTTTACAAATAGATGATGATGATGATGATGATGATGATGATGATGATGATGATGATGGTGGTGGTGGTGGTGGTGGTGGTGGTGGTGATGATGATGATGATGATGATGATGATTGTTTTTTCATTGTCATAAAAGTACACTTTACTATTATGTATAATGCTGCTGCTACTACGTACTATAACTCCATCCATACTTTTACTACTACTACTACTACTACTACTACTACTACTACTACTACTTCTACTACTACTACTACTATTATTACTTCTACTACTAGTGTATTACTTGTTTCATTACATAGGTTGTGTGCCTTTTTGCTAGTTTTGGACTTGTTTTGGGACAAGACACACTTTGCAGCTGTGAGTGTTCTTTTCATTACCTTAACGCTTATACAAAGTTTGCATGTGTGAAGAACACACGTTAAAATCAAATTTCGGTGTTATAACACTCAATATAATGAGCAATATAACTACTAATATAAATGTGTGCAAACCTGTATCAAATAGTGACCTAGAAGTAGTGATACATTTCTGGAAAATATTTATTACTGATAACAAGATTGTAACCGTGTATTTAATAGCAGAAAACGCCAAAATATTAAATGAAAGATTTACTGTGGTCTAATCGTCTCATAAGGTAGAAATACCGTGTATTCTGCACATTTCTTTCAAATTAAACTTGGTATCCTTTATAAAAACAATTGTTTTCGACATTTATTAATCCTTTTTGGAATATTAAAACAATATCATTAATTGTGGTAAATCTAATTTGGGAGTAAGAGTGCATCTTTAAGTTGTTCTTATCATACGGCCAAAATAGCGAGATTGTCTTGATATCAGTTTAATTTGTCATACATTGTCTGAACTTGTCTTTGAAAGACAAGATAAAACAATTAATTCATCAATTATTTTACAACAATTCTAGATGACAAAGGCAATCACTATGTCATCGCATTCGCAAACATAGTCGACATGGACACAACATCAGGGGCTAAAGCGACCCCGTCCTCAATCGTTCTTCGCTTCACTGCCGACTCCTCCACCCGTGTAACGGTCTCCATTAAGGGAACGAATTCATCCGACCAAACAAAATGGGGCAGAAATGGAGAATTCACTTTGCCTGCCTCAACGCTGATCATTGATGATGGAAAACACAGCAACAGAGCAGTTATCATCCACGGAGACCATGATTTTTCCCTCCTTGCCGTTTACCAATTCCCCGACTTTGAGATTCCAACACCAGTACTTCCCACTGCAGCTTTGGAGACAGACTACACCGTGACACTGCAAGCACCGAGTTTCGTTACTTCTGAGCATGCGGTTAAAATCGTGATTGTTGCACTGAATGATTCCAGTTACGTGACTTTGCAAGATGCCGGTATCCATACCAGTTTTTCTTTGAAGCAAAACGACGTTCAAATCATTTCCAGTACCAGCAACGATTTTAGTGGAGTTCGTGTACATAGTAGAGATAAAATTGCTGTATTTGCAGTTGCATCGGCTGGCTTTTTCCAAAGATCTTATCAACTATCTGCCAATCAAAACAACTATGCACGATCTGTGTTCATGCAAGTCGTGCCTTTTGATAACAGTGCTCTGAGATACATTCTTGTTCCTATGCTCCAATTACATTCAATAGTCCGTATTTACGCCAGAGATGACAACACGAGTGTCACACTGGACGGGTTTGGCAGTCCAAAGACAGTTCACGTCTACAAGGAAATATTCTACGAAACGTCTTTTGATAGCAGATACCCATTTGAAATAACCTCAACCAAACCAATTATTGTCACACAAACCCCTATCTTAGACCATGGTGGTGGAAAACTGTTCACCTTAACTGTACCAGCCGTCACCCAATACAGCAACGAGTATGGCATATACGGCGCAACGCACGCTTATGTTTTTATACCTAGTAGCGAATCATCCGGAATCCTAGTGGATGCCAAGCCCCTTACCCACGTGCCGGATCAGTTGACGATCCAAACCGTCAATACAGACTATGTTGTCATGTCTGTGCCATTGTCCCACGGCCACACAAAGCTGTCCCACATTGGCCAAAGGTCGTTTGGGCTGCTGGTGTACAACGACGCGTTGAAAAGGACGTATATATACAGTCCGAGATACAACTTGCACTCCATAGGTTGGTACAATCATCATTATTTTTCTTATGATCAAATATATTCATGTTGTCGTTGATTTCAGCACGTTGGAATTGTATAGTTCTACAGGGCCTATTCACTTGTATATTGGTCTAAGATCGTATTAAGTATCTTGATGCACCGGAGTCCTGAAATGTTTGAATGAAAGTTTTATGTACTATGTAGTCTAAAATTAAGCAGTTTCCATAGGCATAAGGGAAAATGCCTTTAAAACATTCATATAGAAAATTTGCCAAACCGCACTGTATTTTTGCCATATTACCGACATACATCTGATTTAGATACTGTTTGCTTTCAGATTGCTTTCCATCCATTGGAAGTTTGATCGGCTAAGTCGTATTTTCTACATGTGCCCGTTCGATGAATAAAAAAATGTGAGAATAGCCACTTTGTTTAATCATGATTTCCAAATCCCTTCGCGATCAGAATAATATTGGATAACTTAATTATTCTATATGCTATTTTGATTTGTCCCAATGTTTGAACATTAAGCCACATTAAGTGTGGGATCAACACGAAAAATGCATTTATTTGACATTAATGTGACTAAATGAGTACTTCTAACTCATTGTCTTCGTTTTTAAAATACAGCAAAATCTATTCTTAAGGCTCGTATAGCACGACAACTAATCGCCTGCTCCACCACTTATTTATATTGTGCAATGAAAATGTGCTGTCGACACTTCCGTGATGCAGCTATGGCTCGTGTTTACTTTTACAAGCGTGAGTACGGTTTATAATTCATTTGATATTTTTTTCAAGCGGACTTATTTCGAAAATCGGATAATCTGGTACCATGTAAGAGCACTTTAACTGCAGGTTCGTTACGATTTCGTTTCATTATTGTGCCAACTGTAGTGCCAGGAGTTTTTCTCCCGAATCGGACGTGTGCAAATTTTGAGATCAATTTCTTTGCACCACCGATAAGTGGTGGAGATGGCGTTTAGCGGCCATGTATAGCAGTAGTTGCATAACCTCAGGTAAGGGGTTTACAAATCAAACTTCATATAATGACATCCATTGTAACACTACAAACATTTTCTATTTCAAGAATACATTAAACAATGTGTTGAAAAACGTTTATAACTATTCACATATTCATGAATAATAGCAGGGCAAATAACTTACAATAGGAAAGTACAAAAATTATGGTACAAATGTACCACCTTAAAAATGAAATTCGCAAACTATCACAAGCACAGACATTAACCTTTGACCAAAATCCATTATAATTTGCATCTACTTTATTATAAGTTCAAGAACAATGATGAATGCCTTTGTCCAGTTGGAGTTGTTTTTGTTAGTGTTTGTGCTGCTTCTGCTGCTTCTGTTGCTGCTGCTGCTGCTGCTGCTGCTTCTGCTTATGTTGTTGTTATATAATATATATATATATATTTGTATGTATATTTATTAATAAAGGTTAATTTATTCGTTCAAAACAGTTACTCCAGCGACTTCAAAAGCAGACTCTGTCGTAGTATATTATTTCCAAAGAAACGGAAATTAAAAGGCGAGTTAAGGCTCTGGCTCTAGTGAGTAGAAACCAATGTTTTCCACAACAACATGGGGACTCGCTTTTGAATTGTACAGACGACAGTTTTCTGAAACAAAACAACATATCTATAGTATAATATGTAACGGTTTTGAATCCAATACATTGTGATGAAAAAATTTGGAAACAAGAAAAATGCAGCTTCGGCATTTTGAATTGATGTCATCGTTATCTAACTCAATGCCATTCCTTGATGATCCTTCTGTGATATTTTAAAATATTGTTTAAAAGTCTCACAATACTGTAATTTAAAACCTGGATGGAAATAAGAGTGTTATTTTAACTCTTTTTTGTGGTATCCTTTCTAAATAATGTTGATTGGTATGGCTTTATGAATTCATACATATCTTTTAATAACTGTATGTCTTAATTTTAAATTGCCATGTAAATTAAACATTTTATATTTAAATAATTATTTCTATCTATCTAGTAATGTATTGCACCTTCCAAGTCAAAAGAAAATCATTCCTGAGGATGATGATGATGATGTTGATGATGATGATGGTGGTGATGATGATGATGATGATGATGGTGGTGGTGGTGATAATGATGATGGTGATGATGGTAATGATGATGCTCTGCTGGTACTGCTGCTGCTGCTGCTTCTGATGATGATGATGGTGATGATGATGGTGATAATAATGATGATGATGTTAATGATGATGATGATGATGATGATGATGATGATGATGACGTCGATGCCGATGATGCTGATGCTGCTGCTGCTGCTGCTGCTGCTGCTGCTGCTGATGATGATGATGGTGATGAGCTTAAGTGACTTATTTCCTTCAGAGAAGCACTTGAACGTTGCACAGCAATCCCAGATAAGCGTGGGATCTGTAGTGTAACACCATGCGCACTTGTCCCAGTCAAAGGCTCTGCAATAATTGCCCTCGGAGATCTGGTCGGGAGCCGTGTAGTTATGCTCATGTGGCGCCTGTGCATCCCACCGCTGACACGGTACTCCATACTCGGTGACGTTCAAATGACCCATATACCCGTAGTGGTCCTCCGTCGTGTAACAGCGGTCATCGTTTCCGTCTGAAACATCGTTCATTCGAGGATATCACTATGCTATGGTTAAGTGTTGCATCGACGGAAGTAAAGAGAATTTGCCACATGTGTGCCTGTTGCTCAAGTTTATGTTGGAAATGCTATTTGATATGTCAACGAAACACTGTTTATTACAATTTATATTTGATGATGGTCAACTATTACTGTATGTTGTATCTTACGTGCGAACAGTACAACATTTAGGGAAATGAAAACTTGACTCCTTACGCCCGGAGCACGGTTGTGAGGCACCTTTGGACAAGTTAAATTTCACAAATGTGCTTTGAATAACTGGTAAATCATTATCAACTTATGTCTGGTACTGACCGTTTTCCTGAAACAAAATCGACGAACATCCAGACTGTGAACAAGCTGCAGCACAAGCAATCCTTGAGGGTGCGTAGATCTCTGCCATCTCCGTCAACTGTGAAGAATATTAATATACATGCACAGTCGAACCCCGTTGGTCCGAACTCCCAGAGACCGGCCCAAATACATCGAGTATGCTTACATTCAGCATAAGGAAGTCGGTTCTTTAAATCCAGTTCGAGCCAACACGGAATTCGAGCTAAGTGAGTTCGAGCCAACGGGGTTCGACTTTACCATTAGCTAACACTGATCTACATACACGTATAAAGGCATTTATTTGATATATTTGTTTTCAAAAAGGATAAGGTTTGTAGCATTTGTTTCTTTTTAAATATAACTATTTAAATAACCCTGAACATTTAGATTGCGAATGTGATTTAGATAAATCTGAAATCGAAAAAAAACTCACATTTGCGTAATCATAATACAATGGTATTCCATTGCCGTGAAAGATTTCTGTACTGATATGCATGGTTAACGCTGCGGACAGACACAGCCAGACCGCTGTTTTTGCAAGGCATCGCATTTCCTATAGAAAATTGAGAATGATAAAAGATAAATAACACAACTAATATGAAACCATTTTAGTAGTGGTAAACTTATATGTATTTTGAAGATGCACTCTTACTCCGAAGTAAGATTTACCACAATAAATAAGATTGTTTTAATATTCCAAATATTCCAAAAAGGAATAAAATGTCGAAAACAATGATTTTCCAGAAGGATACCGAGTTTTATTTGAAAGAAATGAGCATACCACGGTATTTTCTTCTTATGGGGCTATGGTATAACACCAATTGTTTCATATCTTTGCGCTTTTGCTATTAAATTAATGGTTACAATCTTGTTATCCGTAATTGATATTTTCCATAAATGCATCATTATTAAGTTAGTTGTTAAAGGTCTATCAGTCAAAATTGATGTGTATTTAATATGACGGTGGAAGGTTGGAAGGCAGTTGGTAGATGGGGATTCGAATATTCAACTACCTGCTAGTTGCCAAAAAAAAATAACAAGCCAGATGTATGTTTATGCATTTACACATATCTTCTGAACAAATACTGGTTTTGGTCACTATTGTTCGTACATCCGCCAGTTAGATATTCGACCATTTCCAGTCAGTTCTTCGCGATTATTCAATTACAAACCAGTTGGTAGTAGTGGATTCAGATCTTTTTCTTTGTTATGATTAACAAAAGGTACACATGTAAGGAAATCAAACAGTTCTTGTGTTTTAATCATGTACACATATGTATGTTTGTTTTGATAACCACTAAAAAGATATGTTTTAGTAATCATAGAGTTGAGATGGAAACTGTTTGCGTCTTCAGTTATGCTATTTGGGGTTTCCATTGACAGTCGGCAATGCTAGAATATCAAAAGCATGTATTTTTCTGAATTTTGCGTAAAGAAAAACAGTTAATAAATTTAGGAAAATTTACTGATTACAATATTGTAACGTGTATTTAATAGCCGATATAACGCACGGAATTAAATGACTGGTGAGTCCTTAAAGATTTACGGAGATCAACTATCATCTCATAAGGTAGTAATACCTGTTTTATGATCCTTTCTCTCAAATTTAACACGGTATCCTTAATAAGAACCATTATTTTCGATATTAATTCATCCTTTTCGGTCAATTAAAAAAAAAAACTGTTTTAACTCTGATACTGCGTATAATTTACATTTAATCCAGCTTCATTAACTTTGCGCAAACGTTGGATTTATATACCCGCTTTATTTGTGAAAATCTGGTTTCATCTGCTATACTTAATATACTTATTTACGTTAACTTTTCAAGTTAAAAATGATAGTCACACCACTTGAGAAAAGATTTATCTAATGTCCAATTCAGAGATACAGAGAAAAACTACGTTGGCTCTCTTAATGGCGAATATATAGATCGATGTTTCTCATTAAAGGTTATAGTATTTTATGAATTTGACTTTTACTTGACCCGTACCATCAACTAATTGTGCCTTAGAAACCATAAATATTAAGTCACTCTAGGGAAAATTGGTTGTTTAGCGAATTCTATTATTTACTCATTTACAATATTTATGGAAAAGCAAGGATATCTCGAATATAGAAGTCCATGTTGAATGAAAGACAAACTATTTTAAATTAATATTGATAACACGAACGTGAAAATGGAACCATATTTATCCTCCAGGGCGATACCATGGCAGATACTGAAAATAATTATAGAAAATCAAAGCAGTTCATTGTCCGCGACGGTGTTACAGCTGAGTTTCTATTAGTGGGGTTCAAAGCATCAATGGTCAGGTTGCGACTCGCATATACTCTCAGCTCACAGGACGATATCATAATTGGAGCCAAATCATATGTCAATGTAAAATATGTTAATAAATAATAGGATATTTCTTAAGGAATGAATTGCGGGGTTGATGTCATTATCGTGCTATGAACGCAATTGAGATGGTCAAAGTGTGTTGAGTCCGAAGGAACTTCTGACACAATACAAACAATAACAAGATCAATAGTTTTTATGTATATTGTTATGCGATGAATTGCGATCCGAAAATATCCGGAGATGTTGCGTTCATCGATTGATAAACGCAATTACCGAAAGGCAGTTCATTTAAGGAATGGAAGTTGAGGTGTAAATATATAAGGTTAAAACAAACTTTACGGAATTGTGAAGTTCCGCGGGAAAGTGCTTCGCTGGTATAAGGTCAAATATACAAAAGAGTTGTCATTTCAGATCACTTACTATGAATCACCAATAAAAGTGTAAAGTCTCTCTGTAACATTTATGCTCTCAGTTCTATGGTTCTAAAGCAATTGAATAACCTTACTTCGTGTTCAGCCATGTGATTTCAAGAGTATTTTACAGATGTAAACGTGCATTTTTTATAAAACGCTATCTCAGATTGTTTTAAGCATTTATTTACATAGTTTTAAAGTGTACATCACATTTCAACATAACTTAAACATCAAGACGACACATTGCTAAAAGCTTATATCAGAACAGATAAAGGGTTACATTACACGTAATGATGGCATCGGCAAATACCTAGACGAAAGTTCTAGAAGAAAAAGGGCATCCTCAACAACACTGGCAATATAAAACATGACGCTGGCAATAAATAACGCAGATGCATAGTGCATTACAGCACTTGCTTTGTGAAAAAGCAATACAAAGAGACAAAAATAAACAGAACGTCTACGCCAACGGAAATACATTCTAACACAACATTATATGCATTGTTCGTCATAATTGTTACACATACATAAATTGCATACAACAAAGCATGCATGGTGTCTTGGCAAAGTTCCCCACAAAAGCACATGTGTACACAAAATCGTACGAAAATGTAAGTGTATGTGTTTACCTAGAGATCAATGACATAATTTACATAAGTGTTCAATTTAAGTGTCTTTTTATGTATGGCATTATGTCCAAGGTAAAATACTTCCAGAAAAAACATTCTTTGGTTCGAGCTTTCAAGATATGCATAAACAATTAAAATAAACACATATGAGTTTGAATGCTATGTGAAAATGCATTTTTATTCATAGTTTGGAAACATCTAGGATCCACCCGACTGTTAATTAAGAAAGTGTCCCTATTGAAATCTGGTTACAGCAAAGTATTGTCTGAATTATAACGCTTCCATAACTTTGTGTTATTATATGGTCGGCCGACATAATATAAAGCAAAACTTTGATAACATAGTATGAGGGGTGCCATTTGTGTGTCTGATTCAGGCTAGCCAAGTTTGTTTATACCCAAGGGTTTTTCTAATCCTATCGCACAATTCGACATTGTTCAGTTTACTTTTATTAATTCGCATCCTATTTTCAGCTTTTATAAGATGGGCTTAGACCTAGTTTCTCGAACAATCAAAAATTATGTATAAAGCACAGTGTTCAGCTAATAAAAAATTAAGAGCGGGGAGGCAACATAGGTGAGCTAAGTAGTATGGAAAATATCATTTTTTATCCCACCTTAGATAAGAAGATCCAAAAATTTGACCATGCTAGAAATTATTATCTTG